>NC_051176.1:10055291-10415465 GCF_013339695.2 Rhipicephalus sanguineus | reverse complement strand
TTGTGTGATGGTGTCAATTGACACCGCCAGGCCGAAAGGGTTAAGACACGCTTCGCGGAAGTATGGCCCGACCGCTGTTCGCAAGCTCCGCGCCGAACAGCGCTTGCGCGGCCGCGCGCAGCGTTCTGGTGCAGAACTATCACGTCTTATATCGAGGATGTTGTGGACCTCTGCCGTCGGTCAATACAGCCATGTCTGATACTGACAAAATCCGGCACATTATGAAAGGTATTGAAGACGACCGCCTTCCACATGCTCGTTGCCAAAAAACCCCCAAACTGTCGCAGAGGTGACTCAGTACTTGTCAGAGCTACGACGAGCTGCGGAGACAGCGCATTTCTACGCGACCAGCCGAGCTTCGACACGGCCGCAACGTCGTTTGCATTAACCCAGTTGGAGCTGTTTCTACCGACCAGACCACGTTAATGCAACAGATACAGCAGTTCGTCCGCGGAAGAATGGCGCGACCAACTGTTTATTGTTGCCTACGTTCCGGCCAGGGCGCATACGCTGACCCCGACGCTCAGACAAGCGATAGAGGAGCAAGTCTCTGACGCTCCTCCCTTCCACCTACCATCCTTCGCCTACCTCCGCACCTCTGACTTACGCTTAGGTCGCCAGACGACCATCGCTGTCGCTACCACTCGTCACGGACCCTGCTCGACAGGCTAATGCCTTCTACGCAGCAAGTCCGCCTGTACGCCCGGACCCGCCCCCTTTTCGCCGTCCCGCACCACCGTCCTCCATTCCTTGGCGCACACCCGACAACAGGCCGATCTGGTACTCCTGCCGTCTCCCTGGCCATGTCGCCCGTTTATGTCGTCGTCGTGATTTCCGCCAAGGTGCTGGCGAAGAAGGGTACGGATGGATGGATGGATGGATGCTATGAGCGTCCCCTTTAAAACGGGGCGGTGACATGTCTGCCACCAGGCTCGAAGAAAAAAAAAAGAAAAAGAAAAAAAAAGCTTCCCTGTTTCATGTTGGCCTAATACCTTATCTACATTGAATAAATCTATGTTATTATACCAAAAAAAATATAAATTCACGGTCCATCTCTCTGCCTCTTAAGGCAGAATGAACTTATTTTTCCCCCATTGTTTATTTTTGTTCTTTATCTCTACTTTTCTGCCACCAATACTCTAACCGTCTCTTACTTATTTCTATCGCGGACGTGTGCAGCTTTCCATTGTTGTCCCTAAAACCCAAGGCTTCATGTAGACACGTGCCCACACGTATACCTGGGTGAATATAGCCACATTCAATCAGTACATGTTCCATCGTTTCCTTAGTTCCCCCGCAGCATGTACATTGTTCTTCTTCGTTACTGAATATCGCTTTATAACTACGCGTTCTAAGGCAGCCCGACCTTGCTTCAAACAGTAAAGCGCTTCCCCTTGAATTATCATAAAACCTTTCCCTCCTTATTTCGTTTTTTCCCCTTTCGGTAGTTACTCAGAGCCGGCTTCTTTTCCATCGCTGCCATCCAATAAGTCCTCTCCGCCTCTCTGACCTTCCGCTTAATGCTCCTTGTTGCCATATCGCCCGCACTGCTAGCCGTATATTTACTGGTGAGCCTCCTAGTTCTTTTTCTCCACTGCGTGTCAACGCTTTTTCTATACAAATACCTGAAAACCTTCTCTGCCCATCTACTGTTCTTCATTTTCCTCAGCCTCTCTTCGAATCTCATTTTGCTCTGAGCTTCCCTCACTTCAAAGCCTGTCCATCCCATATCACCTTTTACAGCCTCATTGGTCGTCTTCCCGTGAGCGCCCAACGCGAGGCGGCCCACCGTCCTTTGATTTACATCCATTCCTGATTGTACCTCTGACTTCATGCACACTACTGAGTTCCCAAATGTAAGCCCCGGTACCATCACACCCTTCCACAGCCCTCGAAGCACCTCGTACCTATTGTATCCCATAAAGCTCTGTGCTTCATAATTGCAGCATTCCTCTTTCCCTTTGCTACCGATGCTTTCTCTTGTACCTCCATATATCTATCCCCCTCATTTACCCATACTCCGAGGTACATGTACTCGCTTACCCTCGGAATTTTTTGGCCCTGTATAAAGACCGCATGGTCTTCGTGATCATTGAATACCATCAATCCACATTTTGTTGCACTAAATCCTAGTCCTAGAGCCTCACATTCCCTTCCGCATATATCTGCCAGTCGCTGTATATCATCTTGACTGTCCGCAAATAAGACAATATCATCAGCATAAAATAGACCTGGAAGCTTCTGCTCAACCATCGTGCCGACCTGCTTGTGTGACAAATTAAATTCAATGTTGCTACCTTCTAGCGCTTTTTCCATCCTCACCATCAGGGGCGTAGCCAGAAATTTTTTTCGGGGGGGGTTCAACCATACTTTATGTATGTTCGTGCGTACGTTTGTATGTGTGCGTGTATATATACGCAAGCAAAACTGAAAAATTTCGGGGGGGGGGTTTGAACCCCCCCAACCCCCCCCCCCTTGGCTACGCCCCTGCTCACCATGTACAGCATGAATAACAGCGGGGACAAAGGACATCCCTGTCTCAGCCCCTTGCTAATTTCAACTCTGTCCTTGCTACTTATTCCTTCCCATTCTATACAAACTGTATTTTCTCAGTATATTTCCCTCAAAAGCTGTATACAGTCGTCACCTATGCCCACTTCTTTCAGTATATCCCAAGAAATTTCCTGATTAACGTTGTCATACGCCCCGGTAATATCTAGATAAGCTAGGTATAAGGGCCTGTTTTCTATTTTTGATATTTCTATACACTGGGTAAGAACAGATTATCGTCTAACCGCCTGTCAATTCGAAATCCATTTAGAAGTTCTCCCAAAATATCATTTTGTTCTACCCACGCTTCTATTTTTAATTTTACTGCCTGCATCGCCAACCTGTATAGCACCGATGTAATGGTTAGCGGTCTATACGAGCGAATGTTATCCTTTTCTCCCTTGCCTTTATAGATTAAGTTCATTCTACTTTTTCGCCAACTGTCTGGTATTTCCCTCTCCTGTAAGCACTTTTCTACGGCTTTCAGCAGTGCTTCTTTAGTTTTATGTCCGAGTTCGTTAATGAGGCTGACAGGAACGCCATCTAAGCCCGGAGTAATGCGCTTAGGAATTTTTCCTTCGGCCTTCTTCCAATTGAAATTCTCTAGTACTACATCTTCGTCGGTTGCACTCCTTTGCGTACTTTACTCACTGGGGGAATCCCCTGGGCGACCTTTTTAAACGAATCAGCTGTTATCTTTCGGATGTAACCTAGCGCTTCATACCCTTCCAATTGATTTCCTCCTTCATCTACCATATGTTGTTGCATTGTGACAGACTTCCTACAAAGCGCTTTTAGGTGGCTCCAAAATATCCTAGGCGCGGCCGTCTTCTTTTCGCGAATCTCTGTCATCCAGCGTTCACTTTCACCTTTAATTCTTGCCTCGACTAATTTCTGCACAATGGATTTTTCCTCTAAATATATTTCCCATATTTGGTTGACTTCGTCCTGTGACCGCTTCTCCTTTTTTGCTTGTCTGTGCTGCCGTGATGCCTGACGTCGCTTCTCGATCGCCTCCAGAATTCTTTGTTCCACCAACTTTTTGGCTTTCTCTTTCCTTTCCAACAAATAGTTTTCTTCTCTTTTTCCATTTTATTCGTGATTACATGTAGCAGCTCACTATACTTCCATTCTTTGCCTGGTAGTTCGTCTACGTTTTCCTCGACTCTTGCGGCTATATTTGTTATTTGTTTGTCATTTAGATACAAGCTGCCAAACTTTGATTCTATGTTCTTATTTTCAGTTTTATATCCCATTTGTAATATTATGCGTTTATGATCACTACCCAAGCTGTTAATGCCTTCCTCGTCTATTCTCATCTCTCTAAGTTTGTCATATATTCCTTCTGTCATGAGACAAGTAATCAATGCTCGATTGCCGGTTTCCGACTTCCCACGTGATCTGCCCCTCGCACTTAGGCCCCACGTTAACTATCTCAAGACTACGTTGCTCGCAGAGATCTAGCAATAACTTGCCATTGGTGTCTGAATATCCGTCAAGGTCATGAATGTGAGCGTTCATGTCCCCTAGAAGGATTATTTCGGCTTCATGACCAAATTCTTTAATATCGGTGCTTATGCATTTCACTATCTCCAGATTCTTTTCTCTGCAGTTATTGCCTGTCCACAAGTAAGCTACACCTAGCCACGTTTTCTTTCCACCTACTGTGCCCGAAACCCACATGTGCTGTGAACACGTTTGTTTCACTCTATCCAATTTTGTTCTGCTATGAATTAGCATTCCAACACCCCCACCTCTCCTTTCTGAGGTGATCCTGTTACAACCTTCCCAAATATAATTGTCAATATGTGGTGGCTCTTCCAAGTCTCTAAGGTGTGTTTCTGTAACCGCATAAACACCTATCTGTTCCTTGCTTAACTGCTCCTCAATCTCTAACCATATTGCCTTTTTTCTGCCACCCTGCATGTTTATGTAACTAATTGCAACACGCGCCTTCTCCCTTCTTTTACCTTTTCTCTGGTTTTTCGCTATACTGCCTGTCAAAGAGTCCCCCTGGTTGTTTTCCTCATTACAAGCTACCCTGGGCACCGAAGGGCCCGCGTGCCCCCCAAAAAAGCTACTGCTGCGTCCTGCCAGTCGCCAGCCCACCTCATGACCAAGCCTCTTATCGAAGTGAATTCTGTCTCTTTGGAAACCGCCCCACCTGTGCACCTCCCTGTTATATCCACTACCTCGAAGCCCTTCTCTCGACTAATTCGCCATATCTCTTTGTTTGCGTCGACAACCGCTCTTTGCAAGTTGATATTTCTCACTGGTACTTCCGGCATTGTGCATACCACTATCTGCACCTGAGAGGAAATGGCGCGCATGTCCTCGACCCCTTCCGCCAATGTGGTCGCTAGTTCGGCTGATTCTTCATTCAAGACGTCGTTTAGACCTCCCGCGATTATCACGAGGTTACGTCCATTAGCCTTAGTTGCGAGTTTTGCGCTAGCTTGTCTCATCACTGATCCCAGCCTATGTCCCGGGAACTTCCCTATTAAAACTCGTTTGTCGCCTCTCACCCTTTCCTTGACTGCTTCTTCGCATCTAACTAAATTCGAGTCCCCGGCGATTATCACGTGCTCCGACTCTTCTGCTGGACCGTCCGGCACCTGGCCACTGCCTCGGTTACTAGCGCGTGCCACTTCTGCTTTGTCCCCTTCCCTTCCCAAAACTACTTCGCAGAAGCTGGGTCCTGTGACCCTTGCACCTGTCTTTTCCAAACCTGTTCCCACGTTCGAGTCTACCACTGTCTACCACTTCGAGTCTACACGGCTACTATCGTACAGAGCCACCTCAGTCGAGTTCCTTCCACCTCACGTCGGACACGTCATCGTCAAGTCGTCGCGGCTTCGACAGGCATCGGTCACCCTCACCACGGCGCCGTTCCATTTCGCCTATGGTTCGTCGCCCGCCACCCGTCCCAGCGGAAAACTAACCGTCGCAGCTCCCGAGGCAAGAGCTGCGCTCATATCGAAAACTTCAAGGCCTCGATTTCTACCCGCCAACGAAATAACTGGTGTAGCTGTGCAAGCGCTCGTTGATACTGGTGCTGCTGTGTCTGTGCTGAGTGGTGAACTGTGCCGCAAGTGAAAGAAGATTACGGTTCCGCTTTCCGACGTCTCTCTCCGTACGGCAACTTCACACCACATCCAGCCTTCTATGGCGTGCACAGCTCGGCTAGTCATACAGAACGTTTTGTATGCAGTTGAATTTGTCGTATTTTCACCATGTTCGCATGACATCATCTTGGGCTGGGACTTCCTTTCCGCTCATCATGCTGTCGTTGACTGTGCGCGTGCCGAACTAGAGTTGTCAACGATGTGTGAACTGCCGCTGTGTCAAACGCCGATGTATGACTGGCCCTCTGACCAGGCATTATCTTCTCGAGTCGTCGTCGCGGCGGACACTCACATTCCTCCTCTGTCCTCTGTTCTTGTGCCACTCTCTTGCGACGGCGCGTCCTCTGTCACTGCCCTGTTTACACCCTCCGAAGCATTTGGCTCTCGCAAGAGCTTCCTTCTCTCATTCGCAGTTGTCACTATAGAAAACTCTTGCGGCACCATCTATATCATGAACCCCGTTTTCTTCCCCAGCCACCTTGTTCCACGGCGAACTAATAGGTCACCTTGAGGAAATAGTCTCTGTTTACTCCAGTCACCTGCCTGATGGCTCGACAACTCCTCACGTCAACAGCATTACCTCTGATACCACTACCACTTCATCTCTCGAGGCATTCCTTCCATCGATTGATTCTGAACTCCCCCCTGCTCAGCGTACGCAACTCTTGGCGCTACTTGATCGCTTCAAGACGTCATTCGACCATAACCAACGTTCTTTGGGCCGCACGTCTGCCATCGTTCACCGCAATGACACCGGCACCCACGCACCTTTGCGCCAGCATCCGTATCGAGTCTCTCACGCTGAACGCCGGGTCATCGATGAGCAGGTGAGCGACATGCTTCAACGTGGCGTAATCCAACCTTCACACAGCCCTTGGGCCTCCCCGGTTGTGCTTGTGAAAAAAAAGGACGGCAGCATCAGATTCTGCGTTGATTATAGGCGTCTTAATAAGATCACGCGAAAAGATGTTTACCCGCTGCCCAGAATTGACGACGCTCTCGATTGCCTGCAAGGAGCAGAGTTCTTTTCTTCTTTAGACCTTCGATCGGGCTACTGGCAGGTTCCTATGAATGAAGCCGACCGCCCCAAGACTGCGTTTGTAACTCCTGACGGACTGTACGAGTTCAACGTGATGCCGTTTGGCCTCTGTAATGCGCCTGTCACCTTCGAACGTCTGATGGACAACATCCTAAGAGGCCTAAAATGGAACACGTGCCTGTGCTATCTGGATGACGTCGTCGTTTTCTCGAAGGACTTCGACTCCCACCTCACTCGCCTCGCAAGCGTCCTCACTTGCCTTGCGGACGCGGGACTGGAGCTGAACTTGAAGAAGTGCAATTTCGCCGCACGCCAGCTTACCATCTTAGGGCACGTTGTCAGCAAGGATGGTGTCCGTCCCGATCCTTCCAAGCCTCGCGCTGTCGCCGACTTTCCCGGGCCGTGTACACTAAATGAACTCCGTAGCTTCATAGGCCTTTGTTCGTTCTTTCGCAGATTTGTGCGCGATTTCGCGACGATAATCGCCCCACTCACACAGCTACTTGCCGACAACCAAGACATTTCGACGTGGTCTTCCGCTTCCGACAAAGCATTTGCCTCTTTACGCCATCTTCTGACATCCCCACCTATCCTACACCACTTTGACCCGGATGCTCCAAACGAAATCCACACGGACGCTAGTGGAGTAGGCCTCGGCGCTGTTCTTGCCCAGCGTAAATCTGGCTTCGACGAGTATGTCGTTTGCTACGCCAGTCGCACTCTCACTAAAGCAGAAAAGAACTACTCAGTCACGGAAAAAGAATGCCTTGCCATCGTTTGGGCAATCACGAAATTTCGACCTTACGTATATGGCCGCCCATTCGACGTCGTGACTGATCACCACGCTTTGTGCTGGTTATCGTCATTAAAAGACCCATCTGGTCGCCTAGCTCGTTGGGCGCTCCGTCTTCAAGATTATGACATCCGTGTCATCTATCGGTCAGGCTGTAAGCATTCGGATGCCGACGCTCTTTCTCGTTCTCCACTTCCCCATGAGTATGGTGTTGCGTCTATTTCGAGCTGCGATTGTTCATCTCTTGAACATGCCGACATGTCACCTGAGCAACGCCAGGATCCATGGATAGCCTCTCTCCTAGAGTATCTGTCTCAGGCGTCTCCACGTACAACCAACCGCTCGCTTCGACGCACTGCTCGCCACTTTAAAATCCGTGATGGCCTCCTGTACCGCCGAAACTACCTGTCTGATGGCCGCAAATGGTTGCTGGTAATTCCTCGCCATCTACGTTCCGACGTCTGTGCCTCCTTTCACGCGGATCCGCAATGCGCCCATGCTGGTATGGTGAAGACATATGCACGCCTCCGGATTCCATACTACTGGCGCGGAATGTACCGCTTTGTTCGGCAGTACGTCCGTTCATGCTCCAAGTGCCAACGCCGGAAGAGCTCTGTGCACACGACCACAGGTCCACTCCAGCCACTGCCCTGTCCCTCTCGGCCGTTCGACCGCATCGGGATCGATTTGTACGGTCCCCTACCGTACACACCAGATGGCAACCGCTGGGTGATCGTCGCTGTGGACCACCTCACGCGCTACGCTGAAACTTCCGCGCTTCCAGAGGCCACAGCGCGTGAGCTTCTTCAGCATGGTGCACCTCGCGAGCTACTCAGTGACCGCGGACGTTCCTTCTTATCCGAAGCCGTAGAAGCCCTCCTCCGCGAATGCAACGTTGTCCATCGAACTACTACCGCATATCACCCGCAAACCAACGGGATGACCGAGCGCTTCAATCGCACACTCGGCGACATGCTCTCCATGTATGTTTCTGATGACCACACGAGTTGGGACCGCATACTGCCGTTTGTCACGTATGCTTACAACAGCGCCATTCAGTCTACTACGGGGTTTTCTCCGTTCTTCCTGCTTGATGGTCGGGAACCTTCCTCGTTCTTGGATACTATTCTTCTGTACCGTCCGGACCCCTCAGAAACTACGACTCTAGCCGAAGCCGCCACTTATGCCGAAGAATGTCGGCAGCTCGCACGCTCGCTTACCACGCACGACCAGGCCCGCCAGAAACACTCTCATGACCGAAACTTATCTGCTTCGTCATATTCACCTGGAACAATCGTGTGGCTTCGCGTGCCCTCATCTGCCCCCGGCCTTTCCGCAAAGCTCGTCCCTAAGTATGACGGTCCTTACCGGGTCCTACGCCAGACTTCACCGGTCAACTACGTTATTGAGCCTCTTCAGCCACCTACGGATCAACGCCGGCGCGGGCGCGAAACTGTTCATGTCGATCTATTGAAACCTCACTACGACCCGCCAGTATTACCTGTGCCATAGGGTCGCCAGGATGGCTCCTTTTCTGCCGGGAAGTGATTGTAGTGATAAATACGGTTACCATAGAGAACGATGAAGAAGACGGTTGTTGTGGTTGGTGCTCGTGCAGGCTCCGTTTCGGGGAACTAACTGCTGTCCCGTCGCTGTCTCGCCTCTAAGACGGTCACCGTACCTGAACTATTAAACGCATGCTATCAATATTAAAACCTGTGTTTGACATTCGGGTTTCGAGACAGCGCATTCGAATGGCACCAGGTAATTTTTTTACATGCTCCGAAATGCAATTATTGACGCGGCTATCGTAATCTGGAGCAGAGCGGGTGGTATGACTCTGATTCCATGGGAAAGTTTATTTGAACGTTACGCCATGATCGCAGAGACCAGCTTAAGCAAGAAAATGAAATTTTGAGAATTGTACACCAGCCTTCCTTGCGCAAATTCTTTAATTTTACTCTTTATTTGTCAAATAATCATAATGGAATGGTATTGAAGAATGGAATAAAAAGAGAAAGATGGTGAAAAATGCTTAAATTCGGTACATTATTTGCAAGGGTGCTCCTACACGCTATGATCGATGCGCACAATGAGCAACGGACATCTGCCATTGAAGTAAAATCAGCGTAACTTTTGTATGACAGAGTGGTACTACATGGACAGCAAATTCAACAAGCCTTGCTTGGATCGAAACACCTTCCGATGCCGTAGAAAAAAAAGATGCCCTAGCCTGACAACTAATGGGCCGTAAGACAACAGATATCCAACCTTCACGTTCTATCTGCGGAAAATCGTTCATTCAAAACGGTGCAAAAGAGTGATTATTTGCTTGCAATAAAACAGGAAAATTTAATTGTTGAAGAAATGTGTTAGGCGCTCGATCTAACTTTCAAATACCTTAGGCATATATGAAGACGGGAAACGCTGTTTTTGAGAAGCTGGAAATGAAACAAACATCACCATGACCTTTGGAATGAACAACTACACTAGCACTGAAAGGCATGGAGGTTAAGCGCAATTGGAAGCCGTCTCTGCTTGCAGCTGTTTGTATAGGAGCTTGTCGAAGTAGACAAGAAGCTAATACACACACACACACACATACACACACACACACACACACACACACATATATATATATATATATATATATATTATATATTGCCACGCCCACTTGTCTTGTTTTGATGTATTCGGGTTTGACCGTCAGGAACGGTTATCAACGCTCGACGCTCTGTCCGCCGCTATCAGAGCACTGCTGTAGTTTGCACTTTCAGTTTCTCGGCCACAAGTTCGGCCAAATAAAGAGTTTCATCTCGGACGTGTTCACTGCTGCCTTCGTCGACGTCACGACCCCGTGACATCTGGCGGAGGTGCTGCTTCCTTGATGTTCCGGACACCTACAAAGAGCCGGGCACCAAGCCCAGCGCGTGAAGACGTCGAAGACCTCGTCCAACAAGAAGACCCGGAAGACATCCCGGATCGTCGATCTAGCCGCAGGCAGCTAGGACTACAACCCGAGTTCAGACCAATACCCGACAAGAACAAGACCACGACGAAGAAGACGACAGGCACCATGACGGCTGCTGTGTCACCTCAACGAGTCGTCATGAATGAGCCCAGGGAGCCGCCGTCTTTCCGAGGATCACCATGTGAAGACCCGGAAAGCTGGTTGGAAAAATACGACCGAGTTGCTCACTTCAACAACTGGGACGGTGACCAGAAACTTCGCCACGTTTACTTAGCCCTTGAAGATAGCGCCAGGACCTGGTTCGAAAACAGAGAGGCCACCTTGACGACCTGGGACCTATTTCGCACCGCATTCCTTGGAACCTTCGCAAGTGTCGTGCGTAAGGAAAGGGCCCAGACCATGCTGGAAAGCCGTATACAGCTCCCAAACGAGAACGTCGGAATATACACAGAAGAAATGGCCCGCTTGTTCTGTCACGCCGACCCTGCCATGTCTGAGGAGAAGCTCCGATTCCTAAGGCGAGGAATCAAGCAAGAGCTGTTTGCGGGCCTTGTTCGCAACCCGCCCAGAAGTGTCAACGAATTCCTTACAGAGGCTACAACAATAGAAAAGGCGCTTGAGATGCGGACAACACAGTACAACCTCCGCTCACCAATAACCGACTACGCCGAAGCTCAAGCCCTCAGCACCGACGACCTGCGCGAGACCATCCGAGCGGTCGTGCGTGAAGAGCTGCGTAAGATGTTTCCGGAATCGAACCCTCGAGTGGACTCGATCACAGACATTGTTCGTGAGGAAATCCGGCACTCGCTTGGAATTCCTGAAGCACCGCATGCTCAGCCGGAAGCCATGAGCTATGCTGCTGCAGCCCGACGCAACGCCCCCCCTCCTCGCCTGCGTCAAGACGCCGCGCCGCCGCAGCAGTTCCGCCGCCACCACCACCGACGCCATAACCGCCCGCCGACAGGACAACGATTCGCCCCCCGAAAGACCGACGTTTCGGCGTGCCCCTGACAACCGCCCGCTGTGCTACCACTGCGGGGCGGCCGGCCACAGGTACCGCCGCTGCCAGTACCAACAGATGGGACTACGCGGATTCGCCGTGAATGCGCCGCGACCGCGGCCAGGCGAACGGCCTCGCGACATCGACGACTACCTCACCGGAACACAGTGGCATGGACGACGACCTTCCCGCTCGCCGTCGCCCGGCCGCTATATGTCACCCCACCGCCGGCCGTACACTAGCCCAAACGGGGGTCGGTCGCCTAGCCCGTATCCCGAAAACGAAGGGCAGCAACCGATGGAGGTGCGGTTGCTGTACGACGAACTACCGAAGATCCTCCGCGGCCGCCGACGACGATAACGCGACAAGACCTGCAGAACACGACGCGAAGCAGGCGAAGCCCTGCCGACGAAACATCGCGGACCGAAGAAGAACTGACGACGCAGCATGGAAGCAACGCAACAAATCGACGCAGCCGTGATCCGACGCCGCGACCCAACCGCAACGCAAGGCGACGAACGAGTGACCTCGACGTTCTCGTCGACGGCCACTAGCGTCACCGCTCTCGTCGATACTGGCGCCGACTATTCTGTCATCAGTGGACCGTTCGCGACGAAGCTGAAGAAAGTCAAGACCGCCTGGGAAGGCCCCGAAATCCGGACAGCTGGAGGTCACCTAGTAACGCCGGCAGGAATGTGCACAGCGAGGGTCTCCATCAACAACCGGATTTATCCCGCAAGCTTCGTAGTCCTTCAGCATTGCTCCCGAGATGTCATTCTTGGTATGGACTTCTTAGGCCTTCATGGTGCAGTCATCGACCTCAGATCCAAGTCGGTAACACTATCTACAGAAAAAGCTTTACCGCGGTACACGCCGCCAGGCAAGCATGCCTTGAATGTGCTGGAAGACCAGGTCACCATTCCCCCTCGCTCCAGCGTCATAATTTCCGTCGGCACTCAGAAAGTAGCAGACCTGGAAGGCGTCGTTGAAGGCGACCAGCACCAGTTGATTAACCACGAATTTTGTGTCGCAAGAGGAATAGGAGAGTTGCGGGAAGGCAAAGCAACAGTGATGCTCACAAATTTTAGCAACGAGTATAAGCACGTAAACAAAGGCACGACAGTCGCCTACATAGAAGAAATTGTGGCAGCCACCAATGCTTTCGCCATCGCCGATTCTTCCGAGCCCACACCGACGAACCAAGCTCCTCAACCAGCTTTCGACGTCAATCCTAGCCTTCCGAAGCATAAAAAAGAAAAGCTCAAAACCCTGCTCTTGAAATACAGGGACTGCTTTTCGTCATCGTCAAGAATCCCCCAGACCCCAGTCGCAAAACATCGCATCATAACAGAGGAAAATGCCAGGCCACTCCGGCAGAGCCCTTACAGAGTTTCGACGCGAGAACGCGAATCTATAAAGAAACAAGTCGACGAAATGCTGCGCGTCGACATCATCCAGCCGTCGAAGAGTCCATGGGCGTCACCCGTGGTGTTAGTGAAGAAGAAGGACGGAACACTACCCTTCTGCGTCGATTATCGACGCCTGAACGAAATCTCGAAGACGGACGTCTACCCTCTCCCATGGATAGACGACCCCCTGGATAGACTACAACGCGAGCTACTTTTCGTCGATGGACCTCAAGACCGGCTATTGGCAAATCGAAGTCGACGAGAGAGACCGAGAGAAGACTGCATTTATAACACCAGACGGCCTCTTCGAGTTCAAGGTTATGCCCTTTGGTCTTTGCTCGGCACCTGCGACGTACCAGCGCGTTATGGACACCGTGCTGCCTGGATTGAAGTGGCAGACTTGCCCTGTGTACTTGGACGACGTCATGGTGTTTGCCTCAAGCTTCGACGAACAGCTCCGGCGCCTTTACGCTGTACTACAAGCAATAAAGACCTCTGGCGTCACCTTGAAGCCTGAAAATTGCCGCTTTGTATACGAGGAGCTACTGTTTTTGGGTCACGTGATCAGCAAGGGTGGTTTCGCCCAGACCCGCGGAAAACAGCTGCCATCGCTGCCTTCCCGCCCCCCACGGACACGAAAGCCGTGCGCCGTTTTCTCGGATTTTGCGCCTACTACAGGCGCTTCGTCAAGGAATTTTCACGAACCGCCGAACCGCTAACTCACCTCACGAAAACCGACGTGCCATTCAAGTGCGAAACGGCGCAAATCGAAGCATTTGAATAACTGAAACGACGCCTTCAGAGGCCTCCGATACTAGCGCATTTCGACGAATACGCCGATACGGAAATCCACACCGACGCAAGCAGCGTAGGACTCGCCGCCGTCCTTGTGCAGAAGACTGACGGGCAGGAAAGGGTCATCAGTTATGCTAGCCGGTCGCTATCAAAGGCAGAAACGAACTATTCCACAACAGAAAAGGAGTGCCTAGCGATTATCTGGGCTGCATCCAAGTTTCGCCCCTACCTCTACGGCAGGCCCTTGAAAGTTGTGAGCGACCACCACGCATTGTGTTGGCAAGCTAACTTGAAGGACTCTTCAGGTCGCCTTGCACGGTGGAGCCTACAACTTCAAGAATTCGACATTACCGTCGTTTACAAATCCGGAAGAAAACACTCCGACGCTGACTGTCTGTCCCGCGCCCCCGTCGACCCACCGCCGCAGGACGACAAGGAGGACGAGTCCTTCTTGGGAACCATAAGTGCCGACGACTTCGCCGTGCGACAGCGAGCGGATGCAGAACTCAGGAGCCTTGCGGAATACCTCGAGGGCAGGACCACCGTTGTTCCGAAGGTATTCACGCGGGGACTGACGTCGTTTTTCTTGCGCAGCGGTGCTCTCCTAAAGAAGAACTTCTCACCGCTCCGGGCCGATTGCCTTCTCGTGGTACCCTCGACATTGCAGCGAGAAGTCCTCCAGGCTCTGCACGACGACCCGACGTCTGGACACCTGGGTGTTTCTCGCACGCTAGCAAGAATACAGAAGTACTACTGGCCGCGCCTTTCCGCCGACGTCCCTCGTTACGTAAAGACCTGCCGGGACTGTCAGCGACGCAAGACACCGCTCACTAGGCCAGCCGGACTTCTGCAGCCTATCGCGCCACCTCGACGGCCGTTCCAGCAAATCGGGACGTCCAACACCGGAAACAAATGGATCGTCGTAGCTACCGACTATCTCACCCGCTACCCCGAGACAAGGGTCCTGCCTAGAGGCAGTGCCGCCGAGGTAGCGAAGTTCTTCGTTGAGAACATCGTCCTGCGTCATGGCGCCCCAGAGGTCCTCACCACCGAGAGAGGTACGGCGTTTACTGCTGACCTAACTCAGGCACTACTGAGATACAGCCAAACAAGCCACCGCCGGACCACAGCGTACCACCCACAGACAAATGGCCTCACCGAGCGGCTAAACAAGACAATCGCCGACATGTTGGCCATGTATATCGACGTCGAACACAAGAAGTGGGATGCCATCCTTCCGTATGTGACCTTCGCATACAACATGGCCCTCCAAGAAACGACGCAGATGACGCCGTACAAGTTGGTGTACGGAAGGAGCCCGGCGACGACGCTCGACGCCATGCTACCCAACGTCACCGACGAAGAAAATCTCGATGCCGCCGCTTACTTACAACGTGCCGAAGAAGCTCGACAGCTCGCCCGCCTGCGCATCAAGACCCAGCAGCACACCGACAGCCGTCGCTACAATCTTCGACGACGCTTCGTGGAATACCAGCCCGGCGACCGTGTTTGGGTCTGGACGCCGATACGCCGATGTGGGCGTAGCGAAAAACTCCTTCGGCGATACTTCGGGCCATACAAGGTTCTTCGACGCCTCGGTGGTCTTTACTACGAGATCATCCCGGACGGCATTACGAACTCCCAGCGACGCCGCGCACGACCTGATGTCGTCCATGTCGTGCGCCTCAAGCCGTTTTTTGCGCAATAGCGAACCTGGGGACTCTACTTTTTTTTCCTTTGTTATTGTAATTTATTTGTGTATGCACTTGTTTTTTTTCTCTTCTATGTTCTTTCACAAGCATCTGGACGTTGCTTTTTCAGAGGGGGGCAATGCCACGCCCACTTCGTGTCTTGTTTTGATGTATTCGGTTTTGACCGGCAGGGACGGTTATCAACGCTTGACGCTGTCCGCGAAGCAGTGTTCGAGAAACTTCGCGATTGTAGTAGATCGTTTTGGTAAGATTGCGCCCCGCACGCGAATGTTCCAGCTTTGTCTAGAGATAACGCCGCCACCAGCGATATTGCTGGAAAGTTCGATAGCGCCTGTATAAAAAGCCGACGCACTTGACCGCTTGTGAGTTGATATCAGTGTATTGCTGTAGTTTGACTTTCAGTTCCTGACAATATATATATATATATATATATATATATATATATATATATATATATATATATATATATATATATATATATATATATATATATATATTGGTACGTGCACAGGAAAGGCTTAAAGGGGGTGTTTGTTGAGGACAGAGGCACAAAAGACCATGGTAATGTCAGATTTCCGCTCGAGGGCACTTGCTAACTATATATATATATATATATTGTAACATGGTAGGGCGCAGACAAGAACGCCAGCGAAAGAAGAAGACGAAGACGGTTTGGTGGAGGTGCTGGTTCTGTTCTCCATCCTGGAACTCCGCAGCCGGACTCTACTTTCCCCTTCAACAATGCCGAACGATGCTACCACACCCCAAGCTGCCCGCTGTCCCGGTGTTCCAAGAGAGCGGGACCCCGTCATTTTCAGCGGTACTGATGAGCAAGACGTCGAGGACTGGCTCTCTTCTTATGAACGAGTGAGTGTCAACAACAGGTGGGATGACAACGACAAACTTGGCCGCGTCCACTTCTACCTGAGAGGAGTAGCGGAACTCTGGTTGAACAACCACGAGGCTGAGATTTCCAACTGGGCCTCTTTCAAAACGACCTTCGCGGACGTATTCGGCCGACCAACCGTGCGCAAGCTCCGCGCAGAACAGCGCTTGCGTGATCGCGCCCAACTGGCTGGCGAGTGCTTCACTTCGTATATTGAGGACGTCGTAGGCCTCTGCCGCCGCTTCAACCCTGTCATGTCCGAAGCCGATAAAGTCAAGCACATCTTCAAGGGCATTGAGGACGATGCGTTCCACATGCTTGTGGCGAAAAACCCTGAAACAGTCGCAGACGTCATTCAGCACTGCCAGAGCTACGATGAGTTGCGAAAGCAGCGCATTTCCACGGGACGTCCTAGTTCGGACATGACCAGCACGTCAGCAGCGGCCGTTGGCGCAATATCTTCGGACCCGGCGGTCCTGACACAGCAGATTCAGCAGTTTATTCGAGAGGAAGTGGCTCGCCAATTGTCTCTTGCGCCCTTTCTCCCAGGCAATACTCATGGGCTCACTTCATCGCTGCGACAAACCATCGAAGAGCAAGTCTACGAGGCACTACCGCCCACGTACCAGCCACCGCCTGTATCCGCGCCCCTCACCTACGCTGACGTCGCGAGAAGGCAGCCACATGCGCTGCCACCCATCGCGGACACTGCTCCCCAAACAAACGCATTTTACGCAACGCGGGCGCCGGCAGGCCCGCACGTTCCTCTTTATCACCGTCCTGCAACGCCTTCCAATAACCCTTGGCGCACATCGGATAACCGGCCAATCTGCTACTACTGCTGTCTACCCGGCCATGTTGAACGGTTCTGTCGCCGGCGCGTCCCTCGTCCAGGTACCATCGATGACAGCTACAGCTACGTCCGCCCAGAGCCACCACAGTCAATGCCTCCACACGCTACTTCAGACACCTCTTCATCGAACCGCCGCGCCTTCAACCCACGTCGATCGCCCTCCCCGCGGCGACGTTCGCTTTCCACTATGGTTCGTCGACCACCACCCGCCCAAACGGAAAACTGACCATCGCAGTTCCGGAGGCAAGAACTGCGCCGCTGTCGAACTCTACAAGGCCTCGTTCTCTACCTGCCAACGAAATTTCTGTGTACGTTGATGGTGTTGCCGTGCAAGCATTAGTCGATACTGGAGCTGCTGTATCTGTATTGAGTGAAGCAACGTGCTGCAAGTTAAAAAAAATTACGATTCCGCTTTCTGGCGTCTCCCTGCGCACGGCAACCGCGGATCACGTAAAGCCTTCTATGACGTGCACGGCTCGGCTACTCATTCAGGACGTTTTCTATGTGGTCGAATTCGTTGTCTTTTCGCAGTGCTCGCACGACGTCATATTAGGCTGGGACTTCCTTTCCACACATCATGCCGTTGTTGACTCTGCCCATGCCGAGCTAGAATTATCAGCGATCGCCGAAGTCGATTCTTGCAAGTCTTCTTTTTCTCGTGTCCTCGTCGCCGCGGGCACGGACATCCCACCTTTGTCTTCTGTTCTTGTGCCGATCTCCTGCGACTATGCTCCCTTCTCTAGCGCCATGTTCACGCCATCAGCAGACTTTGCCTCTCGCAAGAACTTCATTCTTCCCTTTGCTCTTCTCACGATCGTCGACTCTTGCGCAACCATTTATGTGACGAACCTGCTTTCGGTCCCCGCCACATTATTTCGCGGAGAATGTATAGGCCGACTTGAGGACATTGATTTTGTTTGCGCCAGTCAAATGCCCGATCGCACGACAAGCCTCCAGGTCGACAGTGTCAATTCCGTTACCACGTCCGACGCATCCTCCCTGGACGTCTTCCTTCCGTCAATTGATTCGGAACTTCCTGTTGCTCAACGGACCCAACTTTTGAAGCTCCTCGACCGCTTTCGGACGTCTTTCGACTACAAGCAACCCACGTTGGGCCGAACATCTGCAATCGTTCATCATATTGACACCGGCACCCATGCACCCCTGCGCCAGCGTCCATACCGGGTCTCTCACGCTTAACGCCGAGTTATTGACGACCAGGTGACCGATATGCTTAATCGTGGCGTCATACAGCCGTCCCACAGCCCTTGGGCCTCCCCTGTGGTGCTCGTTAAAAAGAAGGACGGTAGCATCCGATTCTGTGTTGATTACAGGCGCCTTAACAAGATCACGCGCAAAGATGTTTATCCGCTCCCCAGAATCGACGACGCTCTCGACTGTTTGCAAGGGGCAGAGTTCTTTTCATCGCTGGATCTTCGATCGGGTTACTGGCAGGTACCTATGGATGAAGCTGATCGCCCCAAAACTGCGTTCGTGACTCCCGACGGCTTGTACGAGTTTAACGTGATGCCGTTCGGCCTTTGCAACGCCCCTGCCACTTTCGAGCGTCTTATGGACAACACACTTCGAGGTCTCAAGTGGCACACGTGCCTTTGCTATCTGGACGACGTCGTCGTTTTTTCAAAGGACTTCGATACCCATATTCTGCGCCTCGCAAGTGTCCTAGAATGCCTCACACATGCTGGGCTCCAACTGAATTTGAAAAAGTGCCATTTTGCCGCCCGGAAGCTCACCATCTTGGGGCATGTTGTCAGCAAGGACGGTGTTTCTACCCGACCCTGCGAAGCTCCGCGCCGTCGCCGAGTTTCCCAAGCCGTCAACACTGAAAGAACTCCGGAGCTTCATAGGCCTATGCTCGTATTTCGGCGATTCGTCCGTAATTTCGCCTCCATGATGGCTCCTTTAACACGCCTACTTGCTGACAGCCAAGGTGTCACAGCATGGTCTTCCGCTTGCGACGACGCATTCGCGAAATTACGTCATCTACTGACATCACCACCGATTCTTCGTCACTTTGACCCAGATGCCCCTACCGAAATCCACACGGATGCTAGTGGAGCCGGCCTTGGCGCTATTCTTGCTCAACGCAAGTCTGGCTTCGACGAGTACGTCGTTTCTTACGCCAGCCGCACTCTCACCAGAGCTGAAGAGAATTATTCGGTCACAGAAAAGGAATGTCTAGCCATCGTGTGGGCAATCGCGAAATTTCGACCTTACGTATATGGCCGCCCATTTGATGTCGTGACTGATCACCACGCCCTCTGCTGGTTATCGTCACTCAAAGACCCATCTGGTCGTCTAGCTCGTTGGGCGTTACGTCTCCAAGATTACGACATCCGTGTCGTCTACAGGTCAGGCCGCCGACATTCAGATGCCGACGCTCTTTCCCGCTCTCCTCTTCCCCATGAATACGGAACTGCGTCTGTTTCCAGCTACGATTCTGCGTCACTTACATACGCTGACATGCCATCTGAGCAGCGCCAGGACCCTTGGATAGTCTCTATCATGGAGTTCCTGTCTCGGCCATCACCACCTACCGCCACTCGTTCGCTGCGACGCACAGCTCGACATTTCACCATACGCGACGGGCTCCTGTACCGCCGCAACTACCTATCTGAGGGCCGCAAATGGCTGCTGGCCGCAAACCAACGGAATGACTGAGCGCTTTAACCGCACACTGGGTGACATGCTGTCCATGTACGTGTCCGCTGACCACACCAACTGGGACCGCATACTACCCTTTGTTACGTACGCCTACAATAGCGCCACTCAGTCTACGACAGGATTCTCTCCATTCTTCCTTCTTTACGGCCGTGAACCTTCCTCGTTTATGGATACCATTCTTCTGTACCGCCCGGACGCTTCAGAATCCACGACTTTATCTGAAGTCGCCAATTATGCCGAGGAATGCAGACAACTCGCGCGTTCTTTAACCGCCAAAGACCAAGCGCGCCAGAAGGACCGTCACGACGTAAACCTGCCTACTCCGTCATATTCGCCTGGAACGTTGGTGTGGCTTCGCGTTCCCTCCTCTGCTCCTGGCCTTTCCACAAAGCTACTGCCTAAGTACGAAGGCCCCTATCGCGTCCTACGTCAAACATCCCCAGTCAACTATATTATTGAGCCTGTTCAATCATCTACGGACCGCCGTCGTCGCGGCCGCGAGACTGTTCACGTCGATCGACTGAAGCCGCACTATGACCCACCAGTTGTACATGTTCCTTAGGTCGCCAGGATGGCTCCTTTCCCGCGGGGGAGTGATTTGTAACATGGTAGGGCGCAGACAAGAACGCCAGCGAAAGAAGAAGACGAAGACGGTTGTTGTTGGTGCTCGCGCTTGCTCGGCTTGGACCGCTGATCGCTTCAGCTGCTGCAATCTTCTAATAAACGCGTTACTGCCTCAACGTTAAACGCATACCATCAATATATATATATATATATATATATATATATATATATATATATATATATATATATATTGTAACGTATTACAAGAGGGGTCACACAAACACTGGTTTTATTATGGGCGAACTTGTGCCCAGAAAAGTAGGTGAAATAAATGAAAGAGGCCGATAAAGCGTTGCACACAAGTATCTCTTCCCGAACACGTTTGTTTGATGCCTCGCAGATCAGCGCACTGTCTCGAGCCCGTGCACGAGGAGCGCCGCAGTGCCACAAGAAGCGCGCGCAGGCGCGAGACATTGTAGACGCTTATCAGCGGCTCGCTGATCCTCTTGTTGAAAATCTTACTGAAAGCAGTCTTTGCGGCATTAGTCCCTCTCCGAAATACGCATCGTCCCGATGCGCGATTGAGGGCGCTAACCAAGAGGAAGGGGGGGGAGGATTTTTCATTATCTCTCGTAATAGGGCTTCATACGGACTACGTTTATGACTTCTGCATGGTTTTGCCGTCTTGAGCGCTCTTGTCCGTCGGGGATTACATGATAAGTCACTTAGTCGGCGGATAACCTTATATGGACCAAAGTATTATCGAAGGAGTTTTTCTGGCATCCCGCGGCGTCGTATTGGTCTCTATTGGCCTCGAGGCCCACCACTGGAAACGCCGGCGCCACCGTCGGCGTGACGTACTTGGCAGGATCACGTGGTCTCCGCGGCCGCGTCGGCTGCTTGTGGCGCACTGCCGCGTGCTTTGAAAACGAGTTTCAAGTCCCACATGCGCTGCGGTCTGTTCAAATTCGGAAGTTTTCTCTCATTTTCTACTCAATTGAAACCATTTTAATAGAGTGGCTGCCTCCGAAGGCGACGAACATGGGGCTCTACCGCTCGGTGCCGCAGCGCCGCGCTTACGCAAAGGAGCCCAGTGTCAGCCTGCACTGGTAACCGCGGGACAAGAAACAGCGTGAAGCATGGGTTGTAAAGCTAAGAACCGGCAAGTATAGCCATCCGCTACGAGTCTTGTGTGCAACAAACACTTCCGCGACGAAGACTTTTGTTACTGCGTCGGGCCTGCGATGTTCGGTGAGTAGCAGACAGCGCGCACTGAGACGATGGCTCGCGCGCGCTTCCCGCCGGAAAATGATGCTTATCTGCCACAGGATGGTAAAAGCGCTACATTTTACCATGTGCGATGCCATCTCAGAACCCTCCGATGCGACCTCTTGATCGTCGGCCCCGTGCTCAGCGTCCACAAAATCGGCTGCAGATGCACAAGTCATTGTTTAGATACGTTGAATTAAAAAACGCACAGGGTCCCTTATGCATTCGTCAAAGATGACTAGAAGGCGAACGCCATCTTCTTCTTGTCAGTCGATGTACTGATTCTCCCGCGTTAATGTATTTTCTTTCTTTTCCTAGGGGTCGCATGCTACTACATGCTCGGTCTCGTAGACTGGTTCTCCTTCCACCAGCAATCTCGAAGTGGTGAAGCTTTGGTCTATGAATTTGTTGATCACAGAGAGCGGCAAGTTCTCTGGAATGCAAACGGAACGATAATAAGGAGCATTAAAAAAAGGCATCGCATTTGCTCACGTTTTGTGTGAGCACCAAACGAAACGAATGCGCTGAATAAAGAAGCAGAAGCAGCGGCATTTGCCCGCTGAGAAGACCGATCAACACGCAGTGCGAGACAACTTGTCAAATGACATTGAAACGTACCCGAATTTAGACCGAAAAAGAAAAAAAAAAAACACTGAATCGTCGGGACGGCAGATCACTAAGTTGTCATGCGCGCCGAAGCCGCAGTTGTAAGCAAATTGTTTTTGAACTGCTCTGATAGCGTCCGCGCAACAGTAGTTGTTTGTTTACTCACAAATTCTCATGTTTTGCGGCCTAAAGTTCACAGCGCGGTGCCAAAACGCGCTCGTAGCAAAAGCGAAACCAGCAGTACGAACATACATGCAGACGCTCATACATGTAGAGGCACCGTCAGTCGTCGCGAACCCGTGCGATCGCTGGCTTGAGGCTTCTTTCTGTTATGCTCCGTTTGGTTATACAGGCAGTCTACTCTAACGAGATATTTCACATAGTTTGCACTCAGCGAGTGACTACCTTTCACGTAAGAAGCCGGTTCAGGGGATTCCAACGCGGTGATAGCGTGAAGCGGGTGCTCGGTTTTCTGCAAAGAGACAGCGACTGCAGACTATCTTGTGCTTTCAGTTCGTCGAAAATGATTATCTTGACAGTAAAGAACACAGTTCATTTCTAAAGTACTTACAGAAATGCCCTGGAGGGCTCCCGCGACTTGTTTTTGTAGAGCGCCGACAGCAAAACCTATGGGGAGCGCGCTCCGGCGGCATCCTGCCTAGCACGCAATCGAGGCGCGTCCGATAGAGGGCGACTCCGTAACTCCTCGAGGCCAATACCAATACTTGATTGCCTGGCTGGTACTTAACTTCTCTGCGGCGCAGGTTGTAGTAGCTCGCGTCCTTGGATTGTTGCTGACGAATTCGTTGACGCGCCAACTGGCGCGCTTCTTCAGCTCTTTGTAGGAAGTTGTGAATGCCGGATAGCTCATGATTATCGTTGTCGACAGGCAGCATGGCGTCGAGTGTTGTAGTGACCATGCGACCATAGACCAGCTGAAATGGCATGACGCGGGTGGTCACCTGTAGGGCCATATTGTAGGCGAAAGTTGCGTAACTAAGGTAGGATTCCGTACCACGTCTTATGCTCTATGTCCACGTACATCGACAACATGTCAGCAATGGTGCGGTTTAGACGTTCCGTCAACCCGCTCGTTTGGGGATCGTATGCAGTGCTTTTAACACGAAAGTGTTTCATGCCGGGGTCCACCAAGACTGTATTGACGTATTTCCGTCACGGAAATGACGTCGGAAAAATACGCAATCAGATGACAAAGAAAAAAAGTTCCGTCAACGGGCATAGAACCCACGACCGCTCCGTCCGCAGCAACAGATGCCGGGCGCGCTATCCACTGCGCCACGGTCACAGACTCTAGAGGCTTTACAAATGCGTCTTTTATATCTACCACTCTCCCGGTCGGCGGGGTGGTGTTGCCCTCGGGGAGCGGCAAAGTAAAGTAATTCATCATTACTGTGGCCTCCGCGATTAGTACCTGCAACGCGTTACAGGTTCGTCCCATTCGGCGCGTTTTCAAGAAGTGCAGTTTTGTCAGTGCCTTAACGCACCGTGAGGTAGCGACTTTATTCCAAGCGTCGTAAAAGCGTCGGCCTCGCTCAAAGGATCACGCTAATCAAACTAAAAAATTGGCCTCGTATCTGCGTGCTTTGCTGCAAATGTCGTCTCAAGGTGATAGAAGAGGCGCTGCGTGAGATATGGACGCCATCTGGCAATACGTCGGGAAACATGAGTACTGTGTTGCGGGCTGGTAGTCCCGGCGCAGCAGCAGGCGAAGACCGGCGGTGACCAACGCGACCGGCGGGGACGCCAGCCAGCCCGAACACGCGGTTTGGCGTGAAGCGCCGAAGCAGAAGAAACGTCCGCACTCAACGAGTACTCTCCACACACTCCATTATTTACACGTCGCCTGGGTAAAACAGGAATGCCAGAGCGGCGCCCCATGGCATTCGTACAGTGCAATACTGAACCGAAACCGAAACTCAACGATGAGCTCGTGCAGAGAGCACGGAGGAAGGCAAGTTTAAGCGCAGTCGCATTTTCAGCGCAGCTTAAGAAACTAGGGTCTCTAGAATTACGTATCTATGTATTTTCTATTAAAGGAACACACCACCTAATACTGACCTAGTGATGTTGCGCCTCAGATATGCGTAATGTTTGGTATTTGATCAAAAATGTACACAAGTATGAACCTAGTCAGCCGTTCAAGATGGCTGGCCCTTGGGCAAGTGGTTCAACTTTGGCCGGGTGGCTGAATTGAGTGATGTGCCGACAAACAGAGAGACAGTTTCTGCATTTAAGTTCCCCAAGAAAGACTATCGTCTTTAAAATAGTTCTGCGACGCGCGCCTGCCACACCTGGCTGTAACATCGCGTTCCTCGTCTACCCGCTCGCCCCGAGAAAAATTGCGGCCGGGACCACCGGGGCGGCACGACGCGCTCTGCGTTTTCCTCTAGTGCGGCCGTGGTGTTCGATGACATTTTGACATGCCGCAGTATAGCGACCAAGTTCTGCGTCCAATATGCGACGCTCTTCGGACTATCACAACTCGTTATCTGATTACGCTTTACACCGTTAACTACAAGGGTTTGTTTAATCATTGAGCATGGACGTTAATCGTCGGCATGGAGATGTACCACCAAGCATCAAAGTGGGCGTATCCACGTTAAACGGTGCTATAGCTGCCAGACATCAATATACATTGTGCAAACTCTCTTATATCAATGTACAGTAAACATTCAGTTACTTCTATAAGGGCACGTTTTACCTTCGTGTTGTTCCGATTCCTATGACGAAGGAATCAACCATGTTTTTTCTATGACTGGTGTTAGTCATCATCATCAAGCACTGCATCAACTCAGATGCGAAGGCTGCTCCTCGATCGGTAATGACTACCGTTGGGGCGCCATATCGGAGAAGTATGTTGCGAACGAAGAACTTGGCAACGTCTGCGGCCGTTCCTCGCTCAAGGCACCTAGTTTCAGCAGCACCGAGGTGTCCAGCCGTCCGGTCATCGTGTAGAGCCTGGAGGACTTCTGGTCTGAAGGCTGAAGCACCAGGAGAAGGTAGCTGGTTAGAAAGGGCGAGAAGTTCTTCTTCAGGAGAACGCCGTTTCGCAAGAAAAACGACGCCAATCTTCGCTTGAATGCCTTCGGAACAACGGCGGCCTTGCCTTCGAGGTATTGCACAAGGCCCCTGAGTTCTGGGTCCGCTCTCTGTCGTTCGGCGAAGTCGTCGGCACTTATTGTTCCCAAGAAACAGTCATCCTCCTCGTTGTCCTGCGGCGGTGGGTCGACAGGGGCGCGGGACAGGCAGTCAGCGTCGAGTGTTTTCTTCCGGACTTGTAAACGACGGTAATGTCGAATTCTTGAAGTCGCAGGCACCACCGTTCCAGGCGACCTGAAGGGTCCTTCAAATTAGCTAGCCAACACAAGGCGGGGTGGTCGCTCACAACTTTGAAGGGACGGCCGTAGAGGTAGGGCGAAACTTCCATGTAGCCCAGACGATGGCCCGGTACTCCTTTTCTGTTGTGGAATAGTTGCTTTCCTGCCTTTGATAGAGACCGGCTTGCGTGACTGATGACCCTTTCCAGCCCGTTAGTCTTCTGCACAAGGACGGCGCCGAGTCCCAGGCTGCTTGCGTCGGTGTGGACTTCAGTATCCGCGTATTCGTCGAAATGTGCTAGTATCGGAGGCATCTGAAGGCGTCGTTTTAGTTCTGGAAATGCTTGGTTTCGCGCCGTTTCCCACTTGAATGGAACGTTAATCTTAGTGAGGTGCGTTAGAGGTTCGGCTATTCGCGAAAATTCCTTGACGAAGCGTCTGTAGTACGCACACAAGCCGATTAATCGGCGTGCGGCCTACTCGCCGCTGGGTGGCGGGAAGGCAGTGATGGCCGCTGTTTTCTGCGGGTCTGGGCGGGCACCATCCCTGCTAATCACGTGACCCAAACCAAAAGCTCCTCGTACGCGAAGCGGCACTTTTCAGGCTTCAAGGTGAGTCCGGAGGTCTTGATTGCTTGAAGTACAGCTTTAAGGCGCGGGAGGTGTTCGTCGAAGCTTGAGGCAAACACAACAGCGTCATGCAAGTATACGAGGCACGTCTCCGTCTTCAAGCCAGCCAGTACTGTATCCATCACCCGTTGAAATGTCGCAGGTGCCGAGCAAAGACCAAAGCGCATGACCTTGAACTCGAACACGGCCGTCTGGTGTTATAAAGGCAGAAGGATTGAAAGCTGGGCTAGTTGGTGACCGTACTTGAACATTCTTCAAACAGCGCAACGCCGACTGATGAGGAGAAAAGAACCACAAACCACAGCGCTGACTGTGAAAGAAGAAAATGAAGGAAAAAGACTACACACCCCTCACACCCACGTGACCTCATTTGAGCAAACAAAAACCGCAAAAGAAACAGCAAGCCAGCATTACATCTTGACACGGAAAAAACCGCAAAACGACCACGTGTACTCTCCAAGACAAGGAACATTAAGATACTGTACTATCTAGGAAAATAAACTCGCTATCATGTAGACCAATAGAAGGCACGCTAATGCGTCGCTCACCCCTTTTCCTGATATTGTAATCCTGAATTATTTCTGTTGTGATCTGGTCAAGATGTGTTGATAGCACCTCAGCTTCATGAAACATAGGTGCGCAATCGCACAGCGCAACATGTTGGGACACATGGGATGTGGATTCCCTTGTAACAAACGCTTGTGTTCCAATAGCCTGATGTTGATGCATCTACTGCGGTGTGTGGAGATGGCTCGCACGTGCGCAGTAATGGTCGGTCACGCCGCACACCACCACTACCACCACCACAGGATTGAACTCCGCTATATGATGCTTCACATCTAAAAGAAACGGGAGCGGCAATATACATGGCACAGGCGTAGGTTCCCCTGTCACTGGAGAGCGGAGACCGCGTTTCTGTCGCCAAATGAGTATGCTTTGAATGTGTGCCTACCGAGCACCAGTGTTCATTATGCGCTTGTTCATGTCATGTTTGCACGGGATTCAGCATATGATGTGCCCAGGTGTATGTTAACTGCTTCAACTGCTAAAAGGGCTAAATCGGGATCTTTGGCGTTAGTACTCAGGACGCAGATGTGCCACTAGGCGTCAATGTGGGTACATTCACGTCAAACGGTGCTGTAGCTGCCAAACACTAAGATACTTTCTGCAAGCTGTCATACATCAATGGAAAATAAACAATCAACTATATTATTGTGAAGCCACGATTCACTTTCGTGTTATACCAATTCCTATGACGGAGAGATCAACCACGCTTTTTCATGTTGATCTGCATCACTCGTTGTTTTGTCGGATGTCAACAAGGATATCTAGCAGGCAAATGAAGGTAAAGTTGTAACAACTTGAAGTTTCTTCAAATATGAACAAGCACCAACTAGCCGAACTAGCCATTTTGTAACGTTACATAAAAATAGGCGCAGTAGCTGACGCAGTGAGCCCACTCCCAAAGAAAAAAGCCGGGCGTAGTTTGCACTAGTGGCGCAAGACTAAAGCAGCTTATCTGTTCTTAGCTGGTCGTGGCCATACGCAGCAAGTGATGCTACGGTATACGAAGTAATGCCGAGTGATGCCAAGTCGCAGTCGAGTCTAGCACAGTGGCGTCTCACCGTTTTGGCCGTAGTACGTCCTGGAGTACTTTAAACGAATCGAGTCCAGCAGTCTCGCTTGGCAGCGCGCCACGATTCGCCGTAAGCGGCTTCGTCATCGACAATGCGAACCTTCTTAGGTATCTCCATGTCTGCGTATGGCGCCGCGCGCTGCCGCCACGCGCCGGCTTTATACAGAACAAAGAAGCGCATGCGCAGTTCACCGTGACGTCACGTCTGGCGCGACCGAGCACTTGCGCTCATTATCCAGGCCAAGATAATTGTAACTGGTAGCGAAGCTTCCATAGAAGCCCATACGTTCAGAAAATGGCGGCTCATCAGCTGCTCACGGGGCTTAGCGCCATCTGTGTGAGGAGGGAACACATCAGGCGCAACAAAATTATACACAGATATGACGCAATATTTGGTAAACATGTGACGTTATTTCTTTGGCACTGTCGCGAAATTTGTTCTAAAAGTAGTTTCCGTAGGCCCTTGATCGCTAAGGGCTCGCGCTAAAGGCGAATCCGCCAGTCCTTGACGAGCGCGCTTCAAGTCAACGCCAGCTAAACTAATACTGACGCATGACTAGACAGTGGTGTTAAAGTGTACTACCTCCATCAAGGTACTTAAAAGCGAAAAACACACAAAATACACAAGAAGAAGAACCGACATTTGGGCGAGTTGGATTGCATTAAACATGATGAGTTGTATGTGTTTCGTATATTTGGCTCTGTGTTGAGTCTTGAGTCTCTGTGTTTGGTCGTCTGCGCTGAAAACCACTCGTCATTGCTACGTGTGCCAGCCGGGCCGCTGCCTAAATATTAAGCTAAGGAAGCACCACAGCTCCCTGAAACGTGCCCTCTATTCGCACCTCGCGCGTCACTGTGCGGGTGCAGTCCCGAAGTCAACAGAACGACCGTTCTTTGCCGGCACCGAAACAAGCTAGCGAGAGACATAATAGAAGCTTTCCATATCCACAAGAATGCCCCCACGTTCGTCAGCCAGCCGTTCATTAGCCTAGTAAACAGTGAAGTGGCGTTCTCGATAAGTCTTTGACACGGGGATTAGATCAGCGGCAGCCACGCGCACGCTTGGCATGATCTGGGTTATTCCCCACAGTTATTTTCACCTTGGTTTTGTGAACCGCATGAGAACAGGGTAGCTTTTCTTATTTATTTTGTTAGGGTTATTTACGTTTGACAGAGCGCTCGTTTTGTGAAGTTCTTCTTGTGTATTTTGTCTGTTTTGAGCTTCTAAGTACCCTCATGGATCAGTAGGAAGCTCGCCCAACTTTCTGTTATTCTGTACTACCTGTTAATTCGCCTTGGTTTTACTGTGAAACCTATTCTTGGAACCTTTATACGGCGTTCGTGGCATCTTCGCAGATGGGTTAAAGCAAGCAGCAGCGTACATCTCAAATATACAGGCTTGCTTATTTGCTTCGCACACGCAGGTTTCTTAAAGTTCACGTTGCTTGTGTGCTTCCATTGTAACAAGAAGATGCCTTGTCACGCCAAAATGATGACATCTCAGTTTTATTCAGTGGTCAGGATAACGCATTTTATTACACCGTACTCAATCAGCCTCATTTCCAAGTGTGGTAATAAGCACAAAAATTGCGTGGACACTACGTGCACTAATGTTTAGCCTCATGCTCCGATAAATTACTGTCAGGTCTGACGTATACAGGCATGCGAATGGTAGCGCGATAGATAACTTAGAGATCTGCTCACCGATAACAGGAATAAGAGTAGGCCCTGCGTGTTCGCGAAGGAAACCGGGACGCAAGAATACTGATTCAGAAAATCCAGCGAGCACAGCACTGCACAGTAGTACAGTATTGCATCCTTGCACAGCACATCGTTTCCGCGGATACCGAGGAAATCGCTCGGTGGTAGATGATTCCGCATCGCTCCCTTGCCCGTTGGACATTGTACTCAACACGTTCAACAACGATGAAACGCCACACAACTTCGCGCACAGAAAAATTAAATTCTCACCAGAATATTTCAGAGAACGCATGCAACGGCGAAACACCAAAGCACGTGAAGGGGTGTGTCATCGCAGACAAACTTTAGGAATGCGACTTTCCATGCACTGCAAGGGCTGCACTGAATAGTAATGGCTTGCACCCCTCTTCAGAGGGCGCTAAGAAAATGTTTTTGGAAATCTTCTTTTAAGAAGCGCGAAATGACACGGAGATGAAGCATAAACACACACACAGGACAAGCGCTTTCTAACAACTGATTTTATTATCGAAACAACTCAGACTGTTTATCCATATGAAACTGTGCAGATCACATCTGCTAATGCCTTAGCGCACATAGCTAAAACAACATAAAAGGGCAGTCACAAAAATGCAGACAGCAGGTGTATCTCCTTGTCTGATAGGGCTTTGGAAGGATAACTAAAGCAATCATCCATGTGCTGGGAAATGAATAAAGCGTCAGCAATTTCTCTAGGTGTTTGGTTCTGATGAGTAAACGTAGTGACGGTATTATCAATGCTCGGGGTTTCACTCACATTTGTTACAATGCAATGCTAGGTGTGCGTGGGGACGTCCATTAGGATATTCATGTGTTCCCTTAATCTTGTGTTCGTACAGTTTGGCCCACATAAACATGCGCACACGTCCTAGGTAATCTATTACGACCTTGTTCGCACAGTCAACAAACTTGTTCATGTGCGTTATGGTGCACACTTCACGATTTTTTACGCTATCATATTTTCGCTTCACTCTAGAGCACACACTGCCAATTTTGTTTTTTGCCGAGAAGATTAATTTAACACCATAATTGCCAGACTCCTTTTTTAACCTATGAGAGAGGCCGTGAACATAAGGAATCGTAGACACTTCTGAAAAACTAACATTTTGCCAGCTTATTTTGCTAGTTGGTCGTTTATCATATTTAGCTTCTTCAGCAGCCCTCCCGCACGAGGCCTGCAACACAGAGTGGGGGTATCCCGCATCTTTTAAGCGTTCAACTTGTGAAGCAAAAACACAGTTCACAGAGTGAACACAAGATTTCATTAGGCAGACCGGAGGCAAGACACCGCAATAGCATTCTTCACAACCTTTGAGTGACCCTAAGTATAGTATAAAAGAGGTTTCCCGGCACGAGGCGAATAAGACCAACAAATGTGGCTTGGCTGGAAATATAAGTTCACATCAAGGTACTACAGCTTATTATCAACCGGAATTTCCGAAGTGACCACCAGCCCTTTCCCCTTAGAAGTAAACATGTCTACAATTCTCTTTCTGAAAACATCTTCTACATTCGAAGCCAAGAGAAATAATCATCGGCATATCGGAACACCTTGCTGACTGCACCATCGAAATTTTTTTCCACTTCCCTGTCAACATTGCCCAGAAAGATGGTACTTAAGACGGGGGCAACCTTTGACCCTATGCTGATGCCGTTGGTTTGAATGAACGTGTCTCCACAAAAACCGACATGAGTGTTATTAAGATAATAATCTAGAAGTTCTAAAAAGGTTTCTACCGTCATTTCGCAAGTGTTCCGAAAAGCTACTTCGTCATTATTTTTGCTTATACAAGCATAGACGCAGTTCGTAAGCGGGCCATGTGGCAACGAATAATATAAATCTTGGACGTCAATACTTAACCCCCAGGCTCAAGTAACACTTCGTAAAATCGAAAAATGCCCAGTGGCTTTACATTTACTCTCAGGATGGTTACGGCTGGACACTGGAACAGGTCCGAGAGCTGGAACTACTCTAGGCATTTCAAAGAGTGCCTAAAGCAGGCTTGCCGGGCTAAGCCTTTCGTGAAAGCCTTCTGGGAATGGTGCAAGCAATTGACACTTCTGACTGAATCGCTGTGGAACTTCACGCGGCAACATCTACCGAAGGAACAGAAGAACTCCTCAAGGGCAACTGCAGATACTAGGGGATGTCATGGTGGATGAGCGTCAGCAAGAGGTCCTAAAATTAGGACCAAAATTCTGTGTGCAACCTCAACTGAACACTTCACAAGCTAACGCTTGCTAGGGACACCGCTAGACATGCAGAACAAAAAGAAAAGGACCGATGTGTGACAGACTGTGTTAACGTGGTGACCAAATCTTAAGTACTGGCTTATAATGGACCGAATGTCGGTAGGACGGCCAACTATTTGTTTGACCACAACCTGTGAGTTGCACATGCTGACAAACAAGGTATGTGGGTTCTTTTGCCGAATGACATGTATAACGAGAAAGCTTCATTGGCGATAGGGAAGAGCTTAAGCCGGTCTGAAGTTAACTTGAAACGCGTTAAGAGGGGTGGAACTGTTGAAACAATGCAATCAAGAAAAGCTAGCGTCTGAAGTTAAGAACGTAAAAGGAATGATGCTAAAAGTGTTTTTCACAGCAAAAACGCATAAAGAGGGTATACCGTTTAGGCCAATAGTTTCGGAGAAAGGATCGTGGCAAGTCATCGTAGCGGGATATTTACAGAAAATGTTAAACTCGTTGACCATACAGGATCCTTACTTGTTGGTCAACTCGGAAGGACTTGTAGCAACTTCTGGCGAAGGAAAGTGTCACTGGAGCCTGCGGGTTTAGTACTGGCCTCCAAGATTTATATTGTTCGTTGCCACATGGTCTATGATTGTATAACCAAAGATAATGACGAAGTAGCTTTTCGGAACACTTGCGGAATGATGGTAGAAACCTTTTTTAGAACTTCTAGAGTATTATCCTAATAACACTCATGTCGGTTTTTGTGGAGACACGTTCATTCAATCCAACGGTATCTGCATAGGGTCAAAGGTTGCTCACGTCTTAAGTACCATCTTTCTGGGCAGTGTTGACAGGGAAGTGGAAAAACATTTGGATGATGCAGTCAGCAAGGTGTTCCGATATGACGATGCTTATTTAATTTTGGCTTCGAATGTAGATGTTTTCAGAAAGAGAATTGTAGACATGTTTACTGCTAAGGGGAAAGGGCTGATGTTCACTTCGGAAATTCCGGCTGAAAATGAGCTGCAGTACCTGGATGTCAACTTAAATTTCCAGCCAAGCCACATTTGTTGGTCTTATTCGCCTCGTGCCGGGAAACCTCTTTTAAACTATACTTCGGGTCACTCAAAGGTTGTGAAGAATGTTGTTGCGGTGTCTTGCCTCCGGTCTGCCTAATGAAATCTTGTTTTCACTCTGTGAACTGTGCTTTTGCTTCGCAAGTTGAACGGTTAAAAGCTGCGGGATACCCCTATTCTGTGTTGGAGGCCTCGTGCCGGAGGCTTCTGAAGAAGCTGAAATATGATAAGCGACCAACCTAGCGACCAACTAGCAGGCAAAATATTCGTTTTTTTTTTCAAAATTGCCTACGATTCCTTGTGTTCACGGCCTGTCTCATAGGTTAAAAAAGGTGGCTGGCAATTATGGTGTTAATTATTATTTTCGGCAAAAAACAAAATAGGCAGTGTGTGCTCTAGAGTGAATCGAAAATTTGACAGCGTAAGAAATGGTGAAGTGTGCACCATAAAGCACAAGAACAAGTTTGTTGACTGCGTGAAGGAGGTCGTCTATAGATTGCCTATGACGTGTGGGCATGTTTATGTGGGCCACACCGGCAGATGTGTGAACACAAGATTAAGGGAACATATTAATAGCATAAAAGGATGTCCCGACACACAGCTAACATCAACGTTACTAGATTCTTTCAGTTTGCGAACTCCACCAGAATGCGGCAGCGAAACGTGGCCTCTTTCGTTTCCCGCTCCCTAGATGGTGCTTCCGACGCCTTTGGACCGGTCGCCGCATTGTAACAGAGCCTGCGCACAGTGTTAAACGAAATTTACGCAGTTAATTTGTGTAAGGGGAGTTATTTTCCTACACAGTGAGCGAATGTAATTACGAGTGTTCAAATGAAGCACTAGTTGAGCCGGTGCCACGACAGAGACGCGAGTGCGATGCCTGATTTGTGCGGGACTTCTGTTCATTCAGCTATATTGCATATTGAAAGGGTTTGCAGCGCAAGCACGGTTGTGCTGAAGGAAAGGCGTAAAAGCGAGGAACGGAAAGCAAAATGGGACGACACTGAGGAACGCTTTCCGTTCCTCGCTTTTAAGCCTTTCCTTCAGCACTACCGTGCTTGCGCTGCAAACCCTTTCAATATGCACTTTCACCAACTAGCCGAAATAGCCGTTCTTCTTCAGCTGTATTGCGTTTCTGTTGTTTAAAATTCTATTTTATAGGTTAAAAAAATGTTGACAGTGGGCCATAGCATTAAGGCTAAATGCTAGAGGGCTATGCACTTCGATTCAGGTGCACGTTAGGGCAACCCCAGTTGACCGAAATTTCCGAAGCCCTTCATTACAACGTGCCTCACAATCATATCCTGGTTTTGGCCCGCAGAACCTTAGATATTCTAATACGATGAGCCACACACCAAAGCCATCTGATAGCGCCGGTGATGTTCAAGTGTAAAGCTCAGAACCACTCGTTCTTTCCGGATCACTCAATCCTACGATTCGCATGCCTTGGAGAGAGATACCGAACTACTTGAATAAAAGCTTGTCTTTTTAAGGCTATAAAATGCGAAAGACATCGAGAACAGCAAAAGTGAAATAAACACAATTTATTGAACGCTGCAACAAATTGGAAGCCACTTTTATTTTTCAAGGGCAAAAGCCAGAGTTACAGCAGAGGTGTTTTTGGTTTGCTACAGCCACCGTTTTCCTGGCTTTCTCACTTGTGGTTGAAATCCCTGGAGAAGAAATGCATTCTTGTCACAATAACAAAGTTCAATATTTGACAAGTGAATGCTGATACATGGTCTGAGCAGCCCAAATGAGAAATGCTACACTTTTCCAGCTCTTCTAGCACCATCCAGGATATGTTTTTACAAGCAGCAGCCTCATATAATGTTGCAGAAACTACATCATTTACAACTCTCATTAGACTTAACACTTTAGCTGCTTGATGCTTCATGTAGCCTTCCTTGAAACTTCTATAAGTGGTGAGATATGCATCAGAGCCAACGACGGGCGCTGCACTGCCTATATCTTTTAAGCACAGAAGGCATACTGCGTGCTTTTGAAATTTGTACACCACATATCCACTCATGTAGTACACAATAGCGTCGTCCACTTCTTTGAAGTAAGAGTGGTCGTCGATCAGCTCTCCAGGCTCTACGGGTGTTTCACATGTAATTCTTAGCAGCTTTTTCTCTATAAATTCCCGCAAGCAAGCATGCCTGGTGCGCTGACCTTCTCTTGTTTCGCACGCCGAGGAGGTGTACGCACGGTTGGGGCCTTGCGCTTTCACGCTGGCTTCGACAAGTACTTGGGACAATTGGGAAAAATGCGTGGCACAGCATCTTCCTTAACAGCCCACTGACCACGTGGTATGACAACAACGTCACCATGAACTTTGTGCACGTATTCCTTCACAATATCATCCTCCTAAAAGTGCAGGTCACAAACAGCACAAGAGCGTGACAGCTCCTTGTCTAATCTGCGTATTGCGCGTCGCCACTCTTGAAGGCGCACCTCGTCAGTGGACGGCTTGAAAAAATGTCTTTTTTTTTCGTCCGCGGAACTCGTTGAATCATAGCCACTTCGGCAGCCAGTCACAAAGCAGTGAGGCATGTTATATCACATTTAACAACCGTCACATGACACATATGAGCTATGTAGCTCGCACCCGGCACCAGATCACATCAGCGCTCACAGTGTTGGCGCCAAGCCGGTCACCATGTGGGTCACGGTAGCCGTAGTAAGTTTCAGCGGGAGCACACACTGAGCGAGTTGCGTCGATGTAGATCTAGCTGGGACTCACAGGGATAGCGATGGCTACAGAGCACACTTGCAAGCAACAAATAAGCACCCTGCACGCAATCACACCTGCTGTAACATCGCCAGCGTTGGTAACAAATGGGCTGAGGCACGTTCGCCGGCCGTCAGACGAGTCAAAAAGCGAAGAGTGCGCCGCCTCTCGGCGGTACAGGGAAGGGTAACACCCGCAGCGCCGCAGTTTGCAAACTAAAAAAGGTATCTAGTAACGCTGGCTAGCACTGCATTATAAGAAAGGTGAGTGAAACCCCAGCATTGATAACGCTGTCACTCTGTTAACTCATCAGAACCAGACATCCTAGAGAAATTGGTGAAGCTTTTTTTTCATTTCCCAGCACAAGGATGATTGCATTAGTCATCCTTCCTTAGCCCTATCAGAGAAAGAGATGCACCTGCTTTCTGCATTTTTCTGAAAGTCTTTTTATGTTCTTTTAGCTATGTGCGCTAAGGTATTAGCAGATGCGATTTGCGCACTTCCGTATGGAATAAAAGTCTGAGTAGTTTCGATAATAAAATCAGTTGTTAGAAAGCGCTTGTCCTGTATGTGTCTATGCTTCGTCCCCGTGTCATTTCGCGCTTCTTAAAAGATCAACCGTTTCCAACTAGGCCAAACAGCCGCATTGCTGAACTTCGTTTTTGGTAATAATTAAGCACTATCATAAATTCTTTGCAGATTGCACCTACGTAATATTGTTGGGTAAATAAGTTTGTTCTTTTGAAAAACTAAAGGTCACTTCGCCTTTGTATAAAACTTCGGTTTTCGCTATTAGTGTTTGTTCCCTCCACATCTAGTCGCGCTTCAATCGTAGCACCCATAATTCCCCTTGCTGATGTCGTTGGCACTAGGCTCTGAACCGCTTTTCGCCCGAAGCTTCGCGACCTATTTGGATCAACCTTGGTCCAGGCAGGCGGGCTGGTGGCGGAGCAGTGTATCAGCTAGCGAAGCCGGCGCACAGCTATGTAACCGACTGCGACTGTTTCACATCTTGACCGCACACAAAAGACGTCGGAAGTACGACGACACAGGCGTACCTCCCTCTGTCCTCGTATTTTGTCTGCAGTTAAGATGTCAAACAGTAAACACCAACAAGGCCAGACACAAGTTCTTCTGAACCGACAGCGAGGCACGGCGCGGTGACGTCATTGCGGCGCGAAGATTTTTATTCGCCTCGTAGATTGAGGTCGTTAGGTCTCTATCGCATGGCTCGGCTTCCAATTTGAAAATCAAGGCACTTTCCATAGCATATGTCATGCATACAGCCCTAGTAAGCGTTTTGATATATTGTCTCCCCCCCCCCCCCCCAAAAAAAAATCCAAATGTAGAAATGTGACGTCGAGGACTCAAGTGCCCCGAATGTGTGCCACCAATACAGCGCTGCCCAAACTAATGTTTATAAAATGCGCCTGTCCTGTCTTGCAGGTGCTTGCGTGCTGACCACCGGCACTCACGGTCAGCGCATTAATAACGACGGCGTTCTTCAGTCCTTGAACAATCAATGTTAAAGGTACTGCTGTCAACGTGGAACACCCTTTGCTCAGGCGCTGGAAGGCCACAGCGAACATTACCTAGTCATCTGGGAAGAAGCTTCCGACTGGAATTTATACCACACGCTGCGTCATCGGTGGCTGTAACCAGCATTGCGTGCCTTTTTTTACTGTGCTCGTGAAATAAACAGTCGCATTGGTAGCGTTCCGTCATCGTAAATCTTTTACCTTTGCAAATGTTATTAAGAATGCATACTTAGGACTGTGCAGTGCATTACAAAACAGACGTAGGGCGAAAGAAGTGCTCACAACGTGAGCTGACCCTTGTCTTCAGCTTCATATCCTGTGCACTTCATTGATCCTTCATATTTTTTGTGAGCGCTACACAGTCCCAAGTATGAATCCGTACCAACTAGCTCAGAAAGCTGAGCTAGTTGCCATGGTTTTAAGAAGCCTGTTCCGGGTAGAAGGGGTGCAATATTGCTGAAAGCTTCATACGTGGTTCATGCCTCAGGTGTTCACTTTTAGGCAATAACATAAATAATTTTGGCGAAAGTTTTATTATAGTTATTTGTACGTGATTATAGGACATAGTGTTCCTGGAGCTCTCTTAGCTAAAATGGACGCATTTACCGGCAAGTAAAACTGATGCTGCAAGTACTAGGCTTGTAAAAGGTTTATTCCGACTTAACACAACAACCATTCACAAAATGACATAGACGTTTCGCCACCTATGCAGGTGACATCCTCAGTATACACAGGCAACAAATGAGTGCAGGTCGACCAGTCCGCTACTCACTATAAACGACCGGTATGGGGCCGCGGTTGTTGTTGCAAGCTGATACGTCGCGACGAATGAACACAATTCCAGGAGTTTTTCCCCCCGCCTGCGTTCCCAAGCCAGTGTCGTCGCATTGCTTAGGTCGAAGCTATGCCCTGTCTTCCAGCAGTGGTCAACAATCTCCATTTTAGGAAGCGTTGCATGGGTTGCATTAGCAATATCCTCTTTCTATACATTAAGCCTCGTTCACTTTTTCCTGCGTCGCAATCCTCGCATCGTACTTTGTAGATGACCCTGCTCTGATTGTCCGCAGGTGTGCGGTCTTTCGCCTTCGCGAACACATGTCCCAGGTTATATTGGGGCTTCAAAACGGCTTGTATGCCCAGCAGATGCAAAGCTCTCCGAACACAGTCTGATGGACCGCGAAAATAGCGACGAGAGCTCTAGCGCAAACTGGGGACGAAGAAGACAGAACAGACGAGGACAATTTGCCACTTTCAACTTCTAATTTTTTTTTTGCGCTAAAGCTCTTGTCATGACCTAGCATGTAGCCCAAGCCGCCCCTCGTCTTAGCTTGGGGGTGCTATTCTGGACTTCCGTCATTTTCTGTCGAATTTGACGTAGGCGTGACGTGTACACAATGGTGATGCAAACACATCACTTCCTTGCGCCACGTGGCGCAAACAGGACATAAGTACAAAGAAACGTGCAGTTAAGTAACATTTTCCTTCTGTAATTGTAAATACAACAACAAAAACAAGGAAAGTGAAGCGTTTAGTTTTAAAGTCGTGAAGCACACAATATCGTCTGCAATTTAGCACCAGTTTTGGAGATGAGCGACGAAGCCAATAAGCGAGCCAGCCAAGCTAGCGTCGACATTGCCGGCATCGTTATTTCTCTGGTTATTTTGTGTAGGTGTTCTGTAGTTATGTCGGCAGATCGCCGAATAGTGGGCCGCGATGTTGGATATTTTTACCGATCGTCCCCGTATGGGGAGCGTGGTTTGCGACTTACTACCGAAGGTACGACGAGAGCCGTGAGAGATGATGACAGAGCGCCTTTACTGGCTGGGCCCCAGCAGCAGGCCGCCGCGGCAGTGACGGCGGCTATGGCGAAATAAGGTGGCGGCAGCGCGAGCCCGAAGCGCGGAATGACAGCGCAATCAGGTAAACTTGCGTTTCACTCGGGTGGTGTTGACGTTTCAGCTATACACACGCTTATTGCAGAAGAACAGGCGGAGGGCCGTTTGATTTGGCGACGCACGCTTCGGTGGACGACGTCCGCATCGTTAAAATTATGCCCGTCGACTCCGTGTTGGGCTGCGGCGGCCCTTCCTTCTCAAGCCCCGCGGCGTCCAGAAGCGGTGCCGATAGTATAGAGATAAGGAGCTGCACAGCATTGAAAGTATTAATAATGCCCCTTCTACTTCTTCTGTCTTTTTTTGTTGGTGGCGGTTCCGTGTCTAGTTTATCTGAAGTAATGCACCAACTAGCCCAACAGCCAGTTGCGCTATTTATAACGTCTCCGATGCGCGAAGTATGTTGCTCAACTGTCGTGATCATTAAGATGATGTTATATGTTTTCCAAAGGATGCGTAACGACTACTTAAATAAAAGTTACAACCACGTAAATATACAGAAGCAGAAGCAATAAGAGTTAATTTCAGGACCTCACGTTATGCACGTGAGGTCCTGAAATCTGAGAGATAAAATATAGGCGACTCTCAATCCACAGAGGTGATGCATCCTCGAGGGTGTTAACGATGGAAGGTACTTCTACATTGCTTACAACATACGGATAAGAAGTGCATATTGGCCACAGTTAAAGAAGAGGAATTGTAATATTTCACGCAGCCCATGTTACATTGGACTGGCAGCACTAAGTGCGCAAACTGCATGCAAAGAGATGTCTTTTTTTTAATTGTCCTTGTTTCAAAGCTGGCTGGCACAATATTAGAGGCATCCTTTGTTGTTGGCAGCAGTGAATGGTCAGACAATGCTGTACACAATGAGACAACTTAAATGTTTTTTATTATTGCAAGGAAGAACCATATATGGTTGCTCAAGAGCTATGAATAAACAAGGCAATTTCTGCAAAGCAGTTGGAAATTCATTACAGAAGATGATGAATTGACTCACAATACATCCTGAAATATGACGTATTACTCTTGCATGTAAACTTCTATAGTCCACTAGAGAAACCAGGACAGAAAGGAGCAACACACCACTGTGTACACGTTGCCCCTTTCGGTACTGGTTCGCTTTGTGTACTGTAAGCGTTTACATAGATTACCAACCACAGCAAGCTTGTGCTCTTGCATGTACGAGTGGCTACTACATGAGTAGAGCTTTTGTAAAGCACCTGCCAGACTCGTACAGTGATCACACAATGTGAAATGTCCTTCACTGGGTTTGTATTGTGAATAAAGTGCTGAAAAGAGTGCTCTGGAATGGCATTCAAGGTTGCATGCACTGCTGCAAGATAACACAGGCTGTTTCCAGAGTTACCATGGTCTCAACAGACTAGTCCTGCTATGATTCGCAGCAGAAGCTGAGCACACTTCTGCCGAACTGCCTGTTACAATTAGCATGCTCTCAATGAACGAACACAATGAAGCCTTTGTCCGAATACAATTCCTGCAAGAACACGAGTACAGGGGATAGGTACAGGATCGAACACAATGCAAGTGGCTACTTTGCCATTAGAAAAAAAAGTCAGTTTCGCCGCAACGGCGAAGCAATGAATGCGATAGCAATAAATTGGAATGTAACGTGAAGAACGGAGAGCAGCTCGAAATTGCCAGCGCTTCACTCGAGCCCAAAGGACGCACGAAAAGAACGCACACAGCACGAGCGCGAACTATCATGCGTCAAAGATCGACACTGGCAGCACACTGCTCAAACATAAAGCAGGACGCACGACACGAACGAACAGGTACACACAGGACGAGCGCGTACTAACTGTCCAAGTCGTTACTTATTTCTGTTTGAACAGCGCGCCCCTTTCGCAAACACCGCCGCTGCAGCGTCGGAGTGACCTTCGTACGCACTGTGACCTCAGCGCAGACATCGCGGGGAATGCACAAGACATGCACCCCCCCCCCCGCCAGCCGCCCCCTTCTTTCCTTGAGATGAGCGCACGAAGGCGCCCACGCCCTGTAGGGCGAAAAGCAACGGCGTTCGCAGGAACGGGGTGACAATCTTTAAAGCGCGCCAGGCGTGGACATCGCGCCATCTATGTGGCAACTCAGAAAGCATGCTGACGTAAGTGGTGTATATAAATAGCTCGCCGCTAGCAGGCTGAAAGACGGTGCTGCTCATGCCTAACCGTCTAACGCCGTGCGCTGGAAAGCAGGAGGTCGCCCGTTCGATTCTGCGCGTCGGAAAGTTTTTCTGAATTATTTTTCTGTGTGGCTTTGATATATATACCGGGTGTCCCAGCTATCTTTAGCCAAGGGTTAAAAAATACATTAGAGGCAGGCGAGTGAAATCACTTGCAAATTACTGACAGTCACCTTGCGCACTAGAGACAATGTTTTGTTTGGTAATTAACTAATTTGCTAATTATGATTATTTAATTAAATTGCTAAATATTGACTGTAGGCAAGAAATGCGGTTTGCAAAGTTCGAGAGCGTCTTCAGAAACCCCAATTCTATTATTTGCGATAAAGAAAGTCTCACGTATACCATTTTTTCCAAGCTGCAAAGAAAGCCCGCGAAGTACAAAAAGAACCACGTGACTAGCGCGTTCGCGCGCCTCGAGAATGCTGCCCTCAGCCGTGGTTCGAGCGAACAAAATCAGCTGCCGCCGCGACTCGCCGGCTCCGTTGCAGCGATAGGCCGATAAGTCGATGGTGGTTTTTTTGGCCCGCGTCAGTCACTTGGCGCGCGTGACGGTGCAAGTTGTAGCGAGAGCGGGCCAAGAAACCACCGTCACTTATCGGCCTACCGCCGCAACGGAGCCGCCGAGTCGAGGCCGCAGCTGATTTCGTTCGCTCAAACCGTGGCTGAGGGCAGCATTCTAGCGGCGGGCGAATGCGCTAGTCACGTGTTTCTTTTTGTATTTCGCGGGCTTTCTTTGCAGCTTGGAAAAAATGGTATACGTGAAACTTTATCGCAAATAATGGAATTGGGGCTTCCGAAGACGCTCTCGAACTTTGCAAGACGCATTTCTTGCCTACAGTGAAGATTTAGCAATTTAATTAAATAATCCTAATTAACAAATTAGTTAATTACCAAACAAAAAATTGTCTGTAGTGCGCAAGGTGACTGTCAGTAAATTGCAAGTGATTTCACTCGCTTGCTTCTAAAGATAGCTGGGACACCCGGTATATATATATATATATATATATATTATATATATATATATATATATATATATATATATATATATATATATATATATATATATATATATATATACGGTCCATGGCGACGGTGACGGCAAACATCAACCGAGACTGTCCCCATAATTGTCAATAAAACAAGTTCACGGGGCATGTACTTGGATGAGATCAGTGATATGAACTTCTAGCTTTCAGAAACGCTTTATTTTGTGTTTTCACGACGTTTTTTATTGTTTTGAGACAATTGGAGGAGGTTGAATTTCTGATCAGAGATATAAGCTTCTAGCCTTCGGAAACAATCTATTCTGTGATTTGACAACGTTTCGCCGCGTTCGGAGACTATTGAAGGTGGGTGAATTTTTTGTTAAACATAAGCTTCTAGGCTTCAGAAATGCTTTCATCTGCGATTCGACGACGTTTCATAGTGTTTAAAGGGTATTGGAGGTGGTGGAATTTCTCATTTAGAGATATGAGCTTGTAGCCTTGAGAAACGCTACATTCTGCGATTTCACGGCGTTTTGTAGTGTCTTGAGACAATAGAAAGGGTTTGAATTTCTGATCAGAGATATGACCTTCTAGCTCTCAGAAACGCTTTATTTTGTGATTTCACGATGTTTTGTACTGTTTTGAGGCAATTGGATGAGGTTTGATGTCTGATCAGACGTATAAGCTTCTAGCCTTGAGAAATACTTTATTTTGTGATTTCACATTTTGTAGTGTTTTGACACAATTGGAGCAGGTTGAATTTCTGATCAGAGATATAAGCTTCTAGCCTTCAGAAACGATCTATTCTGCGATTTGACGACGTTTCGTCGCGTTTGGAGACGATTGAAGGGGGTTTACTTTTTCATTATACTGTTAAGCTGTTTATTGGACAGCACTCGGCGACAATGAGCTATGGCGACAGTCAAGGCAAAGGCACGGGCTCCGAGCGCGAGCGGCGTTTAGAAGAGGACGACCCACTAGGAGCCGCTGTAGAGCGCAACGGTTAAACAGTACCAATTGCTTCGCCACAATTACCCCTGGTACGAAAAGGGAGCCGTCCGGCGACCTAACAGCTCGTCACTATGAGTGGGTCATAGTAGGCCTTGAGGCGCTCCACGTTGACTATGTCGCGCCCTCGACGGCGCATGTCCGAAGCTGGTTCGATGGGTTCGATCAGGTAGTTGACCGGGGATGTTCGCTCGACGACCCGGTAGGGGCCTTCGTATTTCGGCAGTAGTTTTGACGAGAGACCAGTTGCAGTGGTAGGGACCGAGAGCCATACGAGCGCTCCGGGGAGGAACATGGACTCAGAAGTGGTGGTGCCACCGCGAAGGCTCTTCTGACGCTCTTGTTCGTGCGTTGTAAAGGACTTTGCAAGCTCGCGACACTCTTCAGCAAGCCTGGCTGTGTCAGAAATAGGCGCACAATCAGATGGATCCGGCTTGTAGGGCGGTATGGTGTCAATGGTGTGCGACGGGTGCCTTCCGTACAACAGGAAAAAGGGTGAAAAACCAGTAGTGCTTTGAGGGGCGGTATTATAGGCGTAGGTGACGAAGGGCAGAATGGCATCCCAATTTGTGTGATCGGCGGCGACGTACATTGAGAGCATGTCGCCGAGCGTGCGGTTAAAGCGTTCGGTTAGGCCATTCGTCTGCGGGTGGTAAGCAGTAGTTTTGCGGTGAACAGCATGGCACTCTTTGAGAATGGCTTCGACGACCTCCGATAAGAAGACACGACCTCGATCGCTGAGAAGCTCCTGGGGTGGACCGTGACGCAGCATGAATCGGTGTAGCAGGAAGGAGGCAACATCGCGCGCTGTAGCCGCTGGGAGGGCAGCGGTTTCGGCGTATCGCGTTAGATGGTCGACGGCGACGATGGCCCAACGGTTACCAGCCGACGTCAGAGGAAGTGGTCCATATGAATCGTTGCCCACGCGGCCAAACGGACGGTTAGGGCAAGGTAATGGTTGCAGACCGACTGGTGACACGTGCGTTGAAGGTTTTCGGCGTTGGCAATCGAGGCAGGAGCGGACGAATTTCTGCACGTAGCGATACATCCCTCGCCAGAAGTATCGTTGTCGAATGCGCTGGTAAGTTTTGGATACCCCAGAGTGCGCGCATTGCGGATCAGAGTGGAAGGACTGGCATATTTCAGCACGCAGGCTTCGGGGTATCACAAGTAGCCACTGGCGGCCGTCGGCGTTGTAATTGCGTCGGTGCAGTAGGTCGTCACGAATGGCGAAATGGTGGGCTTGACGACGCAACGCGCGAGTGCTTGGTGTTGCCGACGGATCAGTGAGCAAGTCTATTAGCGAGGCGATCCATTTATCCTTGCGCTGCTCGGTAGCGATGGTGTGAACATCGATAGAAGAAACAGCAATGTGAGATACTGAGCAGGAGGCATTGTCGTCAGGCAAGGGGGAGCGCGAGAGGGCGTCGGCGTCAGCATGCTGGCGTCCGTTGCGGTACAGCACGCGGATGTCGTAGTCTTGCAGGCGAAGTGCCCAGCGGGCAAGACGGCCCGAGGGATCCTTCAATGACGACAGCCAGCATAGTGCATGATGATCGGTGACGACATCAAATAGGTGAGCATACAAATAAGGTAGGAATTTTGTAAGAGCCCAGATGATCGCCAGGCACTCCTTTTCCGTGACGGTGTAATTGGTCTCGGCTTTAGTAAGCGTACGACTTGCGTATGCTACGACATATTCGGGGAACCCTGGTTTGCGCTGCGCAAGAACAGCGCCGAGGCCTACACCGCTCACGTCCGTGTGTACCTCCGTTGGGGCCGTAGGGTCGTAGTGACGTAGTATGGGAGGAGACGTCAACAAACGACGGAGCTTGGCGAACGCGTCGTCGCATTCGGACGACCACGAATGTAGGGGCCCGTTACTCCCAAGGAGCTTCGTCAGCGGCGATATGATGGTGGCGAAGTTGCGTATGAAACGTCGAAAATATGAGCACAGTCCGACGAAACTGCGCAGTTCTTTGACGGACGTGGGTTTGGGAAATTCGGCCACGGCCCGAAGCTTGGCCGGATCGGGAAGGATTCCGTCCTTAGACACGACGTAGCCTAGGATTGTCAGCTGCCGTGCTGCAAATCGGCACTTCTTCAGATTCAGTTGGAGGCCGGCGTTGCTCAAACGCGTCAGAACATGCCGCAGACGTTGATGATGCGTGGAGAAGTCCGGAGCGAAAACGACGACGTCGTCCAGGTAACACAAGCAGGTGTGCCATTTCAAGTTGCGCAGAACGGTGTCCATCATGCGCTCGAAGGTCGCGGGCGCATTGCACAGACCAAACGGCATGACGTTGAACTCGTACAAGCCGTCGGGCGTGACAAAGGCAGTCTTCGGTCGAGCATCATCAGCCATGGGTACTTGCCAGTACCCCGAGCGCAAATCGAGAGATGAAAAGTATTCTGCTCCTTGGAGGCTGTCAATCGCGTCGTCGATGCGCGGCAGCGGATAAACATCCTTCTGAGTGATCTTGTTGAGCCTTCGGTAGTCCACACAGAACCGCACAGAACCGTCCTTCTTGGCAACGAGAACAACAGGAGACGCCCATGGGCTGTCCGAGGGTCGAATAACGTCGCGTCGAAGCATATCGTCGACTTGCTCATTAATTACCCGTCGTTTGGTGGGAGACACGCGATATGGGCGTTGCCGCAGTGGTGGTTGGGCGCCAGTGTCGATGCGATGCGTAACAGCGGACGTGCGGCCGAGAGAAGTTTGCCCGACATCGAAAGAAGAACGAAATTCTTCCAACAGGCACAGAAGCTGGGAACGCTGGACCGACGTAAGGTTGTCAGCAATGGCGGGACCAAATACATTCGCGGGTGAAGAATCAGACGTGGAAACAGCACTGATGGTACGGGAACTGGTGCAGTGCGAGTCATCGGGTGCGTCCAGAACTTGTGCGTCTCCGAGGGGCTCCACTCTGCCGAGACATTCCCCTCGCACCAACGTAACAATGTGCGGGGATGGGTTGGTAACAAAAATAGCGGTGCTACCCTGAGTGACTTGCACGGTCGCGAAAGGTACCAGCAACCCTTTCCTAGTGCAAACGCGGTCAGATGGCGAAAGGAGTGCAATTGTGTCGCAGAGACCGGCGCAGTAAACTGGCATGGCCGCCGACGAGCTTGGGGGAACTTTGGTATCGTCTTTGACGAGGATCTTGGCGCATGCCGATGGACTGTCTGCCGGCGTCAAATGTGAGAACGGTGAGAGTTCGAGGGCGGCTGGTGCGCAGTGAATTATGGCGTCGTGGCGGGAAAGAAAATCCCATCCCAGGATGACGTCGTGGGAGCATGCAGCAATTATGATGAACTCGACGTCGTACAGAGCGTCCTGGATGACGACGCGAGAACTGCATACTGCTGTAGGCCTAATACTCTGGGAGCTGGCGGTACGGAGGAATATAAGGTTCTAGCCTTCAGAAATGCTTTATTCTGCGATTTGACGACGTTTCATAGAGTTTGGAGAGTATTGGAGGTGGTGGAATTTCTCATTAAAGATATAAATGTATCCTTGAGAAACGCTACATTCTGCGTTTTCACGACGTTTTGTACTGTTTTGAGGCAGTTGGAGGAGGTTGTATTTCTGATCAGAGATATACTATTCTGCAATTTGACGACGTTCCGTCGCGTTTGGAGACGATTGGAGGAGGTTGAATTTCTGATCAGGGATATGACCCAGGCAGCACAGAACGTCTCGCCGATATTGGTTTTACGGCGGCTGTGCGCGGCCCCACCTCGGGCCAGCATTGCCAGCCTGGCGCCGATATCGGCGGAGCCATTGACATTCGCCGGCAAAACTGGGCCGATTTTGCCGCCTTTCAGCCGATGTTGGGCTTTCACCAGCAACACTGGGCCGAGCTCTCCGGTGTTCTGCCGTCTTTCCGCCGATATCGGCTTAGCCGATTTCTTTCACCGGCAACAATGGGCCGTGTTTGCCGGCGTTTTGCTGTTCTTCCGCCGATATCGGCTTAGCCGATGGCTTTCACCGGCAACACTGGGCCGAGTTAGCCGCCGTTTTGCCGTACTTCTGCCGACATCGGCCGAGCCGATGGTTTTCACCGGCAACATTGGGCCGAGCATGCCGTCATTCTGCCGTGCTTCAGCTGACATCGGCGGAGCCGATGGCTTATCGACGATGTTGGAACTATCTTGTCTCCCTTCACAGTTATACATGCCCTGTTGAGAACGTCCTCCTGCGTCGCGGCGCTCCAAAAGTCCTCGTCACCGACAGGGGTACGGCTTTTACGGCAGAGCTAACGCAAACCATCTTTAAATAGAGCCACACAAGTCACCGACGGACATCACCCGCAGGCGAATGACCTCACCGAGCCGCTAAATGAAACCCTCACCGACATGCTGGCAATGTACTGTACGTCGAGCACATGACATGGGACGCCATATTATGTTCCGCACATAACCTGAAGTTAACAAGGCAGTGTAAGAAACGGCGCACATATGACGCACATATAACTAGTTCACGGAAGCCCCTCAACGACGCTGGACGCCGTGTTGCCGGCCGTCAGTGACGAGAATAACCTCGACGTTGCGCTCTACCTTCAGCCCGCCGAGAAGCCCGGCAGCTCGCCCGCCTAGGATACAATCGTAATGCAATAGAGCATTAGGTACTTGAATATTTGTAGCTTAAGCTGCAGAATACCGCTACATGGATTGCTGTACTAGCAAAAATAAAAAAGTTCAAATATTGTACCGTGCTAATGCCGCACGTACGACTCGGGGCGCGAAGTATCGCCGACTGAATAGCTTGCATTCTCTTATTAGTTTCTGCTATGACAATGACTAACAACTATCACTAGCACAGTCACTTTTCTACCAAAAAAAGGTGGTCTTTAGAAGAATAACTGACTCAAATTAGATAGCCACTTCGTTGACAAGTTGTTCAACGCTATCAAAAATGTTGAAACGTTGTAACACATACCATTAACTTCATGGGCCAAATTCGAAGTACTTCTGTTTTGTAAATGTTTTTGCCACTGGTCGGCCGACATCACTAATGTATCCAGCATTAAAATTCACCCAAACATTCCCGCGCGAATGGTTTTAGCGGAATAAGTTTTATGTGAATACTAATTCTGTGCATAAATCGAGCCTGCATCATATTTATAGCGCTATATCCTTTCAGCCGCTGAATGTGTGGCGCGAGCGCTCATATACTACACGTACAGTTTCCGATCTCTGTGTTTACACATATTTACTCACGCGCGTGTTTGTGTCAAGCGTAACAAGCGCATTTGCTTCAGTGATGTCACATAATTTTACTTTATGAAAATAGTAAAAAGCTCAGCAAGGCGTGTTGCTGAGCTAGTTGGTTCATTACTTGAGAAAAATAGGTATGGTGCAAAAAAGACCGGGCGAAGTGAAGACACGTTTTGTCGTTTGAATGTTTCCAAATCAACTAGCCCGCTGACCAGCTTTAACGAACTGACAAACACGTGCTTGCCACGTGTTTGTCAGTTCGTATTTGCGCTTCGTTGCCATCCATTTTGTGACATACATATATTTTTCAAGTAAAAATCTCGCTCAACAATTGCCTCCCACGTGCTTTGAGAAACAGTCGCATGAAATTATTATTATTGCACGTGAAATACGATGAAAAATGCAGCTCCAACGTGTACGCAAAGCTTTCTTGTAGCGACATGTGCCAACAAGTGATGCATTGAAAATTCGACGAACGCCTTTCTCAAACGGCATGCCCATAGACATGCTGGGGGGTCGCACGCCATTGTGGCAGGCTGAGCCGTGCTTAAAGAAGGGAGAATTCGTTTTTTTTCTTCTTCAACCTCTACCCCCCCCCCATTCCTCCCTTCCCCTCGTTCAGCGTCATTGTCGCGAAGCTCGCTTGACCAAGCAGGGTAGGGTAGCCGTCCTGACGGAGGGACAATCGTAGCTGCGAGAGCAGGTTTTTTTCACTCCGACCAGCAGAATTCTTCAAGTGCGGTGTGTGGACATGTGTGGTGGAAAGTCAAAATCGTGCACGAGAGGGATACGCGGCAGGATTCCGGCATTGTTTTCGGCAGAGATCAGCTCAGCGAGAAACCACTGGCCTCCTGCTTCCATGTTGAACTCGCTCACTTCATATAAGGCCACGTGTTCACTACTGTTACGTCTCATCAGATTTATGTTCTCTTCTTATCGCGTATTTTCTATTGACCATCGTGTCTTGTGTATTCTGATATGGTGCGCTTGCATTTTTTATTCGCTCGTGTTTTGAGCGATCCAACGGGCACACGTGAGTGGTTTTTATGAACGATTCCTTTATGTTACAATCTTACCTTTAGATTAGGAATGCGTACGTGTCTATCTTGTTGAGATGTAGAGTTCATGGTATCTTGTGGTACCGCTCGCAATGTTTTTCGCGGCGCGTGCAGCAGTTTATCCATCTTTTTGGCCCTTAAGTTATCACTGAAAAAATTGCAATGTCTGCTTAAAGGATAACGCTAATTTAATTGCCAGTCTTGTGTTGCGAATGCCTACCGTTCCTTGGTGAATTTAATAAACGTCGGGGCGGGGGGTGCTACTCTGCTCGTAAATAGCTCACGCGTATACACAATCTTCTAGTCTAGTTGCCACTTTTAATCTCGCCTTTTCGACAACCGCCTAACATTGTCTTTCTTTTCTTCGGGTCCGTCTTTATTCCTACTTTAATGCTGCCTTCGTTTACATCTCCAGAAGCGGATATCATCCGCAAAACGCAAGTAGCTAAGATATTTTTCGTTAATCCTTATTCATATTTATGCCCGTTCTAGTTCTTTCAATATTTATAGTGAAAGTGCCGCGCATAACGTTCAAGAGATTGTAACTCTTCGCATAGGCGTGCGCACAGTGGGGCAGGGGGGCGGCCGGCCCCCGTAGTCACCTAAGAAAAGCTGGGCGCAAGGTCTGCCAAATACATTGACTTAATAGGGAGGCGGGGGGCGCCGCGATAAACATTCGCCCCCCCCCCCTCTGAAGGGGAACCCTGCTTACGCCTATGATTTTGCGCCTGAGCCTATTCTCGATTAGGATTGTCCTGCTTTTTTTTAGGAATACGGTGGTGTGGGGTTGTTTTAGATGTTGGCTACGGTATCTATAGATGTTTAGATAATCCTTTATGGCATAATTATTCCGGAACTGCTGGCGTGTGTTCATATCTGTGAATAAATTTGTGTTGATCACCTTGCAAATGTGTTGCTCCTTAATTTCTCAGACGCATGCATAGTTGGTGCAGCAGGCCTTTCATCAATTTAGTTGTGTTAGAGACAATATTGACCTTCGTTCTCGGCCTTGCACGGTTCGGCAGAATTGTGGGTCTTAATCGTACACTAAACACATCAGTGGAGCAGTCGTTCTAATTAGGAAGCATTTTTCGAATATGGCACCAATGGTAGTCGATGAATGCCGTTGGGCTGCAAATTTAAGTATAAGACGGTGGCGCAAAAAGGGACAAGGACGAAACAGGAAGAAGAGACGTATACAAGCGCACACTACCAACTGGTTTATTCTCGAAAGGACACTCAATATATATGCCATTACACACATGCGCAGACGGCCGAAATCAAAAGCGATCTTGCAAAAAAACAAATTCACTGCTGTGCAGGACGATAGAGGGAACGCTGACACACCCACTCCCGTACAATTTAATGAAATAGGCCTCAGCCAGTTCTCTTGCGACTGCGTCACAACTTCGCTTTAAGATTTTCCTGGATGAGAACAGGGGCACACATGCACAAGATTTACAATGAAATGGCAGATGCGAGCCCGTACCATTTTTGATGGACAGCGCATGTTCCTGTAACCGAACATTAATGCATCGGCCTGTTTGGCCGATGTATACATTGCCACAGCTCAAAGGAATCAAATACACCGCACCGACACAACACTCCCCAAAAGGATGCTCATGCTTAATATCACAGCAACGTTTCGTATCACCAGGTTTCATTACTCGCCTACAAACGCTGGACAATTTGCGTGGCGCCGAGAAGACCACAGGAACATTGAACCTTGTAGCTACCTTCTTAAGATTATGAGCGACTTTATGAGTGTACGGGATGACTACAGGCCTCGTTTTTTCCTCTTGGCGTTCTAAGGCAGGACTCTGAGTCTTGCCTTTCATCTTCTTTAGCATTGCTTCTACAACAGAAGCAACAACAGTCCGGGGAAACCCCGGACTGTTGTTGATAACGGGCTTCAATTTTTAGACATCTTTTTAAATGTTTGTGACAAACACGTCTGTTGGATGTACAGACCACGTGTGCGAAAAGAATTTTTACCTTTTGACTCTGCCCATTCCAAAACGGTGAAAAGAGCTATTTCTTCTGCGTGTTTAGATTCAGCGCTTAAGAAGTCGTGTATACACACCATGAAGGAGAGCTTCGACCTACAAATTTCGCGCCTCTCAGCTGCGGGGTTTCCCCGGACTGTTGTTGCTTCTGTTGTAGAAGCAATGCTAAAGAAGATGAAAGGCAAGACTCAGAGTCCTGCCTTAGAACGCCAAGAGGAAAAAACGAGGCCTGTAGTCATCCCGTACACTCATAAAGTCGCTCATAATCTTAAGAAGGTAGCTACAAGGTTCAATGTTCCTGTGGTCTTCTCGGCGCCACGCAAATTGTCCAGCGTTTGTAGGCGAGTAATGAAACCTGGTGATACGAAACGTTGCTGTGATATTAAGCATGAGCATCCTTTTGGGGAGTGTTGTGTCGGTGCGGTGTATTTGATTCCTTTGAGCTGTGGCAATGTATACATCGGCCAAACAGGCCGATGCATTAATGTTCGGTTACAGGAACATGCGCTGTCCATCAAAAATGGTACGGGCTCGCATCTGCCATTTCATTGTAAATCTTGTGCATGTGTGCCCCTGTTCTCATCCAGGAAAATCTTAAAGCGAAGTTGTGACGCAGTCGCAAGAGAACTGGCTGAGGCCTATTTCATTAAATTGTACGGGAGTGGGTGTGTCAGCGTTCCCTCTATCGTCCTGCACAGCAGTGAGTTTGTTTTTTTGCAAGATCGCTTTTGATTTCGGCCGTCTGCGCATGTGTGTAATGGCATATATATATTGAGTGTCCTTTCGAGAATAAACCAGTTGGTAGTGTGCGCTTGTATACGTCTCTTCTTCCTGTTTTGTCCTTGTCCCTTTTTGCGCCACCGTCTCATACTTAACTATGCACCAACTAGCCCCGCAACAAATTTTATTGGGGCTGCAAATAGTATATTTTAGCGCTGCTTACTTACAGTACAGTAACCACAGTAATACCGAGCTGCCGTGGTTGGCACGCAGCCATTTTACTTAATAACAGGTGTACCAGCCTACCTGATGAAGTTTCTTTACGCATCGAGCAACTACCGCCGGTGTCCCCACATAAACTAGCTACGTGCGGAACACGACGGTACAGTACTACCGTACTTAACGCACGGTAAGCCACCACTGCTATAACATAATAACGGGTGTAAACGGTCACGCCGGCGGCCACCCGACGTCGGCGGGGCCGACACCACGCCAGCATCGGCTAGCATACATTGGCCCAATGACAGCTTCCCATCATCGCCTGAATAATGGCAGGCCCTTCTCGGACCGACGCTGGCTAGCCCACGTCGGCCCGAAGTCCGCAAGCCCGCATCGGCCCAACGGCGGCTAGCCAACGTCGGGCCGATGCGGGTGAAAGTAGCGCGAGCGCGATTTGCCGACGTGGGGCCAATATTGCTGTCGTCATTTGCCGACGTTGGGCCAAGATCGGTTCAATGGCGGCGTGCTGCCTGGGAAGCTTCTAGGTTTTAGGAACGCTTTATTTTGTGATTTCACGACGTTTTGTACTGTTTTGGGACAATTGGAGGAGGTTGGATTTCTGATCAGAGATATAAGCTTCTAGCCTTCAGAAACGATCTGTTCTGCTATTTGACGACGTTTCGGGGCGTTTGGAGACGATTGGGGGTGGTTGAATTTTTGATAAGACATATAAGCTTCTAGCTTTCAGAAACGCTTTATTCTGCGATTTGACGGCGTTTCATAGTGTGGAGACTATTGGAGGTGGTGGAATTTGTCATTAGAGATATGAGCTTGTAGCCTTGAGAAAAGCGACATTGTGCGATTGCACGACATTTTGTACTGTTTTGAGGCAATTCAAGGAGGTTGAATTTCTGATCAGAGATATAGGCGTCTAGCCTTCAGAAACGCTTTATTCAGCGATTTGACGAGTTTCATAGTGTTTGGAGAGTATTGGAGGTGGTGGAATTTCTCATCAGAGATATGAGCTTGTAGCCTTGAGAAACGCGACATTTTGCGATTTCACGACGTTTTGTACTGTTTTGAGGCAATTGAAGGAGGTTGAATTTCGGATCAGAGATATGAGCTTCTAGCTTTCAGAAACGCTTTATTTTGTGATTTCACGACGTTTTGTACTGTTTTGAGACAATTGGAGGAGGTTGAATTTCTGATCAGAGATATAAGCTTCTAGCCTTCAGAAACGATCTGTTCTGGGATTTGACGACGTTTCGTCGCCTTTGGAGACGATTGGAGGTGGCTGGTTTTTGGTCAGACATATAAGCTTCTAGCCTTCAGAAACGATCTATTCTGCGATTTGACGACATATCGTCGCGTTTGGAGACGATTGGAGGTGGTTGAATTTTTGATTAGACATATAAGCTTCTAGCCTTCAGAAACGACCTCTTATGCGATTTGACGACATATCGTCGCGTTTGGAGACGATTGGAGGTGGTTGTTTTTTTTATTGGACATAAGAGCTTCTATCATTTAGAAATGCTTTATTCTGCGATTTGACGACGTTTCATAGTGGTTGGAGAGTACTAGAGGTGGTGGAATTTCTCATCAGAGATATGAGCTTCTGGTTTCAGAAACGCTTTATTTTGTGATTTCACGACGTTTTGTACAGTTTTGAGTCAATTGGAGAAGGTTGAATTTCTGATCAGAGATATAAGCTTCTAGCATTCAGAAATGCTTTATTATACGATTTGATGACGTTTCATAGTGTTCGGAGAGTATTGGAGGTGGCGAAATTTCTCATCAAAGATATGAGCTTGTAGCCTTGACAAACGCGACATTCGGTGATTTCACGGCGTTGTGTGCTGTTTTGAGGCAGCTGGAGGGAGTTGAATTTCTGATCAGAGATATGAGCTTCGAGCTTTCACAAACGCCTTATTTTGCGATTTCACGACGTTTTGTACTGTTTTGAGGCAATTGGAGGAGGTTGAATTTCTGATCGGAGACCTAAGCTTCTAGCCTTCAGAAATGCGTTATTCTGCGATTTGACGACGTTTCGTCGCGTTTGGAGACGATTTGAGGTGGTTGTGTTTTTGATTAAAGAGATGTTTCTAGCCTTTAGAAATGCTTTACTATGCGATTTGACGACGTTTCAAGTGTTCGGAGAGTATTGGGGGTGGTGGAATTTCTCATCAGAAATATGATCTTCTAGCCTTGAGAAACGCGACATTTTGCGATTTCACGACGTTTTGTACTGTTTGGAGGCAAGTGAAGGAGGTTGAATTTCCGATAAGAGATATGAGGTTCTAGCTTTCAGAAACACTTTATTTTATGATTTCACGACGTTTTGTTCTGTCTTGAGACAATTGGAGGAGGTTGAATTTCTTATCAGAGATATAAGCTTCTAGCCTTCACAAACGATCTGTTCTGCGATTTGACGATGTTTCGTCGCTTTGGAGACGATTGGAGGTGGTTGAATTTTTGATTAGAAATATGAGCTTCCTGCGTTTAGAAAAGCTTTATTATACGATTTGAAGATGTTTTGTCCCGTTTGGAGACGATTGGAGGTGGTTTAATTTTTTATTAGACATGAGCTTCTAGCCTTTAGAAATCCTTTATGCGGCGACTTCACGATGTTTCATAGTGTTTGTAGAGTACTGAAGTTCGTGGAATTTCTCATCAGAGATATGAGCTTCTAGCTTTCAGAAACGCTTTATTTTGCGATTTCACGACGTTTTGTAAAGTTTGAGACAATTGGAGGAGGTTGGATTTCTGATCAGAGATATGAGCTTCTAGCTTTCAGAAACGACCTATTCTGCGATTTGACGACGTTTCTTCGCGTTTGGAGACGATTGGAGGTGGTTGAATTTTTTATTAGACATGAGCTTCTTCTTTAGAAATGCTTTATTCTGCGATTTGACGATGTTCATAGTGTTTGGAGAGTATTAGAGGTGGTGGAATTTCTCATCAGAGATATGAGCTTGTAGCATTCAGAAACGCTACGTTCTAAGATTTCACGACGTTTTGTACTGTTTTGAGGAAGTTGGAGAGGGTTGAATTTCTGATCAGAGATATGAGCTTCTAGCTTTCATAACCGTTTTATTTGGGATTTCACTACCTTTTGTACCGTTTTGAGACAATTGGAGGAGGTTGAATTTCTGATCAGAGATATGAGCTTCTCGCCTTCAGAACCACCTATTCTGCGATTTGACGACGTTTCATCGCGTTTGGAGACGATTGAAGGTGGTTGATTTTTCGATTAGACATATGAGGTTCAAGCCTATAGAAATGCTTTATTCTGCGATTTACGATGTTTCATAGTGTTTGGAGAGTATTGGATGTGGATGAATTTCTCATGAGAGATTTGAGATTCTAGCTTTCAGAAACGCCTTATTTTGCGATTTCGCGGCGTTTTGTACTGTTTTGAGACAATTGGAGGAGGTCGAAATTCTAATCAGAGATATCAGCTTCTAGCTTTCACAAACGATGTGTTCCGCGATTTGACGATGTTTCGTCGCCTATGGAGACGATTGAGGTGGTTGATTTTTTGATTAGACATATGAGCTTCTAGCCTTCAGAAATGCTTTATTCTGCGATTTGACGACGTTTCATAGTGTATGGAGAGTACTGGAGGTGGTGGAATTTCTCATCAGAGATATGAGATTCTAGCTTTCAGAAACGACCTATTCTTCGATGTGACGACGTTTCGTCCCGTTTCGAGACGATTGGAGGTGGTTTAATTTTTGATTAGACATATGAGCGTTTAGCCTTTAGAAATCTTTTATTCTGCGATTTCATGATGTTTCACAGTGTTTGGAGAGTACTGAAAGTTGTGGAATTTCTCATCAGAGATATGAGCTTGTAGCCTCGAGAAACGCGACATTTTGCGATTTCACGACGTTTTGTACGGTTATGAGGCAATTGAAGGAGGTTGAATTTCGGATCAGAGATATGAGCTTCTATCTTTCAGAAACGCTTTATTTTGTGATTTCACGACGTTTTGTACTGTTTTGAGTCAATTGGAGAAGGTTGAATTTCTGATCAGAGATATAAGCTTCTAGCACTCAGAAATGCTTTATTCTACGATTTGATGACGTTTCATAGTGTTCGGACAGTATTGGAGGTGGTGAAATTTCTTATCAAATATATGAGCTTGTAGCCTTGACAAACGCGACATTCGGTGATTTCACGGCGTTGTGTGCTGTTTTGAGGCAGCTGGAGATAGTTGAATTTCTGATCAGAGATATGAGCTTCGAGCTTTCACAAACGCCTTATTTTGCGATTTCACGACGTTTTGTACTGTTTTGAGACAATTGGAGGAGGTTGAATTTCTGATCGGAGACCTAAGCTTCTAGCCTTCAGAAATGCGTTATTCTGCGATTTGACGACGTTTCGTCGCGTTTGGAGACGATTTGAGGTGTTGTATTTTTGATTAAAGAGATGTTTCTAGCCTTTAGAAATGCTTTACTATGCGATTTGACGACGTCTCAAGTGTTCGGAGAGTATTGGGGGTGGTGGAATTTCTCATCAGAAATATGATCTTCTAGCCTTGAGAAACGCGACATTTTGCGATTTCACGACGTTTTGTACTGTTTGGAGGCAAGTGAAGGAGGTTGAATTTCCGATAAGAGATATGAGGTTCTAGCTTTCAGAAACACTTTATTTTATGATTTCACGACGTTTTGTTCTGTCTTGAGACAATTGGAGGAGGTTGAAATTCTGATCAGAGATATCAGCTTCTAGCTTTCACAAACGATGTGTTCTGCGATTTGATGATGTTTCGTCGCCTATGGAGACGATTGAAGGTGGTTGATTTTTGATTAAACATATGAGCTTCTAGCCTTTAGAAATGCTTTATTCTGCGATTTGACGACATTTCATAGTGTATGGAGAGTACTGGAGGTGGTGGAATTTCTCATCAGAGATATGAGATTCTAGCTTTCAGAAACGACCTATTCTTCGATGTGACGACGTTTCGTCCCGTTTCGAGACGATTGGAGGTGGTTTAATTTTTGATTAGACATATGAGCGTTTAGCCTTTAGAAATCTTTTATTCTGCGATTTCATGATGTTTCACAGTGTTTGGAGAGTACTGAAAGTTGTGGAATTTCTCATCAGAGATATGAGCTTGTAGCCTTGAGAAACGCGACATTTTGCGATTTCACGACGTTTTGTACTGTTTTGAGGCAATTGAAGGAGGTTGAATTTCGGATCAGAGATATGAGCTTCTAGCTTTCAGAAACGCTTTATTTTGTGATTTCACGACGTTTTGTACTGTTTTGAGACAATTGGAGGAGGTTGAATTTCTGATCAGAGATATAAGCTTCTAGCCTTCAGAAACGATCTGTTCTGGGACTTGACGACGTTTGGTCGCCTTTGGAGACGATTGGAGGTGGCTGGTTTTTGGTCAGACATATAAGCTTCTAGCCTTCAGAAACGATCTATTCTGCGATTTGACGACATATAGTCGCGTTTGGAGACGATTGGAGGTGGTTGTTTTTTTTATTGGACATAAGAGCTTCTATCATTTAGAAATGCTTCATTCTGCGATTTGACGACGTTTCATAGTGTTTGGAGAGTACTAGAGGTGGTGGAATTTCTCATCAGAGATATGAGCTTCTAGTTTTCAGAAACGCTTTATTTTGTGATTTCACGACGTTTTTTATTTATTTATTTATTTCAGTACCTTCAGGGCCCGAAGGCGTTACAGAAGGGATTGGGTAAGAGTATACATAGTAATAAGAAAAATAAGAGTGAACAAAGAAAAATGCTGCTAAGAGTAAACATCGCATTCAACAGCAGCCTTAAAAGCAGTGACATCGGTCAATTGGGCAACAGAGGAGGGTAGGTGGTTCCATTCGTTCGAGGTAGTGGGAATAAAGGAATCGTGAAAGAACTTGGTGTGTGAAAAAGGAATGTGTACTTTGTGGGGATGGTCACATCTATATGACATGTAGTGTGGTTTGGAAAGAAGGTCTTGTTTTAGGTGTGGATTGTGGTAAATTTTATAAAAAAGAACAAGACGAGACACTTTCCTGCGCGAACAAAGAAGTGGAAGGCCCAAAACTGTTTTGACAGATGATACACTAGATGTGCGTGCATAGTCTGAAAGGATGAAACGTGCACTCCGATTTTGGACGGATTCTAAGGTTTCAACTAGTGTGTTAGTGCCGGGATCCCATACAGCGCTTGCATACTCGAGCTTAGGACGAACAAGGGTTTTATATAGTATGAGTTTAAGGGCTGAAGGTACCCTTGAAAAGTGTCTTCGTAGGTAGCCAAGAGTGCGATTGGCATTGTTAGTTACGTGGGTGACATGAGTGTGCCATGAGAGATTAGAGGTAAATTTTACTCCTAGATACTTGTAACATGAAACACTTTCTAAAACACTATCGTTAATTAGGTATTCGGGAACATCAATAGAACTAGAGGTGCGAGAAACTCGCATTACCTTGCATTTATTAGCGTTAAGTCGCATGTTCCATCTAGTGCACCAGGAAGAAACTTCATTAAGATCTTGTTGCAGGAAGTTAGCGTCAGTATTAGTGCAAGCATTTCTATAAATAACACAGTCATCAGCAAATAATTTAATTGATGATACAATATTATTAGGCAGGTCATTTATGTAAACAAGAAAGAGAAGAGGGCCCAAAAGTGACCCCTGTGGCACACCAGAAGTGACAGGAGACTCTTGTGAATTGTTATTGTTGGTGGTGACAAAGTGAGTTCGGTTAGCGAGAAAGTATTCGATCCATCTTAATATATTGCGGTCAATGTTTAATTTACTTAGCCTAAAACAGAGTAACTGGTGAGAAACAAGATCAAATGCTTTAGAGAAGTCCAAGAATATACAATCAATGATTAGTCCGCTGTCCAATGCCGCAAAAAGGTCATGTGTAAACGAAACCAGTTGTGTTTCACATGAAAAATGTTTACGGAAGCCATGTTGATTGGGAGAGAAGAATGAATTTGTATCTAGAAAGGTTACGAGATGAGAATAAATTATGTGTTCTAAAAGCTTACAAGGTACACTGGTGAGGGATATTGGTCGGTAATTCAAAGGGGACTGTGCATCACCAGATTTAAATAATGGTACCACCTTGCCCACCTTCCAGTCACGTGGTAAAGAACAGGATTCTAAGGACTGGGAAAACAGTTTTGACAAAAACATTGAAGAATAAACATCCGTACTTTTCAAAAACTTTGGAGTGATGCCGTCCACTCCGCAAGACGAAGACAGGTTCAGGCCACGAATTAACTTCTGTACACCATCAAAATCAATAACAACAGGATCCATAACGGGGAAGTTATGTTCGGTAATACAGGGAAAAGACACAGCTGATGATAAAAAAGATTTAGAAAATACATGATTGAGCACAGAACAACACTCAGAATTCGGAATTGGTACGCCGTTGCTGTCACTTAAAGATATTATATTCTGTTTATGACCCCCTACGACGTTCCAAAACTTTTTCGCATTCGTTACAAGTAACGAGGGAAGTGTGTTTTTATAAAACGTTTCCTTGGCTTTCTCGACTGCCTCCTTACACTGCGTAGTACATTCACGATAAGCGCTCCATCGACTTGATTCATTACTCTGTTTGGCTTTTTTCAACGCGCGCTTCTTCCTATTTAACAGGCGATTTAACGAAGTAAACCAAGGGGACCGATGTTTACCTGAAATAGCACGCAGTGGGATGTACCTGTCAACCAGACTTGCAACTTTATCTTTAAAAATATTCCAGTTGGTTTCAACAGACCGTTCTTCAAATTTTAGCATGTAGTCGTCAAGGAACACACTAAGTTCGCGGTTAATTGCAGCAAAATCTGCCCTGTTGTAATTTCTAATAAGCTTCGGTTGGCGAGCAGGGTGTTTAACTTTACCGTGAATGGTAAAGTATACGAAAGAATGATCGCTTAAACCGGGTAAAAAGCATAGTTCATGAACCATATCGGGGAAAGTGGTTAAGACGAGGTCGAGTATATTTGCGCTTGTCGTAGTTGTTCGGGTTGGTTCGGTGATAACTTGTGAAAGATGAAAGTCATGGCACAAGTTTACGAATTCTGAGGATTCACGGGATAAGTTGCTTTGGAGAGCACCTGTGGAAGACCACTTAATGCTTGGAAAGTTGAAATCACCCAACAGAAATAAAGGCGTGTATGGGAATCGGGCAATAACATAAGACAATGTGTCATGCAAATCAGTGCAAAACGAGGAAGAAAAAACAGGCGGTCCGTAGCAGCAGCAAAAAATAATGTTACGGTGGTTGATGCGTACGCACACACAAATAAACTCTAAGGAACACGTGGTAGGTACAACGTATGAGTGCAAGTGATCTGAAACGGCGATTAAGACACCTCCTCCCTGTCTATTATCGCGATCACAACGATAGATGTTGAAGGCCACGTTACATTCAAGTATTTCGTCGTTAGTAATACTTGGGGAAAGCCACGTTTCGGTGAGCGCTACTATATCAGCATTACACGTGTCGATAAGGGAGGACAGGTCAGTTCGCTTCTTCATTACACTGCGTACATTTGAAAAAAGAAAAGAAACATTTCGACCGGTAACCTCGGGAACATGTTGCTCACAGGCCGATAGCTACGCGGAAGAGGCCTGTTCATCGGATAAAGTAGTAGCGTCCTTCACAAGAGGCGCTTCACTGCCGTCCGTGTTTATTTCGCATACGCTACCACATGACGGAAAATAAGCATAATACTTTTTATTAATAAATAATTTATTGTAGCGAACAGAAAATTGCTGGCCACTGGCCTTTCCATATTCATGTAATTTCTTACGTGAAGTGCGCGTGGCAACACAATAATCCTCGGATATTTGAATACCGGAATTCCTGAGCTTTGACCGAGCGGACAACACAGACTCCTTTAACTTAAAGCTTGAGAACTTCGCAATAACTGGGCGGCATTTTTCAGGAAAAAATTTCCCTAGTCTGTGTGCCCGTTGAATCGCGTCCTCAGATAGCTGCAAGTCAAGCGTGGAAGACAAAAGTTCGTGCACTCTTTTTTCGGATTCGGACCAAGATTCAGACTGACTGTCCTTGAAGCCATAAAAAATCAAATTATCGCGCCTCGAACGGTCTTCAAACTCGTCTAGACGTTTGGCGAGACTGCTTGCTTCTGAACGGGCTGCTTCTGCGTTTACTGTCTGAAGTTCGCTCGACTTTTGCGTAACAGCCAGTTTTTGCTCGACAGTTGTCTTTCATTTATGCTGTTGACTTGCTGCTCGAGATTTAGTTGCATTTGTTTTACTTCAGTAATCTGGCAAAGTACTTCCGCATGGTTTTTGTCCATTTTAGTGCTTAAGTTTTTGAGAAACGCCATCAGTTCTTTGTTAGTATGGCAAGGGTCTTCTTTCGGAGGCCCAGGGTTAAGTTCCACGTCGCCGCCTAGCAACAATAGCTTCATAACATGCACACCTTCACAAATGCAGCTCATGAGAACACTGGGGCATGGAAGGAGCAGCAAGTTGACGTTACTAGAGCGCTTACAGTGCAAAGATTGACTAGGGCTAACCTGTAGAAAAATGCAGAAAAACATTGGATGAGTCTGCCTTGTAGCCGCTCTTCCATGCCCACTGGTGAAGTCAGGTGGCGGGCCTTGATTTAAAGGTGGCTGGATGCATGATGTCTGGGTCGAGGATGCCGTCGTAGTCCACGAAGAAACTGGAACAGGCGTGTCCACTTGAAATTCCGGAACCGGACAGTATGGCTGGTCGCTCAGCGGTGAACTACGCAAGCGCAGTTGTTCGGGGCTGTCCATGGCTGTTGCAGACGAGAGCGAAAGCCCAGGCCGGCTGGCCGTATTATCTGTAGAAAAATGCAGAAAAACATTGGATGAGTCTGCCTTGTAGCCGCTCTTCCATGCCCACGTTGTGTACAGTTTTGAGTCAATTGGAGAAGGTTGAATTTCTGATCAGAGATATAAGCTTCTAGCATTCAGAAATGCTTTATTATACGATTTGATGACGTTTCATAGTGTTCGGAGAGTATTGGAGGTGGTGAAATTTCTCATCAAAGATATCAGCTTGTAGTCTTCACAAGCGCGACATTCGGTGATTTCACGGCGTTGTGTGGTGTTTTGAGGCAGCTGGAGGGAGTTGAATTTCTGATCAGAGATATGAGCTTCGAGCTTTCACAAACGCCTTATTTTGCGATTTCACGACGTTTTGTACTGTTTTGAGACAATTGGAGGAGGTTGAATTTCTGATCGGAGACCTAAGCTTCTAGCCTTCAGAAATGCGTTATTCTGCGATTTGACGACGTTTCGTCGCGTTTGGAGACGATCTGAGATGGTTGTATTTTTGATTAAAGAGATGTTTCTAGCCTTTAGAAATGCTTTACTATGCGATTTGACGACGTTTCAAGTGTTCGGAGAGTATTGGGGGTGGTGGAATTTCTCATCAGAAATATGATCTTCTAGCCTTGAGAAACGCGACATTTTGCGATTTCACGACGTCTTGTACTGTTTGGAGGCAAGTGAAGGAGGTTGAATTTCCGATAAGAGATATGAGGTTCTAGCTTTCAGAAACACTTTATTTTATGATTTCACGAAGTTTTGTTCTGTCTTGAGACAATTGGAGGAGGTTGAATTTCTTATCAGAGATATAAGCTTCTAGCCTTCACAAACGATCTGTTCTGCGATTTGACGATGTTTCGTCGCTTTGGAGACGATTGGAGGTGGTTGAATTTTTGATTAGAAATATGAGCTTCCTGCGTTTAGAAAAGCTTTATTATGCGATTTGAAGATGTTTTGTCCCGTTTGGAGACGATTGGAGGTGGTTTAATTTTTTATTACACATGAGCTTCTAGCCTTTAGAAATCCTTTATGCGGCGACTTCACGATGTTTCATAGTGTTTGTAGAGTACTGAAGTTCGTGGAATTTCTCTTCAGAGATATGAGCTTCCAGCTTTCAGAAACGCTTTATTTTGCGATTTCACGATGTTTTGTAAAGTTTGAGACAATTGGAGGAGGTTGGATTTCTGATCAGAGATATGAGCTTCTAGCTTTCAGAAACGACCTATTCTGCGATTTGACGACGTTTCTTCGCGTTTGGAGACGATTGGAGGTGGTTGAATTTTTTATTAGACATACGAGCTTCTTCTTTAGAAATGCTTTATTCTGCGATTTGACGATGTTCATAGTGTTTGGAGAGTATTAGAGGTGGTGGAATTTCTCATCAGAGATATGAGCTTGTAGCATTCTGAAACGCTACGTTCTAAGATTTCACGACGTTTTGTACTGTTTTGAGGAAGTTGGAGAGGGTTGAATTTCTGATCAGAGATATGAGCTTCTAGCTTTCAGAAACGTTTTATATTGCGATTTCACTACCTTTTGTACCGTTTTGAGACAATTGGAGGAGGTTGAATTTCTGATCAGAGATATGAGCTTCTCGCCTTCAGAACCACCTATTCTGCGATTTGACGACGTTTCATCGCGTTTGGAGACGATTGAAGGTGGTTGATTTTTCGATTAGACATATGAGCTTCAAGCCTATAGAAATGCTTTATTCTGCGATTTACGATGTTTCATAGTGTTTGGAGAGTATTGGATGTGGATGAATTTCTCATGAGAGATTTGAGATTCTAGCTTTCAGAAACGCGTTATTTTGCGATTTCGCGGCGTTTTGTACTGTTTTGAGACAATTGGAGGAGGTTGAAATTCTGATCAGAGATATCAGCTTCTAGCTTTCAGAAACGATGTGTTCCGCGATTTGACGATGTTTCGTCGCCTATGGAGACGATTGAGGTGGTTGATTTTTTGATTAGACATATGACCTTCTAGCCTTCAGAAATGCTTTATTCTGCGATTTGACGACGTTTCATAGTGTATGGAGAGTATTGGAGGTGGTGGAATTTCTCATCAGAGATATGAGACTCTAGCTTTCAGAAACGACCTATTCTTCGATGTGACGACGTTTCGTCCCGTTTCGAGACGATTGGAGGTGGTTTAATTTTTGATTAGACATATGAGCGTTTAGCCTTTAGAAATTTTTTATTCTGCGATTTCATGATGTTTCACAGTGTTTGGAGAGTACTGAAAGTTGTGGAATTTCTCATCAGAGATATGAGCTTGTAGCCTTGAGAAACGCGACATTTTGCGATTTCACGACGTTTTGTACTGTTTTGAGGCAATTGAAGGAGGTTGAATTTCGGATCAGAGATATGAGCTTCTAGCTTTCAGAAACGCTTTATTTTGTGATTTCACGACGTTTTGTACTGTTTTGAGTCAATTGGAGAAGGTTGAATTTCTGATCAGAGATATAAGCTTCTAGCCTTCACAAACGATCTGTTCTGCGATTTGACGATGTTTCGTCGCTTTGGAGACGATTGGAGGTGGTTGAATTTTTGATTAGAAATATGAGCTTCCTGCGTTTAGAAAAGCTTTATTCTGCGATTTGAAGATGTTTTGTCCCGTTTGGAGACGATTGGAGGCGGTTTAATTTTTTATTAGACATGAGCTTCTAGCCTTTAGAAATCCTTTATGCGGCGACTTCACGATGTTTCATAGTGTTTGTAGAGTACTGAAGTTCGTTGAATTTCTCATCAGAGATATGAGCTTCTAGCTTTCAGAAACAGTTTATTTTGCGATTTCGCGAAGTTTTGTACTGTTTTGAGACAATTGGAGGAGGTTGAATTTCTGATCAGAGATATCAGCTTCTAGCTTTCAGAAACGACCTATTCTGCGATTTGACGACATTTCGTCGCGTTTGGAGACGATTTGAGGTGGTTGAATTTTAAAGCGACGCATTTCTTGGCGAACCTCAGGCACTTTGGGCGTTTCTATCAACGTATCTATCTATCTATCTATCTATCTATCTATCTATCTATCTAGCCGCCTACGTCTGGGCGCTCTGACCGGTCATCTCCATAGTTTGCAAGATACCAAAATTTGCATAGCATACGATGAGTGTATGACGAACACAATTCACTGGTGATGACATGAATGACGCAAAATACCTGTCGTGTACGTCATGAAACCCTTTCTCTCAGTCACGTGTGGCACATACCCACATACCAGAGTTTATGTTATGCGGGTATGTGCCACAGGTGATAACAGAGTCTCAATCAATGTAGTAACCGCGAACATACACATTGACATGGAAAGAAAGTGATCATAATAGTAATTGTTGAGGTTTTACGTCCCAAAACAACGATACGATTATGAGAGACGCCGTAGTGAAGGGCTCCGGAAATTTTAACCATCTGGTATTCTTTAACGTGCACTGATATCGCACAGTACGCGGGCCTCTAGCATTTCGCCTTCATCGAAATAGGCTGCTGTGGCCGGGATCGAACCCGCGATCTTCGGGTCAGCAGCCGAGCACCGTAACCACTACACCACAGCGGCGGACGCAAGGAAAGTTAGGGAGACAGAGCAGTCCTGGAAGACGCTGGGCTACCATCCACACGTCCACGCAGTCCGCAACGTCGACCACGTGGATTACGCAAACACCGGGGTCAATGGTTTCTACAATAACTCTGCAGAGAAGACCATGTCCCTCATGATTACCGGGGACTTCAGCATTGATTTGTCAAAACCTATCAACGCCTGGTTCTTAGACGGCATGAAAGACGGCTTGAATGTAGAGAGGGCATCACAAAACCTCCTTGCCACGTCCAGGGCAGGAGGCATCATCTACCATTTCTTCTTAAAAGCCACCCGCGGTTTCCACCAGCTCTACTATACATCGTACTTCACTACACTTAGACCGTTCGTAGCCGCGATCACGAACGGATCCGATAAGAAGTCCTGTCCAGCTGCGCGGTGCTCACTGATCACGGTGATGATGACCTTATTCAAGAACTGCCAAGAACCCCTTCCACACATGCACATGGGTTCATGAAGCGTGCGTGCCTTCTCCGTCATAACGGATAAGTATGAGCATAACAACTGTAACGCAACTCTAACAACTACAACTGTAACTGTAACGTACGTGCAGTGCGCCTGCGCGTGCCACGCGGCTTTTATATATCTAGGGAAACTTTTCTAAATAAGGCTTAGTTGCGACTATCGCCTGTCCTGTGCATCTCTGTTTCTTTGTCATATTCGAATTCGCGCTATCCTGTATTGAAGAGTATAAGCACTTCATATCAGCTTACTGCGTCTGGTGTTGGTAACACCTATGTTGCGGTTGCATTGTTAAGCACCTGTAAACAACTGGTTATATAACACATGTGCGACTCTTCAAAATATGTGTGTGCGTATACCATTTCAACATTTCTCTAGCGTCATTACGTAACGTTTCGCTCAATGTGAAAAATTGCGACACAGACACCTTCCTGCGCATGCTTCGCATAACATCGATTCCCACGGTACGTGGGATCTGCCGAATTTTTTATTAGACATATCAGCCTTTAGAAATGCTTTATTCTGCGATTTGACGAAGTTTCATAGTGTTCGGAGAGTATGGGAGGTGGTGCAATTTCTCATCAGAGATATGAGTTTCTAACTTTCAGAAACGCTTTATTTTGCGATTTCACGAAGTTTTGTACTGTTTTGAGACAATTGGAGGAGGTTGAATTTCTAATCAGAGATATCAGTTTCTAGCTTTCAGCAACGACCTATTCTGCGATTTGACGACGTTTCGTTGCGTTTGGAGACGATTGGAGGTGGTTGATTTTTTGATTAGACATATGAGCTTCTAGCCTTTAGAAATGCTTTATCCTGCGATTTACGATGTTTCATAGTGTTTGGAGAGAATTGGATGTGGTGGAATTTCTCATCAGAGATTTGAGCTTCTAGCCTTCACAAACGCTTTATTTTGCGATTTCACGACGTTTTTACTGCTTTGAGACAATTGGAGGTAGTTGATTGTTTGATTAGATATTATAAGCTTCTAGCCTTTAGAAATGCTGTATTCTGCTATTTGATGACGTTTCATAGTGTTTGGAGAGTGTTGGAGATGGTGGAATTTTTCGTCAGAGATATGAGCTTCTAGCTTTCAGAAATGCCTTATTTTGCGATTTCACGACGTTTTGTATTGTTTTGAGACATTTGGAGGAGGTTGTATTTCTGATCAGAGATATAAGCTTCTAGCCTTGAGAAACGATCTGCTGTGCGATTTCACGACGTTTCAAGACGGGAAATTTTGCGCTGTAATCTGATCGAAAAAAATAACGACGTTTCATCGCGTTTCGAGATGATTGGAGGTGGTTGAATTTTGATTAGACATATAAGCTTCTAGCCTTTGAAATGTTTATTCTGCAATTTGACGACGTTTCATAGTGTTTGGAGAGTATTGGAGGTGGTGGAATACTCGTCAGAGATATGAGCTTCTAGCTTTCAGAAACGCCTTATTTTGCGATTTCACGACGTTTTGTACTGTTTGGGGACAATTGGAGGAGGTTCGATTTCTCATCAAAGATATGAGCTTCTAGCTTTCAGAAACACCTTATTTTGCGATTTCACCACGTTGTGTACTGTTTTGAGGCAGTTGGAAAGGCTTGAATTTCTGATCAGATATACGAGCTTCTAGCTTTCAGAAACGCCCTATTCTGCAATTTGACTACGTTTCGTCACGTTTGGAGACGATTGGAGGGGGTTGAATTTTTATTAGACATATGAGCTTCTAGCCTTTAGAAAGGCTTTATTCTCCAATATGACGACGTTTCATACTGTTCGAAGAATATTGCAGGAGGTGGAATTTCTCATCAGAGATATAAGCTTGTAGCCTTAAGAAACGCTACATTCTAACATTTCACGACGTTTTGTACTGTCTTGAGGAAGTTCGAAAGGGTTGAATTTCTGATCAGAGATATGAGCTTCTATCTTTAAGAAACGACCTATTCATCGATTTCACGACATTTCGTGGCGTTTGGAGACGATTGGAGGTGGTTAAATTTTTGATTAGAATATAAGCTTCTAGCCTTTAGAAATGCTGTATTCTCCGATTTTACGATGTATCATAGTGTTTGGAGAGAACTGGAGGTGATGAAATTTCTCATCGGAGATATGAGCTTCTAGCTTTCAGAAAGGCTTTATTTTGCGATTTCATGACGTTTTGTACTGTTTTGAGACCATTGGAAGAGGTTGAATTTGAATTAGGTATATTCTTCTAGCCTTCAGAAACGATCTATTCTGCGACTTGACGACGTTTCGTCGCGTTTGGAGACGATTGGAGGTGGTTTAATTTTTTATTAGACATATGAGCTTCTAGCCTTTAGAAATGCTTTATTCTGCGATTTCACGATGTTTCGTAGTGTTTGGAGAGTATTGGAGGTCGTGGAATTTCTCATCAGAGATATGAGCTTCTAGCTTTCAGAAACGCTTTATTTTGCGATTTCACGACGTTTTGTACTGTTTTGAGACAATAGGAGGAGGTTGAATTTCTCATCAGAGATATGAGCTTCTAGCTTTCAGAAACGCTTTATTTTTCGATTTCACGACGTTTTGTACGGTTTCGAGACAATTGGAGGAGCTTGATTTTCTGATCACAGGCTTCTAGCCTTCAGAAACGATCTATTTTTTTATTTGACGACGTTTCGTTGCTTTTGGAGACGATTGGAGGTGGTTGAATTTTTGATTAGACATATGAGCTTCTGCCCTTTAGAAATGCTTTATTCTGCGATTTGACGACGTTTCGTAGTGTTTGGAGAGTATTGAAGGTGGTGGAATTTCTCATCAGAGATATCAGCTTCTAGCTTTCGGAAACGCCTTATTTTGCGATTTCACTACGTATTGTACTGTTTTGAGACAATTGGAGGAGGTTGAATTTTTGATTAGACATATAAGCTTCTAGCCTTCAGAAACGACCTATTCTTCGATTTGACGAAGTTTCGTCGCGTTTGGAGACGATTGGAGGTGGTTTAATTTTTTATTAGACATATGAGCTTCTAGCCTTTAGAAATGCTTTATTCTGCGATTTACGATGTTTCATAGTGTTTGGAGAGAATTGGATGTGGTGGAATTTCTCATGAGAGATTTGAGCTTCTAGCTGTCACAAACGCTTTATTTTGCGATTTCACGACGTTTTTACTGCTTTGAGACAATTCGAGGTGGTTGATTGTTTGATTATATATTATAAGCTTCTAGCCTTCAGAAATGCTGTATTCTGCTATTTGATGACGTTTCATAGTGTTTGGAGAGTGTTGGAGATGGTGGAATTTTTCGTCAGAGATATGAGCTTCTAGCTTTCAGAAATGCCTTAATTTGCGATTTCACGACGTTTTGTACTGTTTTGAGACATTTGGAGGAGGTTGTATTTCTGATCAGAGATATAAGCTTCTAGCCTTGAGAAACGATCTGCTCTGCGATTTCACGACGTTTCAAGAAGGGAAATTTTGCGCTGTAAGCTGATCGAAAAAAATTAACGACGTTTCATCGCGTTTGGAGACGATTGGAGGTGGTTGAATTTTTTAATAAACATAGGCTTCTAGCTTTCAGAAATGCTTTATTCTGCGATTTCACGACGTTTCATAGTGTTCGGAGAATATTTGAGGTGGTGGAATTTCTCATCTGAGATATCAGCTTCTAGCTTTCAGAAACACTTTATTATGCGATTTCACGACGTTTTGTACTCTTTTGAGACATTTGGAGGTGGTTGAATTTCTGATCCGAGATATGAGCTTCTAGCTTTCAGAAACGCCGTATTCGGCGATTTGACGACGTTTAGTCGCGTTTGGAGACGATTGGAGGTGGTTGATTGTTTGATTAGACTATAAGCTTCTAGCCTTCAGAAACGACCTATTCTGCGATTTGACGACGTTTCGTCGCGTATGGAGACGATGAATTTCTGATCAGAGATATGAGCTTCTAGCTTTCAGAAACGCTTGATTTTGCGATTTCACGACGTTTTGTACTCTCTTGAGACATTTGGAGGAGGTTGAATTTCTGATGAGAGATATGAACTTCTAGCTTTCAGAAACGACTTATTCTGCTATCTGACCACGTTTCGTGGCGTTTGGAGACGATTCGAGGTGGCTGATTGTTTGATTAGAGATATAAGCTTCAAGACTTCAGAAACGATCTAATCTGCGATTTGACGGGGTTTTCTCGAGTTTGGAGACGATTGGAGGTGGTTGAATTTTTTATTAGACATATGAGCTTCTAGCCTTTAGAAATGCTTTATTCTGCGATTTGACGACGTTTCTTATTGTTTGGAGAGTATTGGAGGTGGTGGAATTTCTCATCAGAGATATGAGCTTGAAGCCTTTAGAAACGCTTTATTCGACGATTTCACGACGTTGTGTACTGTTTTGTGATAATTGGAAAGGGTTGAATTTCGATCAGAGATATCAGCTTCTATCTTTCAGAAATTATTTATCGTGCGATTTGACGAAGTTTTATAGTGTTCAGAGACTATTGGAGGTGGTGAAATTTCTCACAGAGATATGAGCTTGCAGCTTTCAGAAACGCCTTATTTTGCGATTTCACGACGTTGTCTACTGTTTTGAAACAATTCGAGGACGTTGAATTTCTGATCAGAGATATAAGATTCTAGCCTTCACAAATGCTTTATTCTGCGATTTGACGACGTTTCATAGTGTTTGGAGAGTATTGGGGTTGGTGGAATTTCTCATCGGAGATATGAGCTTGTAGCTTTCAGAAACGCTTTATTTTTTGATTTCAGGACGTTTCGTCCCGTTTGGAGACGATCGGTTGTTGAATTTTTTAATATACATATAAGCCTCAACCTTCAGGCTCTGTCTGTTCTGCGATTTGACGACGTTTCGTCGCGTTAGGAGACGATTGGAGGTGGTTGTATTTTGGTTAGACATACAAGCTTCTAGCCTTCAGAAACGATCTATTCTGGAATTTGACGACGTTTCGTCGCGTTTGGAGACGACTGGAGGTGGTTGAATTTTGATTAGACATATAAGCTTCTAGCCATTGTGTTTGGAGAGTGTTTCAGGTGGCGGAATTTCTGATCAGAGATTTGAGCTGCTAGCTTTCAGAAATGACCCATTCATTTTGACGACGTTTCGTGACGTTTGGACATGATCGGAGGTGGTTTAATTTTTGTTTTGACATATGAGCTTCTAGCCTCTAGAAATGCTTTATTCTGCGATTTCACGTTGTTTCATAGTGTTTGGAGAGTATTGGAGGTGGTGGAATTTCTCATCAAAGATATGAGCTTCAAGCTTTAAGAAACGCTTTACTTTGAGATTTCACGACGTTTTGTACTGTTTGAGACAATTGGAGGAGGTTGAATTTCTCATCAGAGATATGAGCTTCTAGCTTTCAGAAACGACCTATTCTGCGATTTGACGATGTTTCGTCGCGTTGGGAGACAAACGGAGGTGGTTGAATTTTTGATTAGACATATGAACTTCTAGCCTTTAGAAATGCTTTATTCTGCGATTTGACGATGTTTCATAGTGTTTGGAGAGTATTGGAGGTGGTAGAATTGCTCATCAGAGATATGAGCTTCTAGCTTTCAGAAACAATCTGCTCTGCGATTTAGCGACGCTTCGTCGCGTTTGGAAACGATTGGAGGTGGTTGAATTTTAAATGCGAATGCATTTCTTAGTCGGGCTATGTAAGGCATCCGGCGTTGTCGGCGCGCCTCTCCGCTCTCACTCCCTCTCCCATAGCAACAACTCCGGGCGCACGCGCTTGTCCTCGCCCCTAGCAACCGGAGCAGGTGGTGCGGGCGGAGTAGCGGAGAGTGAGTGGAAAGGAGGAGCGCGCTCTGGCGTGTGACGGTGCTCGCATCGCGCGAGCTCGGCGCAGCTCCCGCGTGTGTGGAGAGAGTGTAGGAGAAGGTAGGTGCAGTGCTTCGCCGCTCCTTCTCTCGCCGTTCGTTCTCTCCCCTCCCTGCGCCACCGCCTCAGTGCAGTGCGTTTGAAACGCGTTTGTAGCGTTTGTGATGCCTTGGCAGAGCCTGAAAACAGCGCGTTCTAAACGCGTTTGTGCATTCACATTTCCGCACGACTCCCTTCGGGGAGGTGGGGGCATTTTTTTAATTAGACAGAAGCTTCTAGATTTCAGAAATGCTTGACTCTGCGATTTGACGACGTTTTGGACTGCTTTGAGACATTTTGAGGAGGTTGAATTTCTGATCAGAGATATAAGCTTCTCGCCTTCAGAAATGCTTTATTCTGCGATTTGACGACGTTTCATAGTGTTCGGAGAGTATTGGAGGTGGTGACATTTCTCATCAGAGATATGAGCTTGTAGCCTTGAGAAACACTACATTCTAAGATTTCACGACGTTTTGTACTGTTTTGCAGCAGTTGGAGAGGGTTGAATTTCTGATCAGAGATATGAGCTTCTAGCTTTCAGAAACGGCCTATTCCGCGATTTGACGACGTTTCGTCGCGTTTGGAGACGATTGGAGGTGGTTGTATTTTCCTATTAGATATGTGAGCTTCTAGCCTTAGGAAACGACCTATTCTGCGATTTGACGACGTTTCGTCGCGTATGGAGACGATTGGAGGTGGTTGATTTTCTGACCAGAGATTTGAGCTTCTAGCTTTCAGAAACGCTTGATTTTGCGATTTCACGACGTTTTGTACTCTCTTGAGACATTTGGAGGAGGTTGAATTTCTGATGAGAGTTATGAACTTCTAGCTTTCAGAAACGACTTATTCTGCGATCTGACGACGTTTCGTGGCGTTTGGAGACGATTCGAGGTGGTTGATTGTTTGATTGGAGATATAAGCTTCAAGCCTTCAGAAACGATGTAATCTGCGATTTGACGGCGTTTCGTCGCGTTTGGAGACGATTGGAGGTGTTTGAATTTTTGATTAGACATATGAGCTTCTAGCCCTTAGAAATGGTTTATTCTGCGATTTGACGACGTTTCATAGTGTTTGGAGAGTATTGGAGGTGGTGGAATTTCTCATCAGAGATATGGGCTTGAAGCCTTTAGAAACGCTATATTCGACGATTTCACGACGTTGTGTACTGTTTTGTGATAATTGGAAAGGGTTGAATTCCGATCAGAGATATCAGCTTCTAGCTTTCAGAAACGGCCTATTCTGCGATCTGACGACGTTTTGTCGCGTTTGGAGGCGATTGGAGGTGGTTCATTTTTTTTATTAGACATATGAGCTTCGAGCCTTTAGAAATGCTTTATTCTGCTATTTGACGACGTTTCGTAGTGTTTAGAGAGCATTGGAGGTATTGGAATTTCTCATCAGAGATATGAGCTTCTAGTTTTCAGAAACGCCTTATTTTGCGATTTCGCGACGTTTTGAGACAATTGGAGGAGGTTGGATTCTTATTATAGATATAAGCTTCTAGCCTTCAGAAATGCTTTATTGTGCGATTTGACGAAGTTTTATAGTGTTCAGAGACTATTGGAGGTGGTGAAATTTCTCATCAGAGATATGAGCTTCTAGCTTTCAGAAACGGCTTATTTTGCGATTTCACGACGTTTTCTACTGTTTTTAAACAATTCGAGGACGTTGAATTTTTTATTATACATATAAGCTTCCACCTTCAGAAACTATCTGTTCTGCGCTTTGACGACGTTTCGTCGCGTTTGGAGACGATTGGAGGTGGTTGTTTTTTGGTTAGACATACAAGCTTCTAGCCTTCAGAAACGATCTATTCTGGAATTTGACGACGTTTCGTCCCGTTTGGAGACGATTGGATGTGGTTGAATTTTTTATTAGACATATAAGCCTCTAGCCTTTAGAAGCAATCTATTCTGCGACTTGACGACGTTTCGTCGCATTTGGAGACGACTGGAGGTGGTTGAATTTTGATTAGACATATAAGCTTCTAGCCTTTAGAAGTGCTTTATTCTGCGATTTGACGTCGTTTCATTGTGTTTGGAGAGTGTTTCAGGTGGCGGAATTTTTCATTAGAGATTTGAGCTGCTAGCTTTCAGGAATGACAAATTCGTTTTGACGACGTTTCGTCACGTTTGGAGACGATCGGAGGTGGTTTAATTTTTGTTTTGACATATGGGCTTCTAGCCTTTAGAAATGCTTTATTCTGCGATTTCACGTAATTTCATAGTGTTTTGAGAGTATTGGAGGTGGTGGAATTTCTCATCAGAGATATGAGCTTCTAGCTTTCAGAAACGCTTTATTTTGAGATTTCACGACGCTTTGTACTGTTTGAGACTATTGGAGGAGGTTGAATTTCTCATCAGGGACATGACCTTCTAGCTTTCAGAAACGACCTATTCTGCGATTTGACGACGTTTCGTCGCATTGGGAGACAAACGGAGGTGGTTGCATTTTTGATTAGACATATGAACTTCTAGCCTTTAGAAATGCTTTATTCTGCGATTTGACGACGTTTCATAGTGTTTGGAGAGTATTGGAGGTGGTAGAATTGCTCATCAGAAATATGAGCTTCTAGCTTTCAGAAACAATCTGCTCTGCGATTTAGCGACGCTTCGTCGCGTTTGGAGACGATTGGAGGTGGTTGAATTTTAAATGCGAATGCATTTCTTAGTCGGGCTATGTAAGGCATCCGGCGTTGTCGGCGCGCCTCTCCGCTCTCACTCCCTCTCCCATAGCAACAACTCCGGGCGCACGCGCTTGTCCTCGCCCCTAGCAACCGGAGCAGGTGGTGCGGGCGGAGTAGCGGAGAGTGAGTGGAGAGGAGGAGCGCGCTCTGGCGTGTGACGGTGCTCGCATCGCGCGAGCTCGGCGCTGCTCCCGCGTGTGTGGAGAGAGTGTAGGAGAAGGTAGGTGCAGTGCTTCGCCGCTCCTTCTCTCGCCGTTCGTTCTCTCCCCTCCCTGCGCCACCGCCTCAGTGCAGTGCGTTTGAAACGCGTTTGTAGCGTTTGTGATGCCTTGGCAGAGCCTGAAAACAGCGCGTTCTAAACGCGTTTGTGCATTCACATTTCCGCACGACTCCCTTCGGGGAGGTGGGGGCATTTTTTTAATTAGACAGAAGCTTCTAGATTTCAGAAATGCTTGACTCTGCGATTTGACGACGTTTCATAGTGTTCGGAGAATATTGGAGGTGGTGGAACTTCTCCTCAGAGATATGAGCTTCTAGCTTTCAGAAACGCCTCATTTTGCGATTTCACGACGTTTTGTACTGTTTTGAGACAATTGGAGGAGGTTGAATTTCTGATCAGAGAGATAAGCTTCTTGCCTTCAGGAATGCTTTATTCTGCGATTTGGCGACGTTTCATAGTGTTGGGAGAGTATTGGAGGTGATGAAATTACTCATGAGAGATATGAGCTTGTAGCCTTGAGAAATACTACATTCAAGATTTCACGACGTTTTGTACTGTTTTGCAGCAGTTGGAGAGGGTTGAATTTCTGATCAGAGATATGAGCTTCTAGCTTTCAGAAACGGCCTATTCTGCGATTTGACGACGTTTCGTCGCGTTTGGAGACGATTGGAGGTGGTTGTATTTTTCTATTAGATATGTGAGCTTCTAGCCTTAGCAAACGACCTATTCTGCGATTTGAGGACGTTTCGTCGCGTATGGAGACGATTGGAGGTGGTTGAATTTCTGATCAGAGATTTGAGCTTCTAGCTTTCAGAAACGCTTGATTTTGCGATTTCACGACGTTTTGTGCTCTCTTGAGACATTTGGAGGAGGTTGAATTTCTGATGAGAGATATGAACTTCTAGCTTTCAGAAACGACTTATTCTGCGATCTGACGACGTTTCGTGGCGTTTGGAGACGATTCGAGGTGGTTGAATGTTTGATTAGAGATATAAGCTTCAAGCCTTCAGAAACGATGTAATCTGCGATTTGACGGCGTTTCGTCGCGTTTGGAGACGATTGGAGGTGTTTGAATTTTTTATTAGACTTAAAAGTTTCTAGCCTTCAGAAACGATCTATTCTGCGATTTGACGAAGTTTCGTCGCGTTTAGAGGCGATTGGAGGTGGTTAATTTTTTATTAGACATATGAGCTTCTAGCCCTTAGAAATGCTTTATTCTGCGATTTGACGACGTTTCATAGTGTTTGGAGAGTATTGGAGGTGGTGGAATTTCTCATCAGAGATATGAGCTTGAAGCCTTTAGAAACGCCATATTCGACGATTTCACGACGTTGTGTACTGTTTTGTGATAATTGGAAAGGGTTGAATTCCGATCAGAGATATCAGCTTCTAGCTTTCAGAAACGGCCTATTCTGCGATCTGACGACGTTTTGTCGCGTTTGGAGGCGATTGGAGGTGGTCCATTTTTTTTATTAGACATATGAGCTTCTAGCCTTTAGAAATGCTTTATTCTGCTATTTGACGACGTTTCATAGTGTTTAGAGAGTATTGGAGGTATTGGAATTTCTCATCAGAGATATGACCTTCTAGCTTTCAGAAACGCCTTATTTTGCGATTTCGCGACGTTTTGAGACAATTGGAGGAGGTTGGATTCTGATTAGAGATATAAGCTTCTAGCCTTCAGAAATATTTATTGTGCGATTTGACGAAGTTTTATAGTGTTCAGAGACTATTGGAGGTGGTGAAATTTCTCATCAGAGATATGAGCTTCTAGCTTTCAGAAACGGCTTATTTTGCTGATTTCACGACGTTTTCTACTGTTTTGAAACAATTCGAGGACGTTGAATTTTTTATTATACATATAAGCTTCCACCTTCAGAAACTATCTGTTCTGCGATTTGGCGACGTTTCGTCGCGTTTGGAGACGATTGGAGGTGGTTGTTTTTTGGTTAGACATACAAGCTTCTAGCCTTCAGAAACGATCTATTCTGGAATTTGACGACGTTTCGTCCCGTTTGGAGACGATTCGATGTGGTTGAATTTTTATTAGACATATAAGCCTGTAGCCTTTAGAAGCAATCTGTTCTGCGACTTGACGACGTTTCGTCGCATTTGGAGACGACTGGAGGTGGTTGAATTTTGATTAGACATATAAGCTTCTAGCCTTTAGAAGTGCTTTATTCTGCGATTTGACGATGTTTCATTGTGTTTGGAGAGTGTTTCAGGTGGCGGAATTTTTCATTAGAGATTTGAGCTGGTAGCTTTCAGGAATGACAAATTCGTTTTGACGACGTTTCGTGACGTTTGGAGACGATCGGAGGTGGTTTAATTTTTGTTTTGACATATGAGCTTGTAGTCTTTAGAAATGCTTTATTCTGCGATTTCACGTAATTTCATAGTGTTTGGAGAGTATTGGAGGTGGTGGAATTTCTCATCAGAGATATGAGCTTGTAGCTTTCAGAAACGCTTTATTTTGAGATTTCACGACGTTTCGTACTGTTTGAGACAATTGGAGGAGGTTGAATTTCTCATCAGGGACAAGACCTTCTAGCTTTCAGAAACGACCTATTCTGCGATTTGACGACGTTTCGTCGCGTTGGGAGACGATTGGAGGTGGTTCAATTTTTGTAAGACATATCAGCTTCTAGCTTTTAGAAATGCTTTATTCTGCGATTTGACGACTTTCATAGTGTTTAGAGAGTACTGGAGGTGGTGGAATTTCTCATGAGAGATATGAGCTTGTAGCTTTCAGAAAAGCTTTATTTTGCGATTTCACGACGTTTTGTACTGTTTGAGAGAATTGGAGGAGGTTGAATTTCTGATGAGAGATATGAATTATAGCATTCAGAAACGACCTATCCTGCGATTTGACGACGTTTCGTCGCGTTTGGAGACGATTGGAGGCGGTTGAATTTTTGATTAGACATATAAGCTTCTAGCATTCAGAAACGCTTTATTTTGCGATTTCACGACGTTTTGTACTGTTTTGAGACATTTGGAGAAGGTTGAATTTCTGATCCGAGATATGAGCTTCTAGCTTTCAGAAACGCCCTATTCAGCGATTTGACGACGTTTCGTCGCGTTTGGAGACGATTGCAGGTGGTTGCATTTTTTTATTAGACATATGAGATTCTAGCCTTTAGAAATGCTTTATTCTGTGATTTGACGACGTTTCATAGTGTTTGGAGAGTATTGGAGGTGGTGGAATTTCTCATCAGAGATATGAGCTTGAAGCCTTGAGAAACGCTATATTCGGCGATTTCACGACGTTGTGTAATGTTTTGAGGTAGTTGGAAAGGGTTGAATTTCGATCAGAGATATGAGCTTCTAGCTTTCAGGAACGGCCTACTCTGCGATTTGACGACGTTTCATCGTGTTTGGAGACGATAGGAGGTGGTTGACTTTTTTATTAGACATATGAGCATCGAGCCTTCAGAAACGATCTATTCTGCGATTTGACGACGCTTCATCGCTTTCGAGAGGATTGGAGGTGGTTTGATTTTTGATTAGGCATATAAGCTGCTAGCCTTAAGAAAAGATCTATTCTGCTATTTGAAGACGTTTCGTTGCGTCTGGAGACGATTGGCGGTGGCTGAATTTTTGATTGGACATATAAGCTTCTAGCCTTCAGAACTGCTTTATTCTGCGATTTGACGACGTTTCATAGTGTTTGGAGAATATTGGAGGTGGTGGAATTTCTCATCAGAGATATGAGCTTGTAGCCTTGAGAAACGCGACATTTTGCGATTCCACGACATTTTGTACTCTTTTGAGGCAATAGAAGGAGGTGTAATTTCTGATCAGAGATATGAGCTTCTAGCCTTCAGAAATGCTTTGTCCTGCGATTTGACGACGTTTCATAGTGTTCGGAGAGTATTGGAGGTGGTTGAATTTTTCATTAGACATATAAGCTTCTCGCCTTTAGAAATGCTTCATTCTGCGATTTGACGACGTTTCATAGGGCTTGGAGAGTATTGGAGGTGTTGGAATTTCTCATCAAAGATATGAGCTTGAACCCTTGAGAAACGCTACTTTCGGTGATTTCACGACGTTGTATACTGTTTTGCGGCAGTTGGAGAGGCTTGAATTTCTGATCAGATTTATGAGCTTCTAGTTGTCAGAAACGCCATATTCTGCGGTTTGACGACGTTTCGTCGCGTTTGGAGACGATTGGAGGTGGTTGATTTTTGATTAGACATATGAGCTTCTAGCCTTTATATATGCTTTATTCTGCGATTTGACGACGTTTCATAGTGTTTGGTGAGTATTGGAGGTGAAGGAATTTCTCATCAGAGATATGAGCTTCTAGGTTTCAGAAACGCTTTATTTTGCGATTTCACGACGTTTGGTACTGGTTTGAGTCAATTGGAGGAAATTGGATTCTGATCAGAGATATAAGCTTCTAGCCTTCCGAAATGCTTTATTCTGCGATTTGACGAAGTTTCACAGTGTTTCGAGAGTATTGGAGGTGGTGGAATTTCTCATCAGAGATATTGAGCTTCTAGCTTTCAGAAACGTTTTATTTTGCGATTGCACGGTGTTTTTTTACTGGTTTGAGACAAATTGGAGGAGGTTGGATTCTGATCAGAGATATAAGCTTCTAGCATTCAGAAATGCTTTATTCTGCGATTTGACGACGTTTCATAGTGTTTGGAGAGTATTGGAGGCGATGGAATTTCTCATCAGAGATATGAGCTTCTAGGTTTCAGAAATGCTTTATTTTGCGATTTCACGACGTTTTGTACTGGTTTGAGACAATTGGAGGAGGTTGGATTCTGGTCAGAGATATAAGCTTCTAGCCTTCAGAAATGCTTTATTCTGCGATTTGACGACGTTTCATAGTGTTTGAAGAGTATTGGAGGCGATGGAATTTTTCATCAGAGATATGAGCTTCTAGTTCAGAAACGCTTTATTTTGCGATTTAACGACGTTTTGTACTGCTTTGAGACAATTGGAGGAGGTTGGATTCTGATCAGAGATATAAGCTTCTAGCCTTCAGAAATGCTTTATTCTGCGATTTGACGACGTTTCATGGTGTTTGGAGAGTATTGGAGGTGGTGAAATTTCTCATTAGAGATATGAGCTTCTAGCTTTCAGAAACGCCTTATTTTGCGATTTCACGACGTTTTGTACTGTTTTGAGACAATTCGAAGAGGTTGAATTTCTGATCAGAGATATAAGCTTCTAGCCTTCAGAAATGCTTTATTCTGCGATTTGACGAAGTTTCATAGTGTTTAGTATAAGACGGTGGCGCAAAAAGGGACAAGGACGAAAAAAGTGCGCTTGTATACGTCTCTTCTTCCTGTTTCGTCCTTGTCCCTTTTTGCGCCACCGTCTTATACTTAACTATGCACCAACTAGCCCCGCAACAAATTTTATTGGTTCATAGTGTTTCGAGAGTATTGGAGGTGGTGGAATTTCTCATCAGAGATATGAGCTTGTAGCTTTCAGAAACGCTTTATTTAGCGATTTCAGGACGTTCTGTGCTGTTTTGAGACAATTGGAGAGGTTGAATTTTTGATTACACATACAAGCTTCTGGCCTTCAGAAACGATCTATTCTACGATTTGACGACGTTTCGTGGCGTTTGGAGACGATTCGAGGTGGTTGAATGTTTGATTAGACATATAAGCTTCTAGCCTTCAGAAACGATCTATTCTGCGATTTGACGACGTTTCGTCGCGTTTCGAGACGTTTGGAGGTGGTTGAATTTTCGATTACACATATCAGCTTCTAGCCTTGAGAAACGATGCTTGCTTCGGAGATCCGCTGAACTGTTGACTGCCTGAAGGTTCGCTTAATTGATGGCCCAGTGTTGATGACCCACGATCGGGAGATCTTTGCATCTGGGAACGGCTGGTTTCATGGTCGAGCCATAATAAATAAAATAAGCAGACTTATTCATAATCACGGCAGCTCCACCCTTATAGGCCGGCTTGACAATTATGTATTTGGGGCCTTCGATTCTATGGAGGGCATCCTTTTCAGAAATGGACAGGTTATGCTTAAATGACGTGCGTTTCTTGTAGGCGTCTAGATTGTCGCCCTGTACCACTGAAATATACAGATAAATAAATTTGTCACGTTGTGCTGGAGCAGTCCAATGTTCGCGGGATTGCATGTTAGCAAACGATGGCCGTTCATGAAAGAATTCTCTTTGCCGTAGGTTTCGCACAAAATAATTTAAATCCTTAATCAACTGGAACTCGTTATAACCGCCAGTTGCGAAACAGAAGTTCAAACATCGAGCGAGGACTGCTAATTCAGGCTCAGAAAGAACGGCATCAGATATACTGACAACGTTAATGGGCTGGTGTATTTCTGTACCATTGGCAGCCGCTATTTGCATTACAGAATGGTGGCTTCTGTGTCCAGCAGGTGTCTCAGGAAGTATTTTATCCCCAGGCAATTTCTTATCTTTGCGGAATGGATTTCAGCTTTTTTACTTCATTCGTATTCATTTAGGGCACTGATTTCCGAAGGGCTCATGGGGTGCGAGGCGCGTAGCTGTCGTTCAGTGTTAACTAATGCTTTGGTAGACTCTGTAATGGTCGATAGCGACACGTGTCAGGTCTAGCGAAGCATTTGTTAAGATTTGCATTCCACTTGTCGTTGTTCTGACATTTGGGAAGTGGCTGATTTCAACGAAAGTCGAAGCCCCTTAGGTACTGCCGAAGCAGTTACATAGGTGCTAAGTGTGGACGCGCGGAGATCGTGACGGATGCGTTATTCAATCACTTTCCTGACTTTGCAAAACCCGAATAGTTTGAAACATCTGAAGATTGGTATACTAGTCAATTCTTAGAGACTTTGCAAGAATTGGCACTTCTAAGCTCATATGGGTGCGAAGCAAGAACTTTCTCAGACTTTTTTGTGGTGGCTGCGTCTGGCGTCGGGGAGAGGTCATTCGAACAGCCCGGCGCCCTGTCTTTGCACGCCTGCTGGAAAGGTCACCGATAGGTTGCTCTTGTGCGACAGACGACCGGGTCGAGTGCGCTTGCTTTGAGGTTCTGTTAAACTGTCCTGTAGATGTGGACCCACTTGGATGTTGCTTCTGTGCGGATGGTACGCAGCTGAGCGATGCTTGCTTCGGAGATCCGCTGAACTGTTGACTGCCTGTAGGTTCGCTTAATTGATGACCCAGTGTTGATGACCCACGATCGGGAGATCTTTGCTTCTGGGGATGGCTGGTTCCATGGTCGAGCCATAAGCAAGACGGGACGTTGCTCATGTAACGAAGACAGTGTTGTCGGATATGGCTCACCATCAGCGCAAGCGCCCTCAAAGCTGGGATGAAGGGCGTGAGTAGCGAGGACACGCGCAGATGGCAACCACTCGAAACCGTGGTCCAGAAAAAACACAAGGAGAGAATGGCGGCACAAATCTCGAAGGCGGCGGTTCAAATCGCATGCCTCACGGTTGCAGTGTTGTATAATCGCTGTGTTGCGGCTACCACGGTGACGATTTGTACATCGGGGAAGGACCAGGCTTGCATGTATCCGGTGTATCTCAGGACGATGAGAAAGAATGAAGTTCAGTAGGTCTCTGTATTTGTCAAAGGCCACACGACCCGTGTTGCGGGCGAGGTCATTAGTCCCAACGCTGAGGATAAGGTTCGGTTTGACGGCGGTACGAAGTCCAGTAACGCACGTACGTCGTCGATGGTGGCACCGCACTGTGTGATGAAGGCGGGAGTGCCTTCTGTGACGAAGGCCGAAGTGCTGGTAAAGGTATTTTGTTTAGGCGTCCCCTACAACGACAGTTGAAACCGCCGTCTTCGGGAACTTCCACAGCCTAGTTTTCGTCGCCGTCCGTTCGGGATCCATAGGCGTAGAGTATGAGGAAGGAAGTGTCCTTGGATCCAGTCGAATCAATATTTTGCGAAGTAGAGGACGTGCAACACGAAAACGTTTTATTTATCCGACGTTTCAGCCGGGGAACGGCCTTCATCAGGGAACACAAAATACAGAAATGCGCTCTTTTTAAGTAGACACGTGATTTAAGGGGCTCCTTACATGTGATCTATCACCATCACACAGTAATCACTGCAGTAAGGCGAGTTATGCCCGGTGACAACAACAGGTCATTGCAAAGGCGTGTAAACGTATCTGAACAACAGGCTCCGTTCAGTGGAGTTTGCGAACGCGCTTGCGCCATCTGTCGCCACCCCGTGAAACCCGCGGGTCGGCCGTAGCGGCGTGGCGCGCGGCTGGCGCGGCGGCGGCGGCGCTTTTATTAGCTTCATTCAGCGAGAGCAATGCCTGCGGCCTGATGTTAGCACCTCAATTCCGTGCTCACATGGCAAGTGATGGTGGCACCGGTACCGCCGGTACCTCGAGGGGGACGAAAGCGAACAACCGCCGCTACTGCTGCGTCAAAGATTGCCACAGCCGTGAAGGACAGCCTGGCATCCGATTGTTCCGTTTTCCCGGCCAACCGTGGGAGAAAGAACGGCGGAGAAAATGGATTGTTGCCGTTCGGCGAGTGAAGTAAATACCTGTCGCATCTGTGTAATTAGTACCAATTTGTGCTTCGACTGCCTATACTGCCTTTAATCATCGAACACAAAAGCGCACTGGACGCACACGTGCGTTGAACGCGCGTCCTCGTGAGCGTGCGAACTGTTTTAAGAAGTGCGTGAAGATCGTGAAAAATAAGAGAAATGTGATATTTGCTTGTTGCCTTTTTAATTACTTTGTGTGTACCGACAGACATCTTAGTATTACTAGAGACGTCAATTACGGCAGTAGTGAATGAAATAAATTATTAATGAGTGGAGAGAGGCGGTCGGGTCAGATAGGAGAATTGGAGCATTTCCTGCGAAAATACCATTCCCACTTTGACATATCCTAAAAGCGAAATCTGGTAATTTTTACTAATTAAATCTGAGCAGTTGCGGTGGCGAAACCGAATTCCAAGATAGCGCAACTGCCATGCTCTCCAGAGACGAGCAAAATGAGCTAGCGTATCTACTTTGCTTCGTGGGTGTGCGTGCTGCGCTTGTGATAATTGCACGCATAGCGTACGGCTAGCAAATAGTGACGTCATTGTGGTCGTCTGCTAATTCCGCTCGTCAGCGCTTCGGTATTGCCAGTTAAATTCCTGGAATTTCACCACTCCGTAATAATTACAAGAAGTCGCGTTTCGGAAAAAAATATAGGTATGGTTTTTGAAGCATGCCTGTGTGTTTGCAAACGATCTAACAAATGCCCTGTTAATAAAGCTACGCAAGTACTTTATTTTTTGTCCATTAGCTTGTTACTCTTTCCCCCTGTGTAAAACTAAGCGCATGCAACCACAATTTTGCACTGACCAGCCCCTCCCCCTCCCTTTCCCTTTTCTTTGCTTTAATAAGCTATGTGTTGCTTAGTGTTAAAAATTTTCAATGTTTTCCGGCTACATCTTTTCTTTTTGTTCTCAGTCGCACCTTATTTCTTAATGCCTTGTAACCATTACACCGTGTTTTCAGTGAGTGTCACGGCTCTGCTTGGATCCCAAGTGATGCAGCAAGGGTGTGCTCAAAGCACTTTGTCAACGGCGAAAAGAGCAACATTGCTGCACATCCAGGCTACTACCCTACCATTTTTCCAGTTGTCTACTAGTCCTGTGGACGCAGAAAGAGCACTGTCAAGACATGAACGGTAAGTTCTAACCAAGAGGTGTTGGTGTGCAATTTCACTTAATGATGTACATGGTATACAAGACGAGAAGGCCTGCCAAAGGCAATGTAAAATGTCACAACATATGCTTTACTGCTATTGTAATTTCTTTTAAGATGGAAGAGAAGGGCATCTGCTGCAAGGCCGGAAAATCCTCAACACTCAAGTTCCCTGAGCACGACTGAAGCAGATCTTGGCGACAGTGAGGACACTGCTACCTCCAGTGCTTGTGCAAATGGCTTGGAGCTGCTCTACACTGCCGCTGCATTGGTACAAGAACGAACTGCAGACCAGGTAGGGCCTTGTGAATTTGCTTTTTACATTTACACAAAGTGACAGCTGTGCACTTTGTGGGCTGATTGCAATCCATGTACTTAATAAATATATTACAAAAACAGCTAACATAACAATGTTTTTTTTTATTTTGGTCGTAGTCTTCATTGTGTGCAAGGTTGTAGCAGTATTCCATTGAAATACCGTTCATTGTTGCTGAAATGTATGGATCATGGCAGATAGCTAAGTTTTCACCTCGAATTGCATGCAGAAAGGGGTATGTGACATGAGGCAGATCTTTCTACCCACCGATGAGATTTTCTTTTGCAGTGGTAGCAGCAGCACTGCCTCTGGCATGTTCACTAATGAAGGAGTGAATAAATACCGGTATTACAAAAGCTCAGCAAAAAATGACTTCAGCCACAGTACCACGGTAGAGTACATCTTTGCATCAAGGCAAAAAGTGGCTATGCGATTTATCAAATACATCAACCTGATATTTATTTTTGAATAGGACAATAATGTGTTTTTTGGACTGCTTGGGCACCACTGTTCCATCTCGCTTCACTGAGAATAACAGAATGAGAAGATGCTCTTCAGCAGAAGGCATAGCACTGCGTCTGCCGTAAACAATACCTCCAAGAATCGCAGTCGCATCACATCATGAGCTGGTTACCAAGGCACTAGCAGGGTGATAACGCTTCAGGTGGGAAAGAAAAAGGAATTGCACCTGTTCCTACGACTTTTCCTATTGAGCACTTGGTGCATGACTTGGCAGTGAAAATAATGCATTTTATATCACATGCAACTTGTGATTCATGCACAGCGAAAAAGGTTCCAATAAAAGACTACGGACATTCAGGAACGCCATTACTTTGATGATCAACATGTTTTCGGAGTACTACTACTTTTAAAGTGCAAGATGGTCAACTTTCTGAAATTCAATGCTTACCCAATTAGTAGCTCAATTTTCAGGCTTTATTTTGAGCCTGCATATTGTTCTGTCACATTTAATCAATCATCACTTGTTGAAACCTTTATAGCCGAAATGCAATAAGCAGTGTTTCAACCTTTTTACTCTAATCAAGCTACTACTGCAGTAAGTATGTTTTCACTGTGTCACTAAGTCAGGGAAAATAATTAGGAAAGAGGGTTGAAATTTCGGATTTCCTGCATGCATTGTAGAATCCTGCTATTTATTGTTCTTCTGCATGAATAAATTTCAGTCATTCCTTGATTTGTTTCTTATCTTGTTTATATGCAGGCCTGCCAGACTGATGATAATGACACCTGTGGAGGTTCGGTTTTGTTTTTGTGCTAATTAGATGGGCATGACACAAGCACACAAGTGTCGCACAGAACTGTTTGTGATGCAGGAGTTCAGTGGAGCCCTTCAACCACTTCACGCCACAGTGGGCCAAACCAGAGAACTTGTTGTTTAAGTGGCTATGAAAGCGTAAAATCATGTTCTTCTGCCATGAGAGATCTCTCTGGTGTCACATTGGAAATGTATGCTGTTTTATTTGCGCTGCTGCCTGTGGCTGCTGACCGCTCATGTGATGTTTCAATGCATGACAGACTCCTGCTTTTTTTAACGAAGCTAAAGTTGGGCATTACGTACTCATCACTTGCCATTTTGTTTTTTGTAAGCAGAATGACTTCTGCAAGGCACTTTAATATCGTGCTTCGCACATTGGCTGCCGCAACTCAGAAATGGATATTCGTTCCACCCAGACACATCATCAGGTCTCTAATGCCCAATTGTTCAAAGTACAATACCAAACTGCACCACGATTATCGATTGCACGGAGGTTCCCACAGAGCAGCCAGCTTCTGTAGCACAGCAGAGGACACTTATTCAAACTACAAGGGTTGCTACAGGCTGAAATTTCTTGTAGCAATCACACCCAATGGAGCTGTGTGTTTTCATTCTAAGACATATGGCGGAAGGTGTTCTGATGCTTTCATCACAGTGCATTCCGACTTCCTCAAAGAAGTAGGACCAGGCGACATGATCATGACTGATAAGGCGTTTCCTGGCATTACTACGGACCTCGGAAACGCAGGGTCCTCGTGAGCGTGCGAACTGTTTTAAGGAGTGTGTGAAAACCGTGAAAAATAAGAGAAATGTGATATTTGCTTGTTGCCTCAGTTCTCGGAGGCTGATGTACAGCAGACTTATAACATTGCAAGAGTGCGAATTCATGTGGAACGTATGATCCAGAGGATCAAGATGTACAATGTTTTAAATACACAGGTGCTCATTGAATCGTTTCCTGCCATGTCCGACGTTTTCCATGTGTGTTGTGTACTGCCTAGTATGCAGCCTCCAAATATAAAGGAGCCAACGACTGCAGAATCTTAAGTCAGCTGAATTTGAGTATTCCAGTCAGCTCCATTTCAAGTGTTAAATATAAACTCTCAGCTCTGTCATTCACTGCCAGACATGGGGCTCTATCGCGTCTATTGGTACCGCTACAAATTTTTTCCTTGACAAGAAAAGGAGGTTATAGAATACAATAATGTTTGCCTTTTCATATTTCAAAAGTATGTTCTATCTTTGATGCACCACCCACTATAGCTGTTATGGGTGCGTGCACTGCGCAACCTCATTTAAACCTTTTGAATAGTAAGTCAAGTTATTGTACTAGTATTAGCTTTTAACCAGGGACAAATCAAGCCAGAGTGAAAATGCATGTGGAGCGTATGGTCCAACGGATCAAGTTGTACAATATTTTAAATACACGTGTGCCAAGTGAATCGATTCCTGTCATGTGCAATGTTTTCCATGTTGTGTACTGGCTAATATTTAGCCACCAATACTAAGAGAGCCGACAACTGCAGACATCTCAAGTCAGCTGAATTTGAGCATTTCAGTTAGCTTCATTTCAAGTGTTAAATATTGCCACGCCCACTTCTTGTTTGGTTTTGATGTTTTAGGGTTTGACCAGCAAGGACGGTTATCAACACTCGAGGCTTTCCGCGAAGCAGTGTTCGAGAAGCTTCTCGATTGTAGTAGATCGTTCCGTTAAGTTTTCGCGCCGCACGCGAATGTTCCAGCCTTATTTATTTATTTTATTTATATTTATTTATAGGATACTGCAGGCCCATTGAGCGGCCCAAGCAGGAGTGGTTACAATATTACATTCAACTGAACATTATACATTGTACACAGTTAGATCTGTGCAACAACAACAAAAAGGCAAAACAAATCGCCATGCATTGCAATACACACAACAAAGGTAGAATGTATATTCACACATACAGTAATCATAAAATATAGTAGGTAAGGTGACATACAGTAAATACAGCAGATATGGTTACATCAAAACAAAACGACATACGTCTATTTAATCATTTGCTCTATTAGTTCAGCACTATGTAACCATGTCAATGGAAGGGCATTCCACTCGTTTATCGTACGAGGGAAAATGAAAATTTAAAAGCATTGGTTCTGGTGCTGTAGGGCGTAAGACACTCGGCATGACGATGCCTCGTTTCTCGGGTTAAGAGGGGTGATATGTATTCATCTGGATTTAAAGCTATTTTTCTGTTTTTTAGCTGAAAAAGAAACTCAGTCTCTGTATCTTACGCCGTAGCTGCAATGTTGGGATATCATGTTCACACATTAAAAGTGTTGGAGAGTCAGTTTTCCGATACTTTGAATAAATAAACCGTATAGCTTTTCGTTGAATCCTTTCGAGAGCATCGATGTTTTGTTTAGTATGTGGGTCCCAAACAATAGCGGCGTATTCAAGCTTCGGTCGAATAAGTGATAAGTATGCTAATTGTTTTGCCTCAGCTGGTGCTTGTTTTAATTTATGTCTGAGTAAGCAGAGTTTTCGGAAGGAGGACGCACATATGTTTGATATGTGTGAATTCCATTTTAGCGTGTTTGTTATAGTAACACCGTGATATTTGTAGTTTGTAACTTCAACAAGCGGAATTGATGCAAGCGAGTACGGAAAAGAAAGACAATGGATCTTTATGGTTATTTTCATTAAAACAGTTTTCTGGGCATTGAGAACCATGTCCCATTTTTCGCACCATTTATGAATTTTCTGTATATTATAATTAAGGAGTACTTGATCCTCAGGACATTTCACCTCATTAAACAGCACGCAATCATCAGCAAAAAGTCTGATACAAACCGGCTCACTAATTACATCAACGATATCATTTATGTACATACAAAAACAACAATGGCCCAAGGACACTTCCTTGTGGCACACCAGAAGTCACTGGTAGCTGTCTTGAGCAATGGCCATCAATACACACGAATTGCACTCTGTCGCTTAAGTATGCTGCAACCCAAGAAATAATAAAACCTGGTAAGCCTAGTGCCTGAAGCTTTAAGATTAGTTTAGAATGACTTACAAAGTCAAAAGCCTTCTTAAAATCCAGGAAAATAACATCGACCTGACCTGATTTGTCTAGAACCAAGGCTAAGCTATGTACGATTGTTGTCAACTGGGTTACTGTAGAGAGCCCCTTTCTAAAACCAAGTTGAAACGGAGTTAATTTACTATTGTCAGCTAAAAACATGTTTATGTAATTCGCGATGACGTGCTCCAGCATTTTGCAACATGATGACGTCAATGAGATCGGTCGATAGTTTGTTAATAGCATGCTGTCTCCTTTCTTTAAGACGGGAACGATTCGTGCTGTTTTCTAATCAACAGGAATGCCAGCTGATGACAAGGAAGCACGGAAAATAACAACAAGATATTACGAAAGCACTTCGGCATAACGACGAAGAAAGGGGTTTGGTATATTATCAGGGCCAGGCGACGATTTTGTCTTTAAATTCAGCAACATGGAAACAACACCAGCTTCTGAAATTAGGGTGGAATTTTCATGCAGGCTATTACAGCTCTGACGTAACGGTTCAGTTTGATTAGAAAAATCACTGTCAAAGTATTCATTGAACTTTTCAGCTATACTGCGTTTATCATCGATAGGCACGCCATCGCACATAATTCGATCAACTGCCTTTTTCTGTGTGGAAAGGTATCGCCAAAACTTCCCGGGGGAGTTTTTGATGAAATTAGGCAATGTATAACTGAAGTAATGTTGCTTTGCATTATAGACTGCCTCATTCAACCTCGCTAGTGCCATTTTCACTGTATTGTTGTTTGATTTAGCCCTTTTTAGTCTTTTACATTTTCGTTTGAGGTGCAATATATTCCTTGTTATCCAAGGATTATTTTTCCGCGTTTTTTTAATTTTTGTCCGGAACGAAATTTTCAAGACAGTACGTGCATAAGGTCTTAAATGAGTTCCAGAGTACCTCAACATCATGTCCTTGAAAATTGTCCACGTTAAGAAGTAGATAATCCATAATACTTTCATCACAAGCCCGAGAGAAGTTTTTAATCAAAACTGGAGTGCTAATTGTTTTTTGTACCTCGAGAGAACACGTAAGACACACCATATGGTGGTCAGAGATACCTTCTTCAACGGATGTATTGTAATTTTCAATTTAACAGCTAATAAAGATAACATCTAGTAGTGAAGAAGAGTTATTTTGAACGCGAGTTGGTTGATTTACAACCTGGTGAACGTCAGCACTCAGCATAATGTCGGCCACGTAATCAACGTGGCCACGTGTGTTACTATTGGAGTATGGGCGATTCCAATCAACGTTTGGAAGATTAAAATCCCCAATTATAATGACTTTGTCATCATGAAAGCGCGCCACATGATGACACAGATGATTCCAAAATTTATGTGGGGTGAATCGGGTGCCCGATAAACCGCAATCAGGACTATACAGCGTTGCCTACATGATAACTTCAACGTTATGATTTCTTGATTATCAACTTGTTGCGTCAGCAATGCCGGTATATTTCTTTTCACAAGTACGGCAACTCCACCTCCCCGCGAACATCGGTCTTTTCGAAAAACTTGATATGAGGGTGGGAAAACACTTGCGTCATCAATATCAGTGTGCAACCATGTCTCTGTGATTACAACAACATCAGGAGCATAACGTAGAAGGATAGTTTCAAGTTGCGTAGCTTTGTTTACGACGCTGCGCGCATTTATGTTCAAGAGATGAAAGTCAGAGCTTTGAAACTGGTTACGTCATTTTTGAAAGAACCCTTGTTCACGTTTTAGCACTTTTATTCGGCTGTTACTGCTTTCATCCCAAAAATAGAGGTCACCATCGATTCGCAGTTTATCGTGAATAAGGGTTACCTCCTTGCCTTGTTCCTTTTCGCTTTTGGCACTGTTCTACAAAAGCTTTCGCTTCTTCAGTGTATTGGGTGAGTAGTCATTCTGGATAGCTATTTTAGCACCTTTGAGCTTATGAGCATTTTTCAGTACCAGTTCTTTTTCATTATAATCCTGAAAATATACTATCACAGGTCTTTGTTTACCCGATTTGCCGAGGCGGTGGATTCGGCCCACTGTATTGCCGGACGTATTTAGCCTTTCAAAGAATATCTCTGTAACGACTTTCTGTTTCAGGTCCTTTTCTGTCTCTTTCGAATTTTCAGGTACACCAAAAACAATAAGGTTTGAGCGTCTGCTTCTGTCCTCGAGGTCGACGACCTTTTCACGAAGAAAACTAACCGATTTTTCCAGTTCATCAACACGGGCAGTTCTTCTTTCCAGTTCAGTGAACCGTCGGTTGAATTCTGTAAACAGGTTCTGCAAACTGGTCTGCTGGGTTCTAATTGCTGCAGCATCAGCAGCTAGTGTGTTCTGGCCTTCAAGCAACTGTTTCAGCATATCCTGAGTATTTGGGCCGGGATTTAACTCCAAATCCCCGCACAAAATGAGCATGCACACGCACAACACCTCATGAGCAATGTCAATGCACATCGTGGGGGACGGCAAGACCACAAGGCTACGAAAGTCGCTCTTAATAGTACAATAAGTTTCACCAACCTGCGCGAACCAGAAAAGGTGCTCGTAAGGCAACATGCCGAGAGATGACGCCGCCACCAGCGATATCGCTGGAAAGTTCGATAGCGCCTGTATAAAACCCGACACACATGACGCTTGTGAGTTGATCGACGGTCGACGCTCTGTTCGCCGCTATCAGTGTATTGCTGTAGTTTGACTTTCAGTTTCTCGGCCACAAGTTCGGCCAAATAAAGAGTTTCATCTCGGACGTGCTGACTGCTGCCTTCTTCGACGTCACGACCACGTGACATCTGGCGGAGGTGCTGTTCGTCCATGTTCCGGACGCCCCCGTCAAGCCGTGAACCGAGCCCGAGTCGCAAAGAAGACGTCGACGCCAAGGCCGAGCCGCGAGCAAGCCGCAGGCATCAAAATCTACCGCCAGAGCACGGGCTTCTACCTGAAAAGACCAGGCAAACGAAGACCCTGACCTCGACCACAGCGACGATGACAGACGCTGTGCCGCCCGCACCGATTCTTCTCCGGACGCCCAAGGAACCGCCCACCTTCCGCGGATCGTCATTCGACGACCCGGAAAGCTGGCTGGAAGCCTACGACCGAGTCGCCGTTTACAATGACTGGACCAGCAAAGACAAGCTACGGCATGTCTACTTCGCCTTGCAAGACGCCGCTCGCACCTGGTTCGAGAACCAAGAGCGAACCCTGACAACGTGGGGCACATTTCGCACCAGGTTCCTCGCTACATACACGAGCGTCATCCGCAAGGAGAGGGCCGAGGCGCTGCTTCAAACCCGTTCGCAGCTGCCAAACGAAAACGTGGTGTTCTTCACAGAAGAGGTGACCAGACTCTTCCGCCACGCCGACCCCGAAATGCCGGAAAACAAGAAAGTTCGCTTCCTCATGCGAGGAGTAAAGCAGAAGCTGTTCGCGGGTCTGATGCGGAACCCACCGAGTACTGTCCAGGAATTCATCTCCGAAGCGACGACGATTGAAAAGACGCTGGAGATGCGCACCCGACAAATCAATCGCCGCTCGACGCCAGCTCACGCAGAAGTTCAATCATTCTGCTCCGACGACCTGCGTGAAACGATTCGAGTGATCGTGCGGGAGGAACTGCGAAACATTTTACCCCCGCCGCAGCATGAAGTGGATTCAATCGCCGACGTTGCCCGTGAGGAAGTCCGGCAATCGCTTGGAATTGCCGAACGCCGCAGGCTCAGCCGGTAGCCATGAGCTATGCTGCTGCAGCCCGACGCAACGCCCCCCCTCCTCGCCCGCGTCAAGACGCCGCGCCGCCGCAGCAGTTGCGCCGTCAGGCACCGCCGCCCCCACCACCGACGCCATACCGCCCGCCGACAGGACAAGGATGCGCCCCCCGAAAGACCGACGTTTGCCGTGCCCCTGACAACCACCCGCTCTGCTACCACTGCGGGGAGGCCGGCCACACGTACCGCCGCTGCCAATACCGACAGATGGGGCTACGCGGATTCGCCATCAACGCGCCGCGCCCTTAGCCAGGCGAACGGCCTCGCGACATTGACGACTACCTCACCGGAACACAGTGGCAAGAACGACGACCTTCCCGCTCGCCGTCGCCCGGCCGCTACAGGTCACGGCCCAAACCGGACGGAGCCCTCACGACGAAACTTCGCGGCCCGAAGAAAACCTGACGACGGAACGTCGAAACAGCGGGACACATCGACGAAGCCGTGATCCGATCCAGGGTGTCGTCTATCCGTGGGAGGGGGCACATGTCCTTCTTCGTGATTTTGTTCAGGCGCCGATAACCAACGCAGAAGCGCAGTGTCCCGTCCTTCTTCTTCACTTACACCACGGGTGATGCCCACGGACTCTTTGAAGGCTGGATGATGTCGTTGCGTAGCATTTCGTCGACTTGTTTCTTTAGGCCTCACGTTCTCGCGTCGAAACTCTGTAGGGGCTCTGTCGGAGTGGTCGAGAATTTGCTTCTGTTATAATGCGGTGCTTAGCAAGGGGCGTTTGTCGGACCCGCGATGACGACGAGAAACAGTCCTTGTATTGCAGGAGCAGCGTTTTGAGCTGGTCTTGCTTGGCCTTCGGAAGGCTCGGGTTGACGTCAAAATCCGGTTCGGGACCTCTATTGGTCGAAGCAGGTTTGGCAGCATCGAAGAGGGCGAAAGCATCGCTGGCGGCTACACATTCGTCGATGTAGGCCACCGTCGTACCAAAGTTGAGGTGCCTATATTCGTGGCTGAAGTTTGTCAGCACTACTTTTGCTTTACCGTCACACAGCTCGGCTATACCTCGTGCGACGCAAATTTGACGGTTCAGGAGTAGGTGCTGATCGCCCTCGATGACGCCTTCAAGGTTGGCAGGTTTTTCGGTGGAGACGGAAATAATGACGCTGGAGCGCGGCGGAACGGTCACCTGCTCTTCTATCACATTCAGTGCATGGCTCCCTGGCGTCGCGTGGGGCGGGAGCGCTTTGTCTGACGTTAGTGTTATCGACTCAGACCTCAGGTCGATAACGGCGCCGTGGTCACTTAGGAAGTCCGTTCCGAGTATTACATCCCTGGAGCAGTTTTGTAGGATTACAAAGCTCGCAGGATAAGTCCGATTATTGATGGTGACCCTCACCGTGCAGACACCAATTGGCGTTATCACGTCGCCTCCAGAAGTCCGGATTTCAGGTCCACTCCGAGCTGTCTTTACTTTCTTCAGCTTGGTGGCGAATGGCCCACTGACGACGGAATAGTCGGTTCCGGTGAGAGAAGGCATTTGATTCGGTGGAGACATCAGCAGTCATGCAGGCACTGCGGAATCTGGGCATCGACGAAGCCTACATAAACCTAATGGAAGAAATCTACAGGGGATCCACAGCCACTGTAGTCCTCCATAAAGAAAGCGACAGAATCCCAATAAAGAAGGGCGTACGGCAGGGAGACACGATCTCTCCAATGATATTCATCGCGTGTTTACAGGAGGTTTTCAGGGCCCTAGATTGGTAAAAATTAGGGGTAATAGTTAATAGAGAGTATCTCAGTAACCTGCGATGCGCTGATGACATTGCATTGATAAGTAACGCGGGAGACGAATTACAGCTCATGATTACAGAACTGGATACGGAAAGTAGAAGAGTAGGTCTGAAAATTGGCAGAGATCAGCGCTTTGCGATAGGTGGCGAGACACTGGAAGTTGTAATGGAGTAACGCAGCATGAATCGGTGCAGCAGGAAGCGGGCAACATCGTGAGCTGTAGCCACTGGGAGCGCGGCAGTTTCGGCGTATAGCGTGAGCTGGTCAACGGCGACGATGGCCCAGCGGTTAGCAGCCGACGTTAGAGGAAGGGGCCCATACAAATTGATGCCAATGCGCCCAAATGACCGGTCAGGGCAAGGCAGAGGTTGCAGACCTGCTGGCGACAGGTGCGTTGAAGTTTTGCGGCGCTGACAATTGATGCAGGAGCGAACGAACTTCTGCACGTAGCGATGTATCCCTCGCCAAAAGTACCATTGGCGAATGCGGTCGTAAGTTTTCGATACCCCAGTGCGCGCACACTGCGGATCAGAGTGAAACGATTCGCGAATGGCACAACGCAAACAGCGGGGTATTACCAGTTGCCACTGGCGGCCGTCGCCGTTGTAATTGATTTGGTGGAAGAGGTCGCCGCGAACGGCGAAATGGTGGGCTTGACGAGGCAACACGCGAGTGGATGGTGTTGCCGATGGTCCAGTCAGCAAAACTGATCACGTAGCGCAAAATTTGACACAGGACAAGAGAGGGGGACAAAGACGAGCGCTTACTTCCAACAAGGTTTATTCCGAGGAGCGTACACATATATACTCTCGAAATGCGAAAAACAAACAAATCATTCAAGAAGCTCACAATTGCCATGCGCGAAATTCTTACATTCTCAGGAAAGACAATTCTTTTTGAGAAAGCCCGAGAGAGGGAGCGATGATGCAGTTCAGCCCTAATCTACAAGTTCTCTCTGTCTCGATAATTTCTCTTGTCGTTTTATTTCTGTTTTTTCCCACGATAACGGTGTCATGAAAAAGCGGCTTGCAGCCAGACGTGCTGCAGTGCAATGCCAAGAAACCATCGCGACCATTCTTGACATTACAAGCATGTTCCCGGAGCCGGTCATTAATACAGCGGCCAGTTTGTCCTATACACTTCTTGCCGCATGAAAGAGGTACCTGATAGATTGCATTTGCTCTGCATATGACGAACGGGATCTTGTGCTTTTTTGAGCAACCTCGTTTTGCATTTGAAACATCCTTGGTGCACAAGTACGACAGCTTTTTCGGGGGCAGAAAAAAACACCTTCACATTGGCCCGCTCCCCAACCTTTTACAAGTTGTGGGAGACTCCCTGTAGATACGGGACTACAGCAAGCCTCTGAGGCCTTACTGGCTCAACATATGGGAGCGCTTGTTCCGAGAGCTGAAGCTTCTTCACCAAACTTTCCGCGACTGAAACCTGTATGTGAGAAGGGTAACCGGCATTCGAAAGTCGCTCTTCTTGCTCTTTAAAACTGGCTGCCATTAGATGGGGGCCAGACTTTTCTAATGCACTGCGAAAGCACAAGTTTACAATACCTATTTTAACGAGTTTTGTGTGGGCGGAATTATGCGGAAGCAGAGGTTTGTTGCTCCTGGGCTGGTACGCCCAACAGGTGTGGTCTTGGTGAAAAGTAAAGGCTATGTTTAAAAATCTTACAGTGTTGTTAGTTGGCAACTCGTAAGTCAACAAGAGGGGTTTAAACCGCTCCTTCATGAAATTGAGGATGTCTAGAGCACAGGACATGGGGTCACAGTCAAGAAGAATGAGGAAGCCGTCAACAAATCTAAAAATGCGCGTGATATGCTTGTCACATAGGTCGCCGGAAACGGTTCTGTCAAGCTTGGCTAAAACAAGTCACTTAAGATTGGAGCTATACATGACCCAATCCATATACCCTCCTTTTGAAGGTGGGGCTTCCCGTCCCATTGGATAAAGGTAGCTCTCAAGTAAACCCCTCTCTTGTCCTGTGTCAAATTTTGCGCTACGTGATCAGTTATGCATTACCAACATGCCCAACTTCATACTCTTGCGCGTTTCAGGACTCGCTGCGGGTTTTGTGTTTCACCAATTACGCGCAATGGCTAGCAGCAAGGAAACTATGAGATAGTGCCACGATTAATTGAGTCAAGATGGCTAAGCGTTCTGAGCGTCTTGCGACAAAAAAGTTCCAAGAAGCTGCAAGCCTGTCGAAGTGCTTGGAAGTGTACAGCATCCTGTGGACGTAACAAGCCTGCTGGAAAAAAACGGGTTTGCTGTCCCCACATACGTTCCTGCCAAGGATTTGATTGGCATCAACCGAGACTTATCAGCTAAGACGTCTCAGGAAAGCTGAGAAAGGTGACTTTTGGAAGGTGTTGAATGCCCAGTCAAGAACCGATCTCGAGAGAAGCAACCACGCAAAGACAAACTAATGAATCGTGTAGTGACTTTCTTCAAACGGTATAATTTGGCTCTACTTCAGGCAGACAAAGATGGCGGTTTCGTTGTTATGCCTAGAGGCCTGTATAATGAGAAAGCTTTGGCTGCACTAAATAAGAATTTTGTTCCCGTCAAGAAGAGTTCTGTCGGGGTGAAGTCTCAGTTTATTGACCTTTGCGGTAGTCTAGAGTTGAGCATGCTGGTGAAAGATAATAAGAGTAGTAAGGGCAGCAGCCTTAGCGTGTTTTTCACAGAAGAACGCATAAACCCGATGTACCTTTTAGAACTATTGTGAGCGAGGGCTGGCCGTGGTAACGCAAAGTGAGCCAGTTTCTTCAGCAGAAATTGAGGAAGCTGATTGTTGAGGGTCCTTTTCGTGTTAAGAATTCGAATGCGGTTGCCGAGTATATTAAGTCAACCCAATAGAGAGGAAGCGCCTTTTCGGTGGATATTGAAGACCTCTATCATTCTGTGCCTCAAGACAAGCTTCTAGTGGCTGTAAAGTCCTGCATCAAAAAAAACGGCGAGTGTGATTTCCAAAATCACACAGGGGTTTCCACTGAAAATTTCATAACTGTGCTTGAATTTTATCTCGGCGGCAGCTTTATTCTTTTTAACGAGCAACCTTGTATTGGAGCACGCGTAGCTCCTGTTGTATGTGAAATATTCTATCTGATATTGATTCTTTCTTGTATGATGCTTTTAATGTAGGGGGGGGGGGGCAGTTCTAAAAGTGCTTAGCTATGTTGATGACTTTTTAGTATTTTCTACCAGACAGTGATTCTTCCTTGCCTAGTACAGTGTCGGGCAATACAGTCGTTTAGGACAAGGGCTTATTTTCACGCACGAGATCCCCAACTCCAATGAGTTGCAATTTTTAGATGTAAGCCTGCGATTCAGTGCACATCATCTTTGCTGGGCGTACTTTCCCCGTGCCAAGAAAGAATCATTGCCTTTTGAATCGGCTCACTCAAAGCTCATCAAAAGGGGAATTGTTGTACAGTGCATGAAATCTGCTCTCGGAAAGTCGTGCCCACATCGCATGCAGGAAAGCTTTGATTGGCAAGGGACCCGCCTTTTGGCGGCAGGCTACCCTTACCAGGTCATTATAGCAGTCGCCGAGTCGCTCTTGCAAAGAGTCAAACACGGAGTAGCAAGGGTAGGGGCTCGGGGGTTGACTGCGAGATTACTGGTCATGCCATTCGTGCACACCCTGTCGCACGGTCTCAAGAAGGTGGCAAACCGGCATGATGTGCCTCTGGCGTTTTCTGCCCCTAAAAAACTGCATAAACCTTGCCCTCGAATTTGCGCTCAAAGCAAACGAGTATGCAGCACCAGGCATGCAAACCCTTTCGTGGAATGCTCTGTTGGAGTTGTTTACTCCATTCACATTTCCTGTGGGAAAATGTACATCGGCCATTTCGAAAGATGCGTCAATGACCGGCTTAAGGAGCACTGACTAAGTGCATAAAAGAAAGAGCACAAGTATGCGCATCTGGTAGCGCACATTTCTGCATGTGCGTGAGAAGCGATTTTCCCAGACGCTAAAATACTAGGCAAAAGCAAGCGCATGTCATCTCGGCTCGTTTTAGAAGCGTTTTTGATCAAAAAGAATGTTGGTTCATGTATAAGTGAGGCTTCGGTATCCTTGCATGCTTCCGAATTTGAATTTCTGCAAGGGTTCCCATTGACATGCGCAGCTGTAACTCGCACCTTGTTATATGGCAGGCGGCATTGCATATTGTTTTCTTTTTGTAGTATACTTAATTTTTTTGCTCTATGTTTCCAATGTGAAGTTGCGCACGGGCAACATCATGATTATGTGTATTTAAACTGGGTGGGTGTGACGAAAATAAACAGTTGTTAGTAGCGCCAGTCCTTTGTCTGTTCTCCTTTTTGTTCTTGTCAATTTTAGCGCTTATTCTTTCGGTGTTCATGGAAAACGTAGTGCAAGCGTGCATTGCTACCGGGCGTCACAGCATGTGAATTACGTAACGAGTAGGTGGCTTAAAGCCAGCCACCCATTACTAAAGTCACACACATTACTGCGCGTATTTCCTTACGAACACGTAGTGGGTACATCGCCAACTTCGAAAACGCATCACGCGCGTAATTTCTCCTGGTTTAAAGCGTGCCACCCATTACAAAGGGTATACACTTTAGTGCACGCCTTCTCTTACACACATAGTGGGTACACTGTTGTCATAAAAGTGCTGTTGAAGAGGGCGGAAACCTTTATCTTTACTATACGTATGTCGTGTGTGTGTGTGTGTGGCTGGCTGGGCGACTGAACATAATGACAAACGAAATGGAGCGCGATGTGGATGGGGCCGGATATCGCTATCGCGTTCAAACCTTAAAGGCGAAGCTTAAGCGTCGCCCAATTTTTAGTTGGGCCGCATTGGGAGAGCTAAAGAATGTTTCCGCTTCAGTTTCCGATTAATCTGCTTCGCCTTGCCAACGTTTTTAAATTATTCTAAAAACTTTCGCCTTCCTTATCCTATGGTAGCTTGCAGCGATCGCGACGTCTTGGAACAAGACGAGGAATAAGGCAGTGGACTCGAGTACAGTGGGAAGCCCAGCTGGTTGTCCCGCAACTTGATCTACCGGACCAGAGAAATGATCAAGGTCTACGGTTTTCTGGACTAATAATTGTTTTGATTTAACGTTTCAAAACCGATGATATGATTATTAGAGACCCCGTAGTGGAGGGCTCCGGAAATTTCGACCACCTGTGGTGCACATGAATTTAAGCACACGCGCCTCAAACATTTTCGCCTCGATCGAAAGTGCGGCGTCCGCATCCGGGATTCAAACCCTCGATCTGGGATTTCTGGACTAAGGCGACTGAAGTGAAAGCGGGGCTAGTTGGTATTGAGTCATCTTCAATTGACTCGTACAGCGCAATATGCAACTTGGACGGCATACAAGGACACACGCGCAGCGCTGTTCATTTCTCTCCCTCTCTCTCAGCTAGTTCAAAGAGGTGTACACGCGCAAACAGATCAATATCGTTATACTATACATCTGAAAATATATATTATACTCATATGAATCCACCTCGCCAGCTACTATAGTAGCCGGGCAGCCTTCTTGAACTACATTCAGAATGAGACACCCTTCGGCTATTCCAAAAACGTTAGGCATTGTTCAGCATAGTAATGCGCTGTTTAGTGTGCGCACGTCTTTTTTAACACCACGAGATTTCTCAGAATTGTGACGTCGCGTAGCAAGCACGAGATTTTAAGACACACCGAAAATTTTTGACAAACGGCGATGAACCAATGACCAAACAAAAATATGCCGTATTGAAAATAGCGCACTTTCTTATTTTTCTTCTAGATTGTACCTGGAATCTTTGACAATACAAACAGAAACAGCACGCTCAAACCGCACGGACGGTAATCTGCCCGCCGCATGCGAAAAATGTTTAGGTCACGTGCTTTAGACCGTTTAAACGCTTAGCTTCCGCCTTTCGCTTTCATTGTGAACAAGGCTCCCGTTCTGGGTGCCGAAACGTCTTAATAGATTTTTTATTCTCTTGTGGTCGGCGTCTTCGTCTTTTGTAGCGTTAGCTACAGTGGCCTAGCCGGAGCCGCTTTCGCGTGGATCCTCATGAGCCATGGTGCGCATGCGCGAGGATCAATTATGTCACACAGCTGGCTCACCGGAGCCGGCATCTCACGCGCTCTCTGCCACCGCCGCGCGCGACTCGCCGCTGCTGGTCTGTGCATTCGGGAGGATTGGCGTCGTAGCCGCGGCGGACACACTGGCGCCGGCGCGCGCGCAGACTCCGCCCCCGCCGCGTGCGACTCGCCGCTGCTGGTCTGAGCATTCGAGAGAAGTGACGTCGTAGCCATGGCAGACACACTGGCACCGGCGCGCGCGCAGCTGTTCGCCTTCGCTGTGCAGTCGCCGTCTGACGCTGCGCTGTAGCCGCTTGATAGCGCATCTGGCTGGCGTTTGCAGGTGGGTAACGCCATGGAGAAGGAGAGCTGCAAATGCTGCTCAACGGCGCAGAAGAGCCGAGAAGCTTATCTCATCGGATCCCGAAGTAGTTGCCTGGGAATGAGCGGTTCAGCGTACGAAGAATGAACAGAAGAAGGCTAATACTCCTAGATAATCTGGAAAGCTAAGAATAATCAGCTGAACCTTTGCTAACGCTACGTATATCCTGGCACAGCCGAGCTAAGCCACTGCAAATTTTTCATTCAATGATTCTTTCCGACCAGATCCGTCGAAGCCTTGATTTCATCTACCTCCGCCGGTTCGTCTCCTTGACCTTCCGTCTGTCATGGACACCACAGTTTTAATTTGGCCTGCAAAGCCTGTGGCCTGATCCCCCGTTCCCTACGCCTACGTACACTTGTACTCACAATGGCTGGTTTCCACGCCATCACCAGAGCTGAGCGCTGTTTTTTACAAACTCGGATTCTCGACTGCAGAGACAAGATAATGTCATTGACAAATGAAGTATTCTTCGCACGTCGCCGCCTGGAGCATCAATGTCCCGTAGAATTTCCCAGCGTGCAGTTGCACGCCAACAACAAGGCAAGCATGCAAGTGCGCCGAAGCGAACTTTCGCAAATCAACAAGCTGGATACGTTGATGCCTCACTAGAGTGTACTAGAACAGGGGAGTGCTCGGAACGGCCGCAGCACCAATGTACAGAAAGTGAAGCCCAAACAGGGTCAATCCACCGGCAGCGCTGAGATCGGTAGTCTGCAATGTGTCGTCGTTTAAGAGTTGCGCGCGGCTCCGGCAAGGTGGGGCAGGGGTAGAATGCCCGCTTCCCACTCAAAAGGCCTGGGTTGGAATCGTAGCGGTAGATGGTGGATTTTTATTCGGTAGATGGTGTTGGTTTTTTACTTTCTTCCTTAAAACTAGCTTCTGTTGCTAGGTATTGCTACAAAAGTAACGTAAAATGTGAAATCTTGTTTCGAGTATCGTCTTCGCGAAAATCTCGGAGGCCATACTTTACGTTTTTGTTCAATCCCGTTAGTGGCGCTGCAAATAACTGCGCTCGTTCTCAAATTTCTTCTGTTTTACTTGACATTTTGCGTTACTTTTTCAATCAACACGTAGCAACTTAAGCTAGTTTTAAGAAACAAAGGAAAACCAATACAGCTACAAAAGGTGACACTAAGAACAAAAACCCACCATCCGCAGCTGCGATTCGAACCCGGGCCTTCTGAGTGGGAAGCGGGCATTCTACCCCTGTACCATTTTGGCGGAGCCGCGCGACACTCTTACACAACGACACATTGCAGACTACCGATCGCAGCGCGGCAAGCGGATTGACCCTGTTTGGGCTTCACTTTTCGACGCTCGTTCCGGGCACTCCCCTGTTCTAGTACACTCTAGCCTCACCAAGGAAGCAACACGCGCGCTCAAAGTGCCAAGGTAACGGTGCACAATTTTTCGAGCTACAGCCCGAATTGTGCGGAACTCGATGTGTTGCACTTGAGCCTAAATTTCAATGTTGGCCCGGCATCCGACGTAAAGAAAGTTGTTTGTGCCGTGGAAAGGGCTGTCAGTCATATGACGAAGCGCGCACCCGCGCCATAAGTGTTCTCTCGAATATCCGCTCAAACGCACATGAATCCCCGCTCACGCCTGAACAACACGCTGCCATCAAGAGCCTTCGTAAAAATAAGCGAAAATCGCTAATTGCGCATCAGGGGTAAGTGCTAAGAGAGCTCGTAAAAAGCTCCTGCGAATTTTTCACGACGAAATAAAAAGTTATCTTATGTGCGAACGAGCAAATATGACGAACACGATAGGGGCGCGCGATAAAAAAGTGAGTGATGCCATTTTGTGACCGCCATAACATGAACTGATGTAGACATTACTGATTCCCAACCAATCACGGGCAGCGCCTGTCGCCCAAGCCGTAGAGATGGTAAAATCGATGAACAATTAATCGAGTAATCTATGAACAGGGCCGACAAAAGGATTATTTTCATCGATGTTCACCTTTCGTTTGATCGAAATAATCCTACTACACTGCTAATCCAGAACGGTGGCTGAGGCTACGGAAAGCGCATGGTTGGGGACATGGAGCGGCTGCCTATGGGGAACCTGCGCTGGAGTTTTCGCGGACAGGGTGCGCCGCCCTGCCGGGAATGGCGGGAAACACTCGGGCATACAAACAAATACGAGTGGCCGCTAACGTCAACCATGCCGCCGTGCGCGATCATCAAACGAGGAAATAGAAGCGTCGAGACCGGCAGTATTGTTGTATTCACAAATGCCACAATAAAATATGTCTTTAATAACTTAAAAAAATAGTCCAAAGCATAGTTGACTCCCTTCGGCCTTGCTTTCCACCGATCCACATGGGTTGGCGCTCTGGAAAACATCACAAATCTTTTATTTGAAACTGGCCTTGAAAAAGTCAAAGAAAGCACATGACAGCTTAGGTTGCGTAAGCATCGCGCCGTACATTAAACACACCGTATTTACTCGATTGTAACATGACCACGATTGTAACGCCAGGGATGACATTGCATTACGTCCAGGAAGAAAAAATAAAATTTCGGTTCGGTATTCGATTGTAACGCGAGGGTCGACTTAGGTTGCAAAAATCCAGGGCTAGGCAGTATCGCGATACAAGAGCATCGCGATAGTATTTCAGAGATACTTTCGTGTATCTGTATTTCTGTATCGAGATACATTTGAAAAATGTATTTGTATCTAATTAGTGAAATACATTTACGATGTATCGCCTGTATCGCGATACTATGTAGGACACGGGTATCTCGTTACATTGCTTTTTGTGTCGGAAATGAGTTGAGGCGTGTTTCCCATGGGGGAATTGCGTTTTTTTTTTCTTTTTTGCGCCAAGACAAGCAAAGGCGCACCGCCCGTCGCCGACAGATAGGGCGGCGATCGTTTCCCCTCAAGCATAGAATGGTCCATGTGGTAAAGCGCGCGACGCCTCAGACGGCAGAATCGCGGGGGCAGTGTTGTCGGCCTCTGCCGACAAAAGTCGCTGTCTCTCAAGGTCAGTGCAGCACGCCTAATTTTTTTCGGGTGGCAAGCCATTACTTCGTGACCCCCCGCTCGGATACCGCCTTGGAACAGGCTTTGCAATGCTTCGCGTGCGTTCAGTTATCAAAGCGGCGGCACTTCCAAAAGCAGTTCCCGTAGTCGCGGGACGTGCTTTCAGTTATCTCCAATGTCAGGGTGCGTTCCTAATTGATTACATGCGTGAAACGGTCTTTTCTGGTAGCAGACTCCCCCACCGCCGGAGCCGACTTCGCCTGTTGCGGCTTTCTGAAATGGGTGCTGGTAGCGTCGGTGGTGGTGATAGCTTCATTGAAGCCGACAGGGTCAGACGGCTGAGGAGTCCGCAGATGGGGACAGACTTCGGATTCTCAACGGTCAGAACAACCCAAGTGAGGGCGGAAGTGTTTCGGTATCTAGATGACCCGAAAAGAGATATCGCCACGCTGCAGGGCAATCCGGCTATGAGGGCTATATTTATTCACTATAACACGAATTTGTGCTCGCCCTCAGCGGTAGACACTTTTTTTCTTTCGTGAGTCTTGTGCTGCGGCTGAACCGACGCTGTTAGATGACAGCCTATTTGAGAAGCCTACACAGCAACCTTCTCAGTAAAGCAGATCTTCAAAATAAATGTGTGCTTTTTCTCAATTCACTGGTGTTCATTAGTGATTCGAGTGATTTGCTTAAAGTGTGCTATTTCTGGCATAGCTTAGTTTGTTCGCCATTATGTCGATTTCGGTGTCCAATCCTTGTTACTGTTGCTGTGAAATAGTCTATTTTTATTGCAATTGACACTTGTAATTATGTCATTATTACTAATATTGTACTTTGCCCACCCCCTCCCCTGCAATGTCTTAATGGCGTTGAGGGTACTGTAATAAATAAAGAAATGAACTGAACGTTTCGATGCGCTGTAACTTTAATAACAACATTATGCTGCACTAATAAGTGTCTTTGCGTAGTATGAGCATCCTTGAAATGAAAAAAAATATTCCAGTATCTGTATCGCTGTAACTGTATTCCGGAATACTTTTTTCGTCTTATTGCAAAAGTATCTCCGAAATATCCCGTTACGTTAAACGCAAATGTATCTCAGTATCTGTATTTTAGGCTTCCAGTTCATGTATTTCGATATCTGTATTCCGGAATACTTTTCTCAGTATCTCTGCCCAGCCCTGCAAAAATCTAGAAAAAAAACTCGCGTTACATTTGAGTAAAACGGTATTATACGTCACTGTCACGTGCACAGCTCTACACGCAGAGGCAATTCGGTTCAGCGGGACACCACCCCGGACCTGACGTTCCTAGGAAACGCGGAAGGGTCGTGGGACAACCTGCACGAGGACCTTGGCAGTGACCATTTCATCCTAGAAATCAATGTTCGCATCACACCCGCTCCTCCGAAGACGTACAAGTACGTCGACTGGGACCTTTTCCGAAGCTTGAGGGGTAGCGAGGACAGACAAGGAGAAACCTTCGAAGAGCTCCTGGAAAATCTAAAAAGTACTGTGGCTAATGTCACTAAAGAAACAAGCTTGGACCTGGAGGTGCCAGCCATGGACTCCAGACTCGCACACATCCTGGAGGCGAAGAACGCGTTGAGAGAATGATGGAAACAGCAAAAGCTAAACAGGAGGCTGCGATCTAAACTAACGGAAATAAACGAAAAGATCGAAGAACACTCCAGAAAGCTGAGTGCGCAGCAATGGGACGAGGTTTGTAACGAGGCGGACAGTAAAATGAGAAGGGGAGGCAAGTGGAGCCTTCTCAAGAACCTATTCGCCGACAGCAACAAACCGACCCAGAGCAATGCGCGGATAATGATCGAAAGGCTCGTCCATCTGCACACGAATGAAGGCACTAGTCCCCGGGATTTTGCTGACACCCTGGCAGATATATACCGGCCGGTAGAGAGTAAATCTCTCCCCTGGGACGACGCGACACGCGAGTACAAGGGGACACCTTTCGAGGTATCGTCCTTTCGAGGTATCGGAGATTGTGCACGCCCTTCACGACCTAAATGGCCGCTCGGCCCCCCGTCCAGATGGACTCACAAACAAACTGCTCAGAAATCTAGATGACAAAGCCATACAAATCATTACGAGCAAAATCAACGCTGCATGGACTGAAGGCCGGGTACTGGATGACTGGCAAACTGCTAATGTAATCCTTATTCCCAAACCCGGAAAACCGCTCCATGCAGAGAATTTGAGACCTATCTCCCTTACTTCGTGCCTCGGGAAGGTCGCCGAACATGCTATTCACAACAGAATTGCTGAGCACATTGAAGAAAACAGCCTATTCCGCCACAATCTCATAGGCTTCCGAAAATCGCTCTCAACGCAACACGCAATGCTCCTCATCAGGAGCGCCGTCATTGACAATAAATCCAGAGACGTAAAAGGCATCCTGGCGCTGGACCTAACCAAGGCCTGACATGGTGTATTCGTGCCTGACACAGTCAGGCACGAATACATCCTCAACGAAATCTCCACTTTAGATCTCGGAGTAAATTTCCACAACTATGTACGATCGCTTTTGGCTGACCGAACGGCCACCATAAACATTGCACAAATCAGAAGCCGAAAGCACAAGCTAGGCAACATCGGCACCCCGCAAGGGTCAGTGCTTTCGCCGCTTCTTTTCAACATCGCTATGCACGATCTGTCCAACCAACTCTCAAGAGTCCAGGGGGTAGGACACGCGATTTACGCGGACGACATTACCATTTGGTCTGCCAGCGGCCCACTCTATAGGCGCTCTGGAGCAGAACCTGCAGCAAGCGCTGGATACCACAGAAGCTTTTCTTAAAAATACGGGTACTGAAGCTGTCTCCCAGCAAATCAGAGATCCTTCTGTGCAAACGCGGCCCCAGGAAGGGACAGCCCCTTAGCTACCTCCCAGTTCACCTAAGTACCAGGGACGAAGGCAGTATCCCCATGTGTAACACAATCAAGGTCATTGGGGCTTACAGCGGTGACAACGTGGAGGCACTCAAACGCATAGAAAAGAGTGTCCTCAACTTCACCAGGGTTATATCACGGGTCGCCAACAGAAGGGACGGCCTGAAAGAAGACAACCTCATGAAAGCATTTCACGCCTTTCTCATCAGCCAAGTAACGTACGCCGCCCCTTTCCTCAAGTGGAAGAAGGCGGAGCTCAATAAAATCGATACACTAATTAGAACAGGATTGAAAAGGGTCCTGAGCCTCCCTCGAAATACTAGTACGGAACGACTCCTCCAATTGGGCCTGCACAATACAGCTACCGAACTGTTTGAGGCACAGCGGCACACCCAAATTAGTCGGCTCTCGCTCTCAAGCGCGGGCAACGAGATCGTGTTAGAAGCCGGCATTCAGCCCCTCTTCATGCCGCCAGAGAAGTCACAACTTTGCAAAAACGCCACGCAAGCGATAACAGTTGATCCGATTCCCAGAAACATGCACCCGACCCACAACGAAGGATGGAGAAAAGCGAGAGCCAAGGCCATACTCGCCAAGATCATGCGCAAGGAAACGCAAGTCCTCTTTGTTGACGCTGCAAGATATTGGAATCAAGGCGCTTACGCCGTCTCCGTGGTGGACGCCCATGGCTCGCTCGTCAACGCAGCCACGGTAGTTACCAACTTCACCCACGAAGCAGAAGAAATGGCCATTGCGGTGGCCCTTCAAAGCTGCACGGGAGCCTCTATCATTTACTCGGACTGCAGAACAGCCATAAGAACTTTTTCGGCTGCCCTCGTCTCTTCGAAGGCAGCTACGGTTGTCAACAAGCTGTTCTACCAAGAAAGGGGCGAAGATAATTTCCCGTCCTCACACATTACATGGTTCCCGGCTCACATGGGAAACATTTCCGGATCTCCTTCCTGCAACCCAAACGAGCGGGCACACCAACTGGCGCGAGAGCTCACTTTCCGCGTCTGCGGTCCACCCCCTCGCTTCAATGCAGCCTGCAGGAACCTCGATAACAAAGACCCGCTCGTGTCATACCACGAACTCGCCTCTCATCACAGGTTAGGACGTCGAACTTTTCCTCCTCCTCACACAAAGCTCAACAGAGCACAACCAATCACACACAGACAGTTGCAGACTCGAACATACATAACACCGACGAGCAGGATCAATCCTGACTTTCCTGCTGTATGCTCGCACTGTGGCCACGAATGCAACAATTTCGAGCACATGCTCTGGCTGTGCCCTGCCAACGCGGGTACAGGCTTTTCTGACCAGTCCTCATGGGACTCAGCGCTTCAAAGCACAGAGCTCATAGCTCAGCTCAAGGCTGTCCAGAGGGCCCGGGCCGTCGCTGAAGGACTCTGTCTACCGGCCCCGACCTGGGTGGAGCCGCCGGATTGATTGGCGGGGCCTTCGGCACCGCTTTCTTTCACCTCAGGACCTGAATAAAGTTCGTACTCACTCACTCTCACACCGGTTACAAGTCCATGACCGCTAGAAAAACCGTGTTGTCTACGCATGTTCCATTGCTGATTACACACTGCATGTCAAACTCGGAACCACCACGAAGTCAATTAGCACTAGGTTCCTCAAAGGAATTTTTTTCTAAGTATCAGGCTTAGACGACGCCCGATCGCAAGTTTCATGATTTTATATCATGATAATAAACTTATTGATTGATTGATTGATTGAAGTTTGCAAATGGTCTGCAGACGATGGCGAGTCGACGTCGTTAAAGGACGAGACCTGCGACATGTTTGTATTTCCGCTAACACCACTAATCTCTACTTTACACCGGCCTTTTTACATTTATTTCGCGCTTCACCGTCAACTTCAAAAACGTTCTCTGTAAAGACTGCGATACGAACATTTAGTGGGCACATGAAAGCCGTTAAAAATTTTTAACGGCTTGCATGTGCCCAGTTAATGCTCGTATCGCAGTGTTTACACCATAAAGCGTGCAGCAAACGACTTCTGTAATATGGTACGAGAGCTGTAACTACAGATTACGTAATTGTGATATGCTCGCTCAAAACAGCTGTCACTCATTGAGCCGAATGTTCTCAGTGCTGCCTGAGGCACTAATTTTATTTCAAAGTGGGCGCACAACGAGCACACTGCATACACCGTCAAGCTTGTTAGCGCTATTTGAACACACTTACCTGTAAGTTTACGTCGTGCGGTGCTTGGTACTTCGCCGAAAGGTCACAAGCGTTGCCTCTTCAAAAAACAGCTTCTTCCACGTCATAGACATACTTCTCATTGCCAATGACAGCTTCCGTCCTTTCGACAGTACACTCTCGCGAAGATACCCGTCCGCACACATCAGCGGAGAATAATCGGTGGCATCGTTGCTCGCCCGCTGCGCCACAGTGCAGCGAAGTGTCCCGATCTTCGCTAGTCTTGCGCGTTCCAAAGTACCTACAAAACGACGCACATCGAGCAAAAGCCGCGGTAGTGTCGAATGACTTTCAGCATGCGTTTGAACTAGTTTGAAGGTGCCACGAGGTATGTGAGGGCACGTTGAAACGTGCCGTCGTACGCCTCGCGGCGGCTTTGTATTACTGGTTGTTTCTCAACTAGCTCGCCAGGGCGGCGCAGCTTGTGCATTTTAGGCGCGCCACCTGGGCAGCGCTGGCTTCTCATTGCCGACTGATTTCTGGAGTTTCAAGTAATGCCGTAGTCGGCCGAGTCACCCCACACTGCTCATGCCACGCAGCCAGCCTTGGCAGTCAAACTGCCGGCGAATACAATTCCTCGTTGCGCTTGCACAAACCATATCAGTGAAAACTTTTTTGGGATAGTTTTCAATAGACGGGCATGCGGAGCGGAAGCTACCTGCTCGTGTGCTGGGCCCCGACATTATTGTGCTTCAATCGTGCAGCGTAGTACACCGATGGTTGCTGTTGTGCCAGGGCACCTGACCGGACGTGGAAGCGGGTCAACACCTGCGACCAAGGAAAAGGCCAACACCTGCGACCTGCCCCTACCAGTTTGACCACCATCGGTGGGGTGGGATCCAAACCGACGTGCGGCTCGTACCGGTTTCTCCCCGATCACACAATGGACGGATACCTGATGTAAGCCGTGCCGGTCCGTTGTTAAGGGAGACGCCCCAGCCGACTTAGATGAGCTGGCAGGCTCTGTACTGCTATAACCTGCTATAGCTGCTATAAACGTTGTTACTGTTTTGTAAACGTTTTGCCTCCTTGTCCTGATCTTCAGCAGTAGTCCGATCTTCGGTTTCATCGGCTTACCAGCTTCCCGGCTTTCAACGACACGCAACCCCCATTCGTAACAGTGGTAGCAGCGGTGGGATACCACGACCCCGTATTTCGAGCTGCGCACCCGAGCCGCCCGTGGGACACCCCCATTTCATAACAGTGGTGGAAGCGGTGGGATACCACGACTCCGTATCTCGAGCTGTGCACGCGAGAGGCCCCACCTAATTCGTAAAAGTGGTTGGCAGCGCTGGGATACGCTACCCACGGTTGGTAAGCCGGATCGGATCCCTGCAGGCTCGAGGACGACCACGACACCGCTCGACGGCAGCCACAAGTTCGACCGGAGTCAGCCGCTTTGGTTGGGTGAGTGCCCAACGTTTACTGCTCATTTCGCCAGGCAGACGCTACTAGAGAGTTTCGTGTTTTTTGTTTGATTTCATTTTACTCACTTTAAACCATGTTATTAGTTTTAAAGTAAGAGTAAAATTTTGTAGGAAAGCATCACGAGGGACGAGATCGCGATGGAGAAGTACCGAGTGCAGGACCTCCTTGAAATTTGTGAGGACTTAGGCATTTCCGCCAGCTCCGCAAAAACAAAGGAAGCGATTCGCAAGGTGGTGCAGGCGGAGAATGTGAAGATCGATGAGGCTGACGAGACTTGGGGGGAGATTTGTGGTAAAAAGCGAGAGGCGGAGGAACGCGAAGGCGCGAAGAGAGGCAGGCTCAGAGGCGTCGCGAAGAGCAAGAACATGCTCTTAAAATGAAAGCTTGATCGGGAAATTCAAGCGATTAAGTGGCAGCGATCAAGATACCGTCTCTACGTTTGCAAGACAGGTGAGAACGTTGAGACTTTTCTCGTTAGCTTTGAAGCTATTTGCGAGGAGAGAAATAACTGTATTGTGTCCAGCGGTTTGTGGAACAGGTCCCGCCGAGGTTGGCGCCAGCCGAGACCTTTGGTTTGAGAGCCTTGTCACGTAGCTGCCCCGCCAAATTGCATGCGTTTTGGAGCGCTTATCCTCCGAGGAAGCAAGCGACTTTGATACTTGAACATGTTTAACTTAGCGCAACGACGACGAGCACACAAGAGAAGAGCAGACAAACCACAGCGCTGACTCGCAACTGAATATTTTATTAGAAGACAAGAACGAAAAAAAGGGGACACTTCAACCCTCACACCCATGTGACACACAAAAACAATGAAACGGCAGGCCAGCTGACATCCTCAACAATAAAGAGCGTCAATGCAGACCACGTGTACTCTCCAACACCAGAGAAGTTAGGATATCGTGCTATCTAGAAACCTAACCTCGCTATCATGTAGGGCAATAGAAGGCACACTAATGCACTGTTCTCTCCTTTTTCTGATGTTATAAGCTTTAATTATTTCTCGTGTAGTTGGATCTCAGTGTGGGTCGATAGCACTTCAGCCTCATGAAAGATGGGTGCGCAATGGCACTGCACAACATGCTGGAACACATGTGAGTATACATTCCCTTGCAACGAACGCCTGTGTTCCATCAACCTAACGTTAATGCACCTACTCGTTTGGCCTATGTATACATGACCACATGAAAACGGCAGAAGATATACAATACTCTTCCTACTCTGTACAAAAGGAGTCACGTGTTTGACCCCGCAGCCATCTTTAACGACTCCTGACACGCGGTTCTTAAGTTTTCGTTCAACAGTCCCACAAACCTTATTCAACCTATTAGGCGACGGAAAAACTACACTTACTCCAAAACGGCTGACCACATTCTTCAAGTTGTAGGATAGTTTGTGTATGTACGGAAGTACTGCTGAAGATTTCCTTTGCTCTGGACCTAGTTTAGCTGTGACATTGTCTGCGTTTACCTTAACTCGCTTGGTCAATTTGTGAATTTGTGACAGTTTGCCGGATGATAGTGTGCGGAAAACCGGCGTCTGTTAGCCTCGTCACCTGTTCCGAGAAGCTGGCGCCCATCTGGTGAAAACAAGACCTAAACAGTGCAGAGCGCAAACATGAAAAAGCAGTACCATTCCTAATAACTTTCGAGTGGCCTGAATTAAAATTTAGGAGCGGTTTTGCTGAACGAGGGCTATACTTCCAACACACATGGTCACGACATACTTCTAATTGGACGTCTAAAAACTGTAGGCGGTTGTATTTTTGGAAAACATGGATGACGTCAAGTACTATTCGTTCAAAATTGGATGCATGAGCAAAGACAAGAAAATCGTCAGCATATCTAATTATTTTGAACGCCATGCCGTCGAGACACTCCTGAACCGAACTATCCATCCTTCCTAGAAAAATGTTACTTAACACAAAAGCAACTTGTGAGCCTATGCACACACCAGAGCTTGGTAAGTAAAGGCTATCTTCCCATTCAACAAATGTTGGATTCATGTAGAAAGAAAGAATCTCCAGAAAACTGTTAACAGAAATACCTGCAGTGTTACAGAAACTCGCTTCGTCATTACCTTCCGTTATACATAGTCTGACACTTTTCATCAGCTCATCATGCGGGATAATATAATACAGGTCACAAACATCAATACTGAACACATTACAGGAGCCAGGGTTGGATCAATCCAAAAATTCCACAAGTTCATCAGAGTTACGTACTGCGAAGGGATCATTAATTTGTAGCGCATGTAAATTCTTTTTCATGTAGGCCGATACACTACTTTGCCACGTATCTCTTTCTGTAATAATTGCTCGGAAGGGAATCCCTGGTTTGTGTGTCTTTGCAGCATAAAATGAATGTAAATGTAACGCCTTCGCTTTCTTCACCGATGCAACTATAAGTTCCAGATTATGTTTCTGAAGAATAGCAATAGCCCTTTCCTTCACTTTTGAAGCCTTTTTGCCCGTTTGTTTAAAATTCTCATTTACAGCTACCCATGCTTTTTCCTGGAAGATAGCCCCTGGAGCAGCAACAAAGGAACCTTCCTTATCGGAAGATAAAATATGAAGACCCTTATTCACAGCATAATTGACTAATGGTTTAACTGGGTGTTTCAATCCACCGTTAGCGGTAGTCCTGCCTAATACATCCATGCATTCGGCGATGAACCGGGGGCGTACCTCTTCGGCTCCACGTCGCGTGACAGATCTTGCGAGGGCAACCTTTTCCGGAGGTGTCAAGCAAGGGTCACATTCGAACTTCGGGCCAAGACCAAGAGTCCGCCTGTGTCTCTCAGGGAGGGATGGGTGCGCAGTGCCATTGCGCACCCATCTTTTATGAGGCTGAAGTGCTATCGACACACCGAGATCAAACTACACGAGAAATAATTGAAGCTTATAATATCAGAAAAAGGGGAGAACAGTGCATTAGTGTGCCTTCTATTGCCCTACATGATAGCGAGGTTAGGTTTCTAGATAGCACGATATCTTAAATTCTCTGGTGTTGGAGAGTACACGTGGTCTGCGTGAGGCTCTTTATTGTTCAGGATGTCAGCTGACCTGCCGTTTCATTGGTTTTGTGTGTCACAGGGGTGTGAGGATTTAAGTGTCCCTTTTTTTCGTTCTTGTATTCTAATAAAATGTTCAGTTGCGAGTCAGCGCTGTGATTTGTCTCCTCTTGTGTCCTCGTCGTCGTTGCGCTAAGTTAAACATGTTCAAGTATTATCACCAACTTGCCGAGCTATCAGATCTTCTATAGAGACTTTGATAAGGCCAAAGTTGCCTTGCTACGCCACTTTCCTGCTTCGGGTCCTGCTGACTGCGAATATCGAGGCTATCCGCCTCGTGCGCTGCTGCTTTGAGTTGTACTGGTGGCGCCACCAACGGCGAACGGTGGCGAACGGTGGATACGCACGGCTCATAGAAGCCGTGGGCAAAGCGCCCGTAACTTGCCGTTTTTCTATTCATTTTTCATTCTGGTCTCATATTTGTACTGCCGACGCTGCTCCACAGACAACCATGCCGTTTGTTACGTCGATTGTTCTATATTATTTGTTTTAACTCTTTCATGCGCAGAACTTTTAATTTTGGAGGAATACTATATTTCATTGAAAATATACATTGGTCTTTGTCCAAAAAAGGTTTTTACAACAAAAGAAAAAAGTTGACACATAAGTTCAAGAGAAATGAGGTGGTCACCAGAGGTGACCACTGTGCCGCAAGAGTCTAGAAGTCACTTTCGGTGGAACGCTGCAAAACAGTCCTTGTTTTCCCGCAGGCACAATGGGATGTTGCATGTACACGCATCCATGTCGTTCTCGAAGGCTGAGATTTCGTGCTGCACATCCCGCACCTCCGCTTCGTGCATCTCTTTGGCTGGTGTTTGCTGTGAGTTAGACGTACGGCCGTATCTACATGGGGCTTAGATTGTTTTATCTGCACTGTGTTAGTGCACTGTGTTAGGCCTCTCTTACAAACCTGGACTTCTGCTGTAAGCGATGTCATCACACTTCTCCGGAGCTCTTTCATAGTGAAGAGGGGAACTCCTTCGAGTTCGCGGTGCACGAGAAAAGCATTCACTCACGACACAGCAATCCAGTAGGTGGAAAAAGATCCTGTGCCACCATTTCCGTGATTTTCTGTCTACTTCATATTGCCATTTGCGCTGATCATATTTGTCCACAAAATTCATGTTATGGTTGTCGTCTTGCAAAGCCGCCGGGCAGGACACCTTGCTCACTGTCCCATCCTTTTCTTTCCTGTTCACTTCAACTTCAATGGATGGGTCACGAAAATTCGTTAGCTGGTAAACAGTCCTCTTGTCCTTTCATTTTAGACAGCAGAGGCTGTCGTCGCTGACACTCCAGTCTGTGTCGCCTCTTTTCATTGATTTATCATCTTGCAAACATCGGAACTTCTTTCTGGGAATTGCCTGTCCCACATGCGTAAATGCCGTCATGCAGAAGATCTTTTAAGAGGTTGTAACTCGTGAAGTAATTGTCTAAAACACACGATGATGCTTACCCACTAGGCCATGACATAACTTCCTCACAACTTGTGCACCTAGCTCCTTGTGGACACCGCTCTCAGATTTGCCGGTGTAAATATCAAATTTCAGGTTATAACCATTGCTGGCGCAAAGCATCCACTCCTTGTAGCCCCGATTCACAGGCTTCCTTGGCATGTACTGCTTGAGCGAGTTCCTCTCTTTGAACTTTATCATTGATTCATCGATGGCGAGCAGTTCGGTGGGCAAGTAATTTTCCCAAAAGCTTTTTGTTAGTTCAATGAGGAGTGGACGGACTTTGTACAACTTGTCAAAGTTGCAGTGATCCCTCGCTGGCTGCAATCTATTGTCACTCCGATGCAGGTGTGATAAAAGCCAGCCGAATCTATTGACAGTCATTAATTTTGAAATGAAAGGATCCTGCAAGTCAGGCGCGCTGGACCAGTAATCCCTGTAATTTGGACTCCTCTTTATTTCCATTAGAAGATTGAGCCCTAAAAATGACCGCATTTCTTCCAATGTCGTGGGTGTGTATGGCTTGCCCTTCTGCTGAGCGTAAAGATTTGTCTGAAACAACAGCAGCTCCACCAAAGACGGCGTCCAGAATCGGCTGAAGATGTCATAAGGACTTCTTTTATCTGTGCTTTGCACAGAAAGTGGCACTCCACTGCGTGACAGAAAGTCCAACGGCGGCGACATTTTATAGGAAGTACTCCACACAGGTACCTTCGCAGCCATGACAGGAGCGTCATCTTCGTCGCTGTCTATATCGGAGGACACGCACACCGCAGAGATGGCTTTTCTTTCCTGATGTCTCTTTTTACACGTTTTGACAGTTTCATCATTCACTTCATAGTCAGAGTCACTGTCACTGTAGTCGTCACATCCTGCGGAACTGTCAGAGTGATGGTATTTCGACAAACTCTTCCGCTGAAGCGCCAAGAACAAATAATATATTTGCAGCCATCCAGACCCTTCATGCATGATGGTTACCCTAGGGGACCACCAACTTCAGCGACAAAGCGTTCTCTAAAAAATGAGCGCAGCACTTCATTTCTAGCTTCCGTAGTATTGACTACATCTGTGACATACTGTCCTGCGATATGAACTGGCACAGAAAAGGACTTACCTGTTTTTCCATAAAAAAAATTGGCCGCGTATCTGCGTGCTTCGCTGCAAATGTCGTCTAAAGACGATAGAAGAGGCGCTTCGTGAGATATGGACGCCATCTGGCAATACGTCGGGAAACACGAGTGCTGTGTTGCGGGCTGGAAATCCCGGCGCTGCGGCAGGCGAAGACCGGCGGTGACCAACGCGACCGGTGGGGACGCCGGCCAGCCCGAACACGCTGTTTGGCGCGATGCGCCGAAGGAGAAGAAACGTCCGCACTCAACGAGTACTCTCCACAAACTCTCTTACTTACACGTCGCCTGGGTAAAACAGGAATGCCAGAGCGGCGCCCCCTGTCATTCGTACAATGCAATACTGAACCGAAACCGAAACACAACATGAGCTTGTGCAGAGGGCACGGAGGAAGACAAGTTTCAGCGCACCTTAAGAAACTAGGGTTGTAACATTGTAGGGCGAGTAGGGCCAGAAGGACCGTCACGACGAAAACCTGCCTCCTCAGTCGTATTCGCTTGGAACGTTGGTGTGGCTTCGCGTTCCTTCCTCCGCTCCTGGCCTTTCCACAAAGCTACTGCCTAAGTACGAAGTCTCCTACCGCGTCCTACGTCAAGCATCCCCAGTTAACTATATGATTGAGCCTGTTCAATCATCAACGGACCGCCGTCGTCGCGGCCGCGAGACTGTTCACGTCGATCGACTGAAGCCGCATTATGACCCACCAGTTGTACCTGTTCCTTAGGTCGCCAGGATGGCTCCTTTTCCGCGGGGGAGTGATTTGTAACATGGTAGGGCGCAGACAAGAACGCCTGCCATAGAAGAAGACGAAGACGGTTGTTGTTGGCGCTCGCGCTTGCTCGGCTTGGACCGCTGATCGCTTCAGCTGTGGCAATCTTTTAATAAACGCGTTACTGTCTCAACGTTAAACGCATACCATCAAGGTCTTTAAAATTGCGTATCTATGTATTTTCTGTTAAAGGAACACACCACCTAATACATACCTAGTGATGTTGCGCCTCAGATATGCGTAATGTTTGCTTTTTGATCAACAATGTACACAAGTATGAACCTAGTCAGCCGTTCACGATGGCTGGCCCTTGGGCAAGTGGTTCAACTTTGGCCGAGTGGCTGAATCGAGGGACGTGCCGACAAACAGAAAGACAGACAAAAGGACAGACAGAAAGACAGACAGAAAGACAGACCAAAATTTCTGCGTTTAAGTTCCCCAAGAAAGACTATCGTCTTTAAAAACTCTCCGGTCCATCGTGTACCGCGCGTTCGAGTCGAGACCAGCGGGAAGAAAACAATAATGACACGTGGCTTTGAACTCCAAGGGAAGTAGCGTCATCTTTGTTTAAATGTGAAAGGTTGAACCGGCGCGCAGTTTGAACGTTGATATGCGGGGCCGCGCGCTTTAAGAGAAAAAAATCGAGAAAAGGTGGTCACCTGGGGTGACCACCATGCCGGAAAGAGTTAAAATGTCAGGCCCGTTTTTTTATGCGTGCGCGCGATGCACTGCGTACGTTTCTTACGTGCATGTGTCCAAGTTGTTTGCGTGATCTGTTAACACAGATGAAACAAAAACTGTTGCAGTACAAAACAGCATTCTTGTTTTATTGAACACCCCAAACAACACAACAACAATGACTATTACGGCTGTATACCTGCTTAAGAAACGCACAAGACACGCGGTTTTACCTTCACCCAACACTCGTAGCACTCAACTGGGCTAAGAAAACCAAAATCTAACTTGCTGAACGTTTTAACAGCCGTAACACAGCTGCATAATAATGCGTGAACGTACTTTAGCAAATGACCAACAAATATTCACACAGTGTTTTTTTGTTCACAGACCGTGTTAACATATAAGTTCTAACTGCATTGCAATCACATATTTCGGAATATCTAATCACTTTCACCATTGAAGCCACAATCCTCTAACACATGCGCTTTATATTGAGCATGCCATTACTCAGACTTATATAGGAAATGCGCACGCGTGGCATTACTCAGATTTATATAGGAAATGCGCACGCGTGTAATGTATCTCGTATGCTAGATTCTCCTTTGGTACGTGCAGCTCAACATAAAATGCGATTCTAGAAGTAATGTTCGTGGAGTAGCGAGCATATAGAAGGGCAACTACATACAGCTTCACTTACCTTTGCAAAAACGGTATTCCAATTGCAATTCAATATTAACCGACACAACAACGATAACAACACACTTGTTGCACACAGGCGTACCAGGTTGATGCGCGAGGCCAAGCGCGGTATCTTAAGTAGCACAGTCGTGCGCGTACAGTACGCTAGAATATTCTGGCACTATGTCGTCAAGCTCGCAGTCACTTCAGCGGTTCCCACGATGTAGCACCAGTTGACGCCCTCGCGTCATCAAACTGCTACGATGCCGAGAACGACAAACACAGCTGACTTGATAAAACGCGGTCTTGCAGGAGGCCATCTTGTCCAGCAACCAACGGACAAAAGTTCACAACTGAGGCGTCTCAAACATTGTCGTTGATGAGATGGCAGCTGAACGAAATCAGGGCTCATCGTCCGACGTGTGGCCACCGCCTTAACACAATATTAACGTTGCAACGTTCAAGGAAGACGCGACGGAAGCGACGAGCACAGCCGGTCTTGGCGGGTGCGCTATTGCACAGTACACAGCGCGCGCTCTCACGGCCACCGAAAGGAATAAAAGAAAGTGGAGAGAAGGGTCACCTTGGAGCATGGCATATCGGTGGCAGCAAGAGGAAGCGTCGTCGATGTGATGTATTGTCGAGAGATGGCGCTAGTTTGTTTTTGCACAACGGAATCGCAAACTTCCTTCAAAATGCATGGGATCCTATGGGGGGTTGGGAGAGGGTGCAACCGCCTGAGCCGAGCGGTGGCGCCACCATACCGATGCACGAGGTGGATAGGTACAGCGCTGGAGCTTGTCGCGAAGTGCCAGACGCTGAGACGCGTCGCGAAGCGCTAGAGACTGAGGCCCGTCGTAAGGCGCTTGATGACGCCGAGGCCCGTCGCTAGGCGCGTGAGGACGAAGCGTGTGCTAGGCGCGGGAGGACGAAGCGTGTCGAAAAGCCCAACAGGACGAGGCGCGCCGCAGGGACTAAGAGGTCGAAAAGCGTCGACAAGAGCGAGAGGCTGAGGCCCGTCCTAAGGCGCTTGAGGACGCCGAGGCGCGTCGCATGGCGCTAGAGGAGGAAGCGGGAGAACAAGAGGCACTTCGCATAGCGCGGGAGGCTGAGGCGCTTGAGGACGCCGAGGCACGTCGCAAGGCGCTAGAGGAGGAAGTGGCGCGAAGACCATGAGGTCGAGAAACGTCGCGACGCGCTTGAGACTGAAGCTCGCTGCGAAGCGCAGGACGCCCAAATGCGTCATAGTAATGAGGAGGCCGACTTCGAAGGCCTGAGAAAAGGGGCTATCCACGATAGCAATGGATCACCCGATCTGTCAGAGACACAGATACCTGGATACGGGCCCGAGGACAAGCTTGCTGAGCCCTTTAGCACTTCGGCAGGGCACACAGAAGGCAGCGGACATGCGATTACGATTGCCGATGGGCTAAGCGTTGCGAGCCGTTCGGACAGAAAGAGGCGTCGGCGAAAACGTAGGGCGAACTCGAAAGAGGCAAGTGGCCACAAGCGGGCTAAAATGGATAAACGCCGTGCCATGGACTCGCGAGACGCCAAGCTCCAGGTTAGGCCTAAGAAATCAAAAGGGCCCGCTAAGAGAAAAATGAAGTTCAGGCCACTGCTGAAATCTCGATTAGGCAGGAGGCGCGTCGCGAAGACCCGAATTTCAGTGAAAATCAAACGCGAAATTCTTCACCTGGGCTCATCCTTTTCACGGTCTAGTCGATGCAGGAGCGCAGCGAGTTCTCTTGTACACCGGAATAGCGGCAAAGGCTGTCCCCCACCGTGGCGGAAGGGCTTAGGCCGGAGGGGTACAATGGGCAGACAAAACCGCTGGTATGTCGGTTTGTCTGAGTTCGGCGACCACGGTACAAAGGTAGCCCCTACTCGGCGTTTCGGACAGGTTTGTTCCCTGTCCCTTTGTCGAGGTCGGACCCCTCGAAAATTGTGGAAAGCGTGGCTCCCCAGAGCTCGTCTGAAAGGGCACCGCATACAGAGAAGCACAGTGTAACGTTGAATACTAATGATTTACCCTGTATTCAGTTTGGAAATGATTTTCTTTTCTAATGTTTGGTCGCCGGCTGATGAGGAAGGAATGCCGCTCTGTTTTGTGAAATTTTACTTTTCTTCTCATCATAGCAGTAGACTTTTAGTTACTTTGTTTGTTTTCTTAATATTTACAAGCGTGACCGTTAGCGCTAGCGCAGAGAGCTGTGAATTGTTTTAAAGGAGATGTAGGCTGAATGATAAAAGCCTCTGTTTAACATACTACTGATTTGTTTCGTAGTTGGAGTTAGTATGCGCGTCAGTGTAGGTTTAACTTTCCACTTTGTATTATGGTATAAGTGTATTTTATTTTCAGTTTTACTTCGTATTTAGCTTGAAGCGTTTTGTTTTCTTAATGTAATACTCATTTGCCAAGTGCAATGAGGAAAAGCGTTTTAGCCAGTTGCTAGCGTTGTTTATCTTGAGATGTTTGCTGACAACGCTTGCGAGTGGCACCAAGGCGCACGATTTTGGAATCACTTGGTCAAGTGTTTGTAGTTTGGGGGCAAAACTGAGTCTTCTCCAGCTGCTTCGATCGTGCCCAATCTGCCGATGTCACCAATGAGAATCGCTCGCGAAGAAATTCTCATTGGTTTTAGTAGTGTCACGTACTGACACTTACCTAGAGGCACGTCGTCGCTTTGGTATTCTTCCTGAGATACGTTGCTCCTGAGGTCGTTTTATTTTATTAGCGCAGCGTAATCTCGAGGAAATGTCTTGTTCTTTTATGCTGGCCTGGCGATTTGATCACCATTTGGAGGGCACTTGCTTTGGCCTTAGTGGTTTGGCTTTGTGTTGCTTCTTGGCAGTTCCAGTAAACTGCTGCTGTGCCGTGGAGGTCATTCCTGGTGGAAAGAGCGGTACGGCCACAGTTGAAAACGGTCAACCTGCATCGCATCATCCGAGCTGCGTTTGACAGCTCGAACTCTGGATGCATTGTCTTGCGGCGGGGTTGCTGTTCTGCCAGAGCACCTGACCAGACGTGGAATCGGCTCAACACCTGCGACCAAGGAAAAGGCCAACACCTGCGACCTGCCCCTACCAGTTTGACCACCATCGGTGGAGTGGGATCCGAACCGACGTGCTGCTAGTACCAGTTTTACCACCATCGGTGGGGTGCGATTCAAACCGGCGTGCGGCTCGTACCGGTTTTTCCCCGATCACACAATGGACGGATATCTGATTTAAGCCATGCTGGTCTGTTGTTAAGGGAGACGCCCCAGCCGACTTGGTCGAGCTGGCAGGTTCTGTACTGCTATAACCTGCTATACCTGCTATAAACGTTGTTACTGTTTTGTAAATGTTTTACCTCCTTGTCCTGATCCTCAGCGGTAGTCCGATCTTCGGTTACATCGGCTCGCCAGCCTCCGGGCTTTCAACGACACGCAACCCCCATTCCTAACAGTATTGGCAGCGGTGGGACACCACGACCCCGTATTTCGAGCTGCGCACCCGAGCCGCCCGTGGGACACCCCTATTTCATAACATCACTGCGCGGTTATTGCGCTCGTGTAACGCATCAAGAGTCAGAAAGTCGTAGATTCATTTCCTATTCCAGTCGTGTACTATCAGAATTAAGTCCTACCAAGCCTGCTGAAGACTTTGCAGCTTTGAAGAATTTCTTTTACGTAGCGTGGTAGTGTTTGCGCAGTGCCCTGCAAGGACTACTCACTGGTTACTGCAGTTGCAGCGCTATACACGCAGAAACTGAAGCTCAGTGCTTCACTAAGCTGATGGTTAACGCACGCACAGTAAAACAATTTCACGAGACGTGACCAGTATGCTGCCTTTCCTGCTTGCGGCACAATATGTGCATGTTATTTTGATCCTGCGCAATTTACTTCCTAAAAAAACCCAATGCAAAACACATCACAGGTTTTCGCGATCAAATAATTTTGGCGGAGTGCTGCTTTGTATGGTGCAAGTGAGGCAATCGCAAATTTCGATGGCATAGGTTCTTGGCGCTTCTAGTGAAGTTTCGGTTAGTGTTTATAGAGACGATTTGTAATAATATCAACTGAAATATACTAGTTTCTGTGCGTTGCTTGCAAAATAATAAAACTTTGAGTTGAAAACAGAATAGACGCCCTTAGTAGTAAAGGGTTCCAGAAATTACAAACGCGAGCACAAGAAAGGAAACGCACAGGACTTGTTGAAATTGCGGGAACCCTTCCCTACTCACCATGTACCAACTGGCCCAGCAAACCACACTCACAGACCCCCTCTTTTCTGTTACCCTCAAATGCGAACAACCATATGTACACAGCAGTGGAGTTGTCAATCGGAGCAGTAGCGTCCGAGTGCATTTGGCCATTAGAGTGGCATATCAATTAGGGTGGCATGTTCGGCGGCATGTTCTTTGGACGCGATAAACACTTGCACCATATCGATGAAAGGGGATGAAAAGGGGTGTTGCTGGTCGCCCAAACAACAGTGCTATCGCCGTATCAAAGGTCTCAGGGTGTCGTACTGCGTGGTCTCAGCGAGGTGACATTTGTTTTCTCTGTTGAAAGGAGCACGTTGCTTGATGAGTCTTTTAACTTCTTTTTTCTCTTGTTCCTATTGCAATTCTTTCGCATATTTTCCCCACACCTCAGTTTTCGCCAATGCCATTTTTTGTTCTTCTTATTCCTTTAGTTGTGCTGAACAGGTTCCGCTTAAAATACTGGTCGGCTAGTTGGTACTGCATATCTTGTGGTTTGCGAAAAGGAACGACGCAGCACTACGGAAGACGGATTGCTGGGTCCTTCCTGGGTCGTTTCGTTTCGCTCAACCACAACACATGTACTCAATAAGCCGGCGTCTGCTAGCGTACGTCGTCTGCTACGATAGGTGCCTGTAGCGGTGGTTTTGCCTTGGCTGTGCCTTGATTTCCAGGTCAACCTGTCGCTGCCTCGCGCAAGTTACTTATAAGCAGGTGAAATCCCCTTTATTTGATATTCTTATGCCAAATTGAGTGACAGTTGGGCATGACTTCGGCAAAAGTTTTTTTATACTCGACAATCGTGTGCTTCCGCATACATTTCCGTATCGTTTCAAATTACTGGTGCCAATTTCTTGCTGAAAACTTATCATATAAACGCATTCCGCTACGGTTTCCGAACATTGAAGGCCGAAAAAGCTGAATTTCTTTGTGATTTCATGCCTAATCACGCACATCTCTAATACGTGCAAGCCAGGCGTCAAACCAGGCTAACCTCTCCGGGATTCTCATTAAAGATTATTATATCTCTCTAATACGCTGTGATTTGCCAGGTACGCGCCCATTCTGGATCGGCCCAAAGTGGATAGCGACAGCAGCATTTCAGACAGCGTGCCTGTTGGGCAGTTAAAGCCAATCCAACTAGACAAGTTGTCGAAACACATAACAGGCTTTAATAACCGCTAAGTGAAATGTTCCGCTCAATTTTATTACACATAGCGATCAGCTGAAGCGCTCCTGTGAACCTATTTGGTGGTAATTTCGACGAATTCTGCATACATCATCATAGGTTGGTGGTTTCATTGGAAAAAATGGGTCGCAATACAACAATATAACAAAAAATCTTGACGATATACCACGCCGCTTTCGACATCACCGACCAGTCGCGTAGCACTTTTGTTTTAATCCACGCACGCACCTTTGCATTCATGATTTTTTGCTATTGATACCCTATAGGCACGTTTAATTACTACGGCTTCAAGCTTGTTGGAGGACTGGGAGTGTAAATATTGTGCTTTGCGTACAAGAGAAACAACACAGGAAACTCACGCCACCAAAATAAAGCAAAACTTGCTTGTAATCATAAGGCAGCCTTACATGGCGGTGAACAAGCTGAAAATCAGACGCAGCACGCAAACTTCCCGCCGCGGTATCCTGTTCTAAACCGCCAGGTTGTTCGTAACACTGATCCGGACCACTCTTCCTCGTAGGCACGCTCTTTTTGCACAAATTTTTTTTCGCGAATATAGCACCATCGCTGACATGTTCCTGGACAGTCGCAGCGGCCGAAGTGATAACCATAGCCTCTAACGGTGTTTCTTTTCGCTTTGTGAATCCACTTACGCCGCAAAATTTCTCGTAATTGAAAATTTCATTGTAAGTGAGTTTAGTGAATACGGCCTCTGGTGCACCATTACATATCCTCAGCGTATACTGCGTTCGATAACTGCCGAACGTTTCATTCTAGAACCTCTTTAGCAGCGCGTTAAGAGTTGCGGGTGGGGACCGCTTCCTCATTGCGGGTGATTTTAATGCCCCCTGTCGGGTTTGGGGGTATCGTGGGCGCACGATACCCCCAAGCCGGTGGGTCCATTGACTTAAAAAAAAACATGGTTAATCCGTCCGTTATAGGAATCGGAATAACACGAAAGTAATGCGTGCGCTTACAGAAGTAACTGAATGCTTACTGTACATTGATATAAGATAGCTTGCACAATGTATATTGATGTCTGGCAGCTATAGCACCGTTCAACGTGGATGTACCCACTTTGATGATTGGTGGTACATCTCCATCCGGATGATTATCGTCCATGCTAAATGATAAAACAAACCCTTGTGGTAGCTGTAGTTGTTAACGGTGAAAGCGTAATCAGAGAACGAAGTGTGATAGCCAGAAGAGCGTCGCATATTGGACGCAGAACTTGGTCGCCATCCCGCGGCATGTTAAAATGTGATTGAACACCGTGGCCGGACTAGAGAGAAACACGAAGCGCGTCTTGCCGCCCCGGTAGCCCGGCTGCGATTTTTCTCAGGCGAGCGCGTGAGCGGGGAACGCGGCGTTACAGCCAGGTGAGGCAGGCGCGCGTCGCAGAGTTATTTTTGGTTTTTATTAGCGTGATGCGATAAGCGAGGCCGACGCGTTTACGACGCTTGGGATAAGGTCGCCACCTCGCGGCGCGTTAAGGCATTGACAACTTGAACTTCTATTGAAAACACACCGAATGGGACGGACGTGTAACGCGTTTCATATGCTAATACTTTTACCGCTCTCAGAGGGCAACACCACCCCGCCGACCGGGAGACTGGTAGGTATAAAAGGCGCGTTTGTAAAACCTCTGGAGTCTGTGACCGTGGCGCAGTGGATAGCGTGCCCGGCATCTGTGGTTGCGGACCGAGCGGTCGTGGGTTCGATGCCTGTTGACGGAACTTTTCTCCTTGCCTTCTGATCGTGTAAATTTTTTGGACGTCATTTCCGCGACGGAAATACGTCACTGAAGTCTTGGTGGACCCAGTCATAAAACACTTTCGTGTTAAAAAACGCTGGGATGTCGGTGAAGACTTCATGTCGTTACTTGAATTTTATTTTCGCTCTACATTAGTAGCCCACGAGAAGCGGTTTTATCTGCAGCGACAAGAGATTTGCATCGGGTCCTGTGTGGCAGCTGCTTTGTGTAACATATTTTCACCGGACGTGAATCGTTCTTTGTCTAGCATCCTAGAGACAACCAATGTTATCAAAGCTTTTAGATATGTAGACGATTTTTTATTACTTTTATAGAAACACATTGATGTTAAAGGGACACTAAAGAGAAACAATGAATTAGTTTAGATTGATAAAGTGGGCACGGAGCACTCTTGTGCAGTTTATTTCACCAGCATAGGTTTATTATTTGAGGAGAAAACCAAGTTCAAAGTTTCATTGTTAACTTTCGCGCCGAACATTGTAATTCGTGACGTAAATAATTTCAAAGATCGTTGAACGTATTTTGGCGCCACTTGCTCAACGAAATTTCCACAAACTCGTCAAGTCTCTGGCCCCCTCAGAGGACGGCGCACTTCGATTTAACCCGTTAGCAACTACGTAGGCCCAAGAAGGCGCCCTCAAAAATACGTGACGTCACGGCAAATGGTGCAGGAGTTCCAAAGTGGCGTCGCCAACTGTATTTTCTTTTTGCGCGTTTTCTCGCTTAATAAGCGTCTTTTCGCAGCAAGCGTGGTCTTTTAAATGCGAATGCATTTCTCAGTCGAGCTATGTCAGGCGCCGTGCGGCCTCCGCGATCTCTCTGCTCCCGCCCCCCTCTTCCATAGCAACAGCTGCGAGCGCGCGCGCTCCTCCTCGCCCCTAGCAACCGGAGCGGGCGGATCAGCGGAGAGTGAGTGGAGAGGAGGAGCGCGCTCGGGCGCGTGAGGGCGCTCGCATCGCGGGAGCTCTAAAGCCCCTTGATGTTAGGGAGCTCTAAAGCCTGTTTCACATGCGAGCGACTGAGCGGCGGGGCCCGCGGCGATTGAGCGGCGACAGGACGCTCGCACGCGGCTTCGTTTCACATGCACCGCTTTTGCGCGGCGCGCGCCTCTGCGATGCGCAGTGATGTTGTGGAAAGCGCCCGTTACCCGCGGGTTTCCTTTCTCCGAGTTCGCTTCTTTTGGTGCACTTGGGTTGCGAGTTTCACCAGCCTTCTACTTCGGTGCTCGATTTTCACGCGCCTAAACCTTGAATGACGAAAATGTGCAGTGTATCAGAGTGCAGTTAAACAACTTCCGTAGTCACGTTTATTTCTGTTACAGCTTTCTTTTTTTACCACGCAAGTCTTCTTGCACGCTCATACACTTGGCCATGGAAAAGCAAAAAAAAAAAAGAATTGGTTTTTGTGGTTTTAAGCTTTCAGAGTGCTTTCGGTGGCTTTTGCTCTCGAATGCCGCAAGGCGTTGGTGCGCCGTCTGGGCCGGCAACCATTGCAAACCCACAATGTCGTCGTCTGAGGGGCTCGCATTTGTCGTCTTCGGGGTACGTGACCATCGAAAAAAAGAAAAAAAAACAGTAAACTATTCGAACGTGCTGGGTCAGAGTAGCAAAAAAAAAAACTGATACATGCGACCAACAAGTGCGCAGTGCCGTAGGGTCCCCCTGTACGGACCTGTGTTGGTGCCACGGTTCTATAAAGATACAAAAGAACAAAATGACACGTGCAAACGATTTGTCTGCTTTGATGGAAGCGCAGTAGAGAACAACAAACGAAAAGAAAGGCGTTTCTACACTGCCAGCTCGTTACAGCGAATGTCGTCTGCTAGGAAACCGAGTTCCTCCTGGCGCACGCGTCCGCTCCTCGACTCCGCCCCTGCAATCACGTGCTCCCCACGTCACTGCTCTCCCATTGGGTGACCTTGGGCAGCCGCTCTGCCGCTAGCGAATTTTTCCAACTCCGGCGATCTCGATCGCGCGTCCACTGGTCGCTCTAAAAAACCTGTTTTTGGGCTTCCGCGACGGCAGCCGCTCCGCTCTTGGAGCAAAATCGCTGCATGTGAAACAGGCTTAAAGGGAGCTCGGCGGAACTCCCGCGTGTGTGGGAGAGTGTGGGCGAGGGTAGGCGTGTGCTTCGGCGCTTCTCCTCGCGGCGGGCCCCCCACTCCCGTTCGCTCGCTCGCAAGCGTATATAAATGGAGCGGAACGCGCGCTCTCTCTCGACCCGTTCGCCGGCTTTCGCTGACGCTAGATGGCTGACGTGGAAGACAAGGCTGCGAAGAGCGCGTGATGCCGAACGCAAGCGCCTGAAACGAGCTGCCGACGCCGAACTCCGTGCTCGGGAAGCTGCTGTGAAACGCCAACGCCGAGCCGAAGACCACGAAATACGTGTTCGACATGCTGCCAAGCAACGTCAACGACGAGCCGAGAACGCCGAATTGCGTGCTAGCAAAGTGGCTGCGAAACTCTACCGCATCCGAACTCTGCCCTACAACCATTCACGGTACTTGCATTGATCGTCTTTACCCGAAACTGTGACGCCCGCATGCTTCTCAAAGACCCTCTGACCGTGTACTTTACCGACCACAAGGCATTGATCGTGGCCGTCAAGTGCAACGATAACACAAATAGCTGTTAAATAAACGGTTACCCTACAAATCACCGTCTCGTCATTCATTATATAATTACTTCGCCGCACACTCGCGCCCAAAGAAATGCATTCGCATTTCCTCACGATTCCCTTCGGCGAGGTGGGGTGATTTTTTTCGGTATCGTAAAAGACTCATTACTAATGCGAAAAATTCGTTTTGCTCTTTAGTGTCCCTTTAATCTTAACAAGTCTGTTCATTCTACCCTCTGTGTCCGTGTTTGCACGCCCTGTCTTTTTAGAATGGGCAGGTGTCTTAACGTCCGTCTCAGAGAGCACCAGCAGAAGCTGTCAGTGGTCGCCTGCAGTCATTTAGCGATGCACTGCTGAGACTGCAGCTGCTCCCCACATTTCCAGGATTGCACTGTCTTAGCCAGGCATGGCGAGCAAATTGTTAGAGAGATTTCAGAGGCAGCCGAAATTCAGAGGCTGGGTGGCAATTGCGTCAGCAGGCCTTCCATTTCCCTCTGAAATAAGGAAGTAAGCTACTTACGACGCATGCCTTTTCAATACATTTTACCTCGTGCTTTACACATTTCTTATATTTCATGTTAGTTTTTAAGGTTTATATCTTTTTTATCTTTCTTGTGTGGCTGCCATGGCTTCTCTGGCTTTAACGTGTTTCTGGTTGGTTTTAATTCAATTATACTTTTCACTTCTTTCATATCGGGGACGTACTTTGTGGCGTAAGAATTTTCGACTGCGCGGTTACCTTCGGTTGATTGTCTTTTCGGCAAGCAGTTGTCACGTGGTTTTCATCGCTTCTTTTCTTCATATTGTCTTTCTGTTGCTTTGACGCGTGCCTACAAAAAGGCCCTGCGTTCGAAGTAATAAATCAGTTGCAAGTTCCGCGCTGTGTGTGGGGTCCTTCCTAAATGTTCCGTCTTTTTTTTTTGCGCTGGTAAATCAATCTTATTCATGAACCAACTCGCCCAAGCAGCAGTTTTAGCTAAGTTTATTGGGCTTGTGGCGAATAGGGCGCCTCAGGATCTGCATGACCGGTGCCTCCTTGAGGTTATTGACGCTTGCGCAAGGACTGTCAAAGCCAAGAACGACTTCCGTCAGTACCGAGCTCCTATTGCATGTAAAAGCAACACACTCAGTGTTTTTTTTTTACTGCGAAAACGCACAAGCCGGAAGTTCCGTTTCGTGCAATAATAAGTGAAAAGGGCTCTTGGTAGCACCTAGCAAGCTAATTCCTGCTCAAAAAAATTTAAATATGTTAACGCTCGACGACCCCTTCGGTATCAAGGGCTCAGACGATGTTGTGCGTTTTCTGTAGGAGGAGAATCGTATTGACTATATCTTCTCTGTCGACGTTGAAGATTTATTTTATTCAGTTCCTCATGGCCACTTATTTGTAGCTGTACGCGAGTGCATCGAAGCCGGTGGGGCCACTGATTTTCAGAAAAACGCTGGTATGTCGGTTGAGTGACTTCATGTTGTTACTTTAATTTTATCACCGCTCTACATTTGTAGCGCACGAGAACCGGTTTTATCTGCAGCGACAAGGGATTTGCATCGGGTCCTGCGTGGCACCTGCTTTGTGTAACGTATTTTTAGCGGACGTGGATCGTTCTTTGTCTAGCATCCTAGAGACAAACCAATGTTTCAAAGTTTTTAGATATGTACACGATTTTTTTAAATTCTTTTAAAGAAACCCATTGATTTTAACCTTGACAAGTCTGTTCATTCCATCCTTGATGCATTTCAGCAGTGCGGGAAGGGTTTTACCTTTACCCATGAAACCCCTTGCAATAACTCCTTGCGATTTTTAGATTTAAGGATTTGTTTAAGCACTCACGTGTGCTGGTCTTACAGCCCACGAGCGCAGAAGCGACTGCTGCCATGTGATTCAGCGCAGTCGAAACTAGTTAAGCGGGCGATAGTGAAGCTTTGTCTGGGGTCTGCGCTTGGAAAGTCATGCCCACATGCTATGCAGGACAGCTTTAGAAATCAAGCACGACGAGTGTTGGAAGCCGGATACCCTTGCACGCTCGTTACGGCAGTCGCAGAGGCTCTCCTGCGAGAGTCAAAAGCACCCCGTTCAGGTAAGGCACAAGGGCCGCAAAGCAGGAGCCGCCCTGTAGTGTTGCCCTACATTCACCGCACTTCTCACAATCTGAAGAAGGTTGCGGGCAGGCACGATGTGCCGATGGTTTTGTCAGCCCCGCGCAAGCTGGCAAAGCTCTACCCGGAAACATCTTCGGCTAAGAAGAGTACTGGAGTTTGTGGCATGAAGCACGAAATGCCCTATGTTGCCTGCGCGGTTGGCGTGACCTATGAGCTTCCGCTTTCATGTGGAAAGTCTTAAGTCGGGCAGACCTGAAGATGCGTCAACGTTCGTGGAATGGAACATGAATTGACCATAATTATTAAAGAGAACACGCATTTACCAGCACATGTCCGACATTGCATCTGCGTGCCGAATTTCCGAGCGATCCGAGGTTTTGGCCTGAAGCCAAGATCGCACCGCACGGGAACTTTTGGAAGCCCTTTTTATCTCAACTAGAGGAAACGCGCGTGTTAGCCAGTCTTCTGTTCTCTTATTGCATGGTGAAAAAAGATTCTTGCGTGGCTTATTGTGATCTGACAATGAAAATGCGGTTAGGCTTGTGAACACGTGATTGATGGCGTATATTTTTTGACACGACGAAAAATAAAGTCGGTCGAAAGTTTGCGCTCGTCCGAGTCTCCTGAGTCCATGGCATAACTTACGAGAAAAAAATATCGAACTTATCCAACACGGAGGGACCAATTTTGTCACCTGTCATTTTCGTAAGTTGAGACGCTATAAAAAGAAAAATATTGTTGTTACAAGCGAAACATTTTTTCCTGAAATTTATGCCTAATGAAGAATAAATTCATACGGTTTCATGTTTGTAGAGCGAAGGAAAATAGTTTTTAAGAATGTCTAATTATGTGACATTTTATGAAAGGTTATGTTCTCCCCATTTTTTTTTTCTCTGAAGGCAATGCAAGCAGCGCTTCAAAACTTCAATAAGTGCATAACCTTCAATAAGTGCATAAAATATTGTTGCCGTAGGGCAAATATATATTTTTATGTATTGCCTCAAACTTCTCATATCGGCGAAAGTTAACCTTACTAAAATGCGAATAATAAAAAAAACATCTTCGATTTTTCTTAAAATCCCGTAAAGAGACAAGCAAAGGCCATCGAAAAGTAATATAGAAAAACGTGTTGCATTATTCGGTTTTTAGCGACAATATTCGCGGTACAAATCAGAGCTTTTCCAGAATGCGCGGAGGTGCTGAGAAATCTAGAAATCGGAACAGAAAAGCGGCAATCGGCTTCAAACGCGAGTAAACGTGACCGCATTTGGAGAAGAAAGGCTGTTTTAGCACTGTGACAAATACATGCCTATGAAGGCGCATTTATGCTGCTGATTACACAGCTCTAATGGAGGAAATCTTCTACACTGTAACTCAGTTGCAAAACATCTGCGTATATTTGCAAATAAACTTATGCATGAAAATGTTCCAACGCAAGTGTTGAGTCTCGCAAGATAAAACATATGCGCTTGAAGTACCCACACTCTGCTCTTTTGGTGATGAATGCGTGAAACAAGGGATGCGCTCAAAAGAGCTGCATCTTTTGCAGATCACCTTTAGCAGTACGTGACACTAACAAAACACCACCACGGTCAGTGTCTTCTGATGTGCTTAGCCAAACATGCCAAGAACGTATGCCTGGAACACGTGGCAACGATATCTACTGGCTCTTCTTAAACTGACTGAAGGTTTCTAGCTCGTCTGCATTTGCACACAGCAGCTTGACATTCTTGAGCTTCGCGCTAATTTGCGCCACCCTTTCAGATGCCGACTTAATCACAACTGAGCTTGCCGCTCTCAGGTTGTAGAGCGTGGCCTGATGCTTTACAAGGCCACCAACACCGTCACAAGAGTTCTTGGCATGCCCTGTGGCCAAAAAATGCACTTTGTTGATACGTAATCTTTCTGACACAACTCGAACAACTGGTACTTGTTTTTGAAGTGACTGCAGGCGCCATCAGAAACATAGATAACATGCGTGTCAGGCTTAAGTTGTTCCTTCATGTAGTTGTGGATTATTTGTAGTGCAACACAGGCATATGTGCAGCATCATGGCAAGTGTCATCACTGATGACGGCAAAACTTTGGGTTGAATGCTTGCTTGTGACGACACACTAAATATAGACACCGGTCTTTTGTGCCAGTGATACGAGTGAGTGAGTCAGAACTTTATTTTGGTCCAAAAGTGGCAGAAGCTGAACGCGACTGGAGGTCCCGCTAGCTCAGCCAGGTGGCTCCACCCAGGAAGGTGCCGGAAGCTGGAGCCTCTCGGCGATGTCCCGGGCCCTCTGGACTGCCAGGAGTTGTTTGTTGAGCTCCATGCTGCGCATGGCAGCCTCCCAGGAGGGTTTGTCCGATAATCCTGACCCCGAATTAAAGGGGCACAGCCAGAGCATGTGTTCGAAATTACAGTGCTCGTGATTACAGTGCTGACAGTGAGGTGAAAAGTCTGGATCGATTCTGTTTAGCATGGCTGGAGTGATGTACGTTTTTGTCTGTAGTTGTCGTAGTGTGACCGCTTGCGCTTTATTCAATTTAGGGTGTGGAGGGGGGAAGAGCCTGCGCCCTAGTTTGTGAGCTGAGGTGATTTCGTGGAACGATATTAATGGATCCTTGAAGTCCATGCATCTCCGTTCCCGTCCCGTCTGAGATGGCCGGTCACCGCCGCGGGTAGCTAGTTCACGCGCTAGCTGGTGAGCCCTCTCGTTAGGGTTGCCGGTTGGGGAGGATGAGATGTCACCCATGTGGGCCGGGAACCATATGATGTGCGTTAGAGGATCTTCCCCTTCGTTAGCCTCAGCAGTCGTCTTATTAACAATGCTTGCGGCTGCGGCGGAGACGAAGCCGGATGAAAATGACCTGATGGCAGTTCGTGAGTCTGAAAAGATGGTGACGTCCCTTCTTCGTTCTTGCAGAGCTACCGCGATAGCCAGTTCCTCGGCTTCGTGAGTGAAGCCGGTGACCACCGTGGCCGCGTTAACTAGTGATCCCTTGGCATTGACGACTGTGACGACATACGCGTCCTTCTTCCAGTATTTGGCTGCATCAACAAAGAGGGCGGTTGAGCTGGAATCGATCTTCCCCAGGATGGCCTCGGCTCTTGCTTTTCTTCGCCCTTCATTGTGTACAGGATGGATGTTCCTGGGGACCTGGTCGACGCATATAGCCCCTCTTATCGCCGAGGAGATCTTGTCTTTCTCGGGAGGCATGAACAGGGGTTGCAGCCCTGCCTCCAGAAGGATCCTGGTGCCTGCTTTTGTGAGGGACAATCGGCAAATTTGAGCGGTTCGTTGAGCTTCAAAGAGCTCCGTTGCTGTGTTGTGCAGTCCGAGCTGCAATAGCCGCTCCGTGTTGGTGCTTTTTGGACGATTAAGAACCCGTTTAACCCCTGTCCTGATAAGGGCATCAATTTTATTGAGCTCCATCTTCTTCAGTTTCAAGAAAGGGGCAGTGTAGATAATGTGGCTGATGAGGAACGCATGGAAGGCTTTCATGAGATTGTCCTCTTTAAGCCCTTTCCTCTTGTTGGCAACTCTGGAGATGACCCTGGTGAAGCTGTGAGTACTCTTCTCGATACGTCTGAGTGCCTCAGTGTTGTTATTGCTGTACTTTCCAATTGTCATGCCAAGAACCTTGATTGAGTCGCAGATGGGGATTGTTTTTCCGCTTTTGGACCGCAGGCAAATAGACGCCCCGTCGATCTCCGGCCCCCGTTTCGGGAAACGCTTGTGGAGGAGGAGTTCGGACTTGCTAGGTGACAGCTGTAGCCCCGTGCTAGCCAGAAAGTCTTCCGTGACGTCGAGTGCCCGTTGTAGGTTTCCCTCCAGCTTGCCAAGAGGGCCCTCCGCCGACCATATGGTGATGTCGTCCGCGTATATTACGTGGCCGATTCCCGGAACGTCGGCGAGCCGCTTGGATAGGTTGTGCATTGCAATATTAAATAAAAGCGGGGACAACACCGACCCTTGCGGTGTGCCCATGTTACCCAGTGTGTATTCTTTGCTCTTGATTTGGCCAATATGAACTGTAGCCTTTCTATCTGCCAGAAAAGACTTAACAAAGGTGTGAAACTTTTCGCCAAGGCTCACGTTGGAAATTTCATTCAGAATATGCTCATGCCTGACCGTGTCAAAGGCTTTTGTCAGGTCAAGCGCCAGTATCGATCTGTGCCTCATTCGGTAAAATGGCTGTCCAATTTTCGGCGAAATCAAAGTGAAAAATGCAAGATCCCTTTTCTTGGTTCTCTTTGGCCTGGCGTATTGCTGATTCTTGAATGTGTCTTATGTAATCATGGGTAATCCACTTGACAAACCATAGACTGAGCTCTCGCAGAAAAGCACTTGCATGTGCTGTTTTTTTACTAGTTCTCCATTTTCCCATACTGCATAGGCTACCTCAGTTTTTTCATGGATTCCCAAACATGTAGCTGTCAGGGCGTCCTCCTTAGCACAATAATATCAATTGCCTAAACAAAACAATCACTTGTGGGAGAGCTGCAAAGACACAGTTCTTTCAAGAAGTCGGCCGTGTAGGCACCATCGGTGACATCTTGTAGGGGAGAAACACACTCCATAGCATTAGCACAGCATATACAAAGACCCACTTCTTGCTGTTGTGCAAGAAGAACCCACTTCGGCTTCAGAGAATAAAACATTGACAGCCCAATAGACGTGTTCGGATTAGAGACGGTAAGCCTCTCGCACCGAACGGATATAAACCTTTTGGAAACATGTTCCTTTTTTTCCGTCAATCAAAAGAGATACTGCATCTTTTTTGTTGGGACTCTGCCGATAGCAGCCAGACTCATCTTTGGAGTAGTAGGCCATAGCTGCCTGGATGTCCATTGGGTGCAGCCGTGTCTGTTTCAGCGCGTTTGGTGCTGACCATATCCCGTGTTTTTCGCGCCAGCGTCGGGATCTGTATATCATGTAAGCTAACTGTCTGGTATAAGCGCTTGGAGTTTTCGGCGCTCCAATTCGCTCGGCAACAGTGTCAACAAACGCATTCGCTCTTCATAAGAAGAGCACGCTTCATAGGCTTGTTTGAAGTTCTTGAACCACTGGGCACACACATTGCATTTTAGATCTGCTAGATCTAAATGGCGGTTACACACATTACGGTGGCATTTCACGGTCACCGTAGAAATGTTGCTAGGTTGGAATTGCTCTGGAAGAACGTTGCTGTTTTGCGCATGCAGCTTCTCCAGTCGCATATGTGGCAATGCTTCAGGCGTATTTACGCACCGCTCTTGACTTCTGGCTTCCTCTTCTTCCGGCAAAAGCTCATCAACTGTTTCAGCTGAGGAGCCATCACATGAAGGCAGCATATCTCTGATGCGTCTGAAGCAGTTCTGGCAGACGTGGTCGTTTTCTTGTGCATGGCGGGCAGCTTTCGGCAAAAGCTTCTGGAGGGCAAATAGGCCGATGTCTTCGACCTTGCGGAAATTTCATTGATAAGGTATTTTCTTTTTGTACATCATCAGGTAATCTGCACAAAAAAACTCTATCATGGCTGAAGCGGTCAGCCATCGCCACGCTCCTTAAGCTCAAATCACTGGCAATGCTGCTATCATTTTCTTACAAAGAAAGAAGCGTGAAATCAGCGGCACGAAAGTGATCTATCCGTCGTCTGTTCCTATTTCTCTCACCGTTAATGAGAGCAGACGTAAAACAGAGTGCGCAAGTATCCACAGTGCTAATGCAAAACTGAAGTGTAGTATGTTCAAATGAATTTCACAAAGAGTTTGTCGTTAAATGACAGATGGCGTTATCTTTGTCCCGACTTTGAACCATATGATCTAAAGCATTGCCTCCGAGATGCGGTGTGCAGCAATTATTCTGTTGAGCAGACGACGGACGACAACTAGCCCTAAAGCCTTTCTTCACTCTGAAGCGACAGTCTCCGCGCCCCAAATGATAAAAATTCGTTGTGCATCGCTCGTGAACTCATTCCACATTTAATTCACGTAACCAAAATGTTGAAAACACATGGTCATCACAGCAGTCGCATCCGTGTGTCAGTAATGGAGAGGCGCCCACATATGAGAAGTCTCAGTGCTCGACGTATAAGCGCAAATTCAGGTACTGTGGAATATCGTGCTCAAAATAATTACTTCTATCCACTAAAACAGCCTTTCTTCCCCAAATGCGGTCACGTTTACCCGCGTTTGAAGTTGATTGCCGCTTTTCTGCTCCGATTTCTAGATTTCTCAGCACCTCAGCGCATTCTGGAAAAGCTCTGATTGTACCGCGAATATTGTCGCTAAAAACAATATAATGCAACATGTTTTTTTATATTACTTTTCGATGGCCTTCGGTTGTCTCATTACGGGATTTTAAGAAACATCGAAGATGTTTTTTTTAATATTCGCATTTCAGTAAGGTTCACTTTCGCCGATATGAGAAGTTTGAGGCAATATATAAAAATATATATTTGCCCTACGGCAGCATTTTATGCACTTATTAAACACACTATATTCCCACAACTCGTCAAGTTTCGAAGCGCTGCTTGCATTGCCTTCAGAGAAAAAAATGGGGAATACATAACCTTTTATAAAATGTCACATAATTAGACATTATTAAAAACTGTTTTCCTTCGCTCTACAAACTTGAAACCATACGACTTTATTCTTCATTAGGCATAAAGTTCAGGAAAATATATTTCCATTGTAACCTTAATATTTGTGTTTTTATAGCATCTCAAAGTCTCGAGAATGACAGGTGATAAAATTGGTCCCTTCGTGTTGGATAAGTTCGATATTTTTTTCTCGTAAGTTGTGCCGTGAATCATAAAACAAAGTTTACTTTCAGGCTACCTGGAAAGAGGTGCATAAAATATTAAATACTCAATCAAACCTAAAATATCATTTTTCTGACGCGTGTCGATCTCTCGTGGAATGACCCAGGAGCAGGTGCCAACTCAAACGAAAAGGACCGTGGTGGTGCCGTACATGCACAGGTTGTCACACAACCTGAAAAAGATAGCCCAGCGTTGCGACATCAGGGTGGCATTTTCAGCCCCTATAAGCTCTCCAGGTTGTGCCGAGCTGTGAACGCTCCCCCAGGGAACAAGGACATGTGTGAAACAAAGCACCGCCATCCCTTTGTGTCGTGCGAGCAAGGAGTCACTCTCATGCGGCAAGTTCTATGTTGGACAAACGGGCAAGCGTCTTAAATTTCCATCTCAGAGAGCACCAGCAGAACCTGTCAGCGGTCGCCTGCAGTCATTTAGCGATGCACTGCCGAGGCTGCCACTGCTCCCCGCATTTCGAGGGTTGCACTGTCTTTGCCAGGCATGGCGAGCAAATTGTTAGAGAGGTTTTAGAGGCAGCCGAAATTCAGAGGCTGGGTGACAGATGTTTCAGCAGGCCTTCCAATTCCCTCTCAAGTAAGGAAGCAGGCTACGTACGGCGCATGCCTTTTCAATAGTTTTTACCCCGTACTTTACACATTTCTGATATTTCATTCTAGTTTTTATAGTTTTAGATTTTTATCTTTCTTGTGTGGTTGCCTTGGCTTCTCTGGCGTGTTTGCCGGTTGGTTTTAGGATGAATTATACTTTTAACTTCTTTCATATCGGGGGCATATTTTGTGGCGTAAGAATTTTCTACTACTCGGCTAGCTTCGTTTGATTGTCTTTTCGGCAAGCAGTCTCACGTGGTTTTCATCGCTTCTTTTCTTCATGTTTGTACCATTTGGAATGCTGCTCTAGTGAAGATCGAGGCAACTACATGATTGCAGGACCAAGAATGAACGCAGGGTTTATTGTCACGCTCTTTTATTAGCGAAATGTGTGATAGCAATGCTATCGTGATAAGGCAAGCAGCGCAGAGAGCGCATGCCCGATACATCTTCTGAGGGTAAGGAATGTGCATGAAAGTTCCGGTTATTTGATTAAAGGCTGCATCGTAACGGAGCCCTTGCGGTGGCTTAATGGTGCGACCCGATCTTTTTGGAACCAGTGTCAGCCTGGGAGGAGATTGCCCGTGGTGCGGTGTAGCTGGTACTGGACCACCATCAGCGGACGCCACTTGAGTGTGCGGTGTAGCATCAACGGAGCTACTCGCTGTAGGTGCCCCACAGTCAGCGGACCTAGTCTCGGAGTGACCACAATCATCATCACTCACGTCTGCTGTCCACTGTTCACGAGTCTGAAGGAGATGCCGTCTGTTACGTCTGAACACCCGACCATCTTCCGTTTCCACACCGTAGGACATCGGAGACGTTCTTTTCATCACAATATCTTTCGGAGACCATGTTCAGTCCCTAAGCCGTACGATCGACCCTCTACCGAAGGGTGATAAGGGCTTTCCGCCGTCGCTCTGATGATGCTTTTTGACTGATGTTGACTGTGCGCCACCAAAGTCTGGTACATTCGACCTGAGTCGCCTACCTTGAAGGAGTTCTCAGGGTGATCGGCCGTGCACAAGCGGCGTAGAGCGCTAGGTCAACAAGCCTAACCAGAAGTCTTCGCGCGAATCTTCACTTTTCTTCGGGAGGCGTTTCACGATTTGTACTCCCTTCTCAGCCAGATCATTTGATTGTGGGAAGTGCGGACTTGATGTGACATGAGCGAAGCCATATTTTCTGGCGAATTCTGTGAACTCATATCTAAAAAACTGCAGTCCCTTGTCCGTGCATACCTCCAGAGGGACGCCGTACCTCGAAAACATAGCACTCAGTGCGGCAATTGTTGTTCTTGCAGTGGTGTCCTGGAGCTTCTGGACTACCGGGAAATTTGAAAACGTGTCAAACGCGACGACGTACGATCTTCCTCCAAACGAAAAAATGTCCACGCCCACACGAATCCATGCGCATGATGGTACTGGGCGCATTAGTAATGGTTCTTTCGGTTGCTTGTACAAAAACGTGCGACAAGTAGGGCAGCTTTGAATCAGCAGTGTGATGTCACTGCTGAGCCCAGGCCAAAAAACCAGACGTCGTGCTCTTTCTTTGCATTTCTGCAATCCTAGGTGCCCCGCATGAATGCGTCCTACAATTTCAAATTGCATGCTTTCTGGTATGACCACTTTTGTTCCTTTTAACAATATGCCCTTCACGACGGAAAGCTCTGACAAAAACGGCTTCAGTTTACCCTGCAGGCTCTGACCGCTTGTCAAGCTTGAGATGACAGTGCTCAGGTAAACATCATTCGCAGTTTCTTGCTCCAGCTTCCGTCGGCGTCGCATCTGTCACCAAAGAGCCCAGAACTTGCACTGCATGCACCTCCACGTCGCCCACGGCGCCAGCGCTGTCCTCGCGACTAGGCGGGAATGACCTTGACAGCATATCGGCGAAGACGAGATGTTTGCCTGGTACGAACTGCAAACAGAAATCATATTTCAGAAGCCTTAGAAAAAATTTCTGAAGGTGGACAGCCATGTCAGAGATATCCTTCGCGGCAATAGATAAGGGCGGTTTGTGGTCAGTCTCAATCGCCCCGCCACGGTGGTCTAGTGGTTATGGCGCTCGACTGCTGACCCGTAGGTCGTGGGATCGAATCCCGGCCGCGGCGGCTGCATTTTCGATGGAGGCGAAAATGTTTGAGGCCGGTGTACTTAGATTTAGGTGCACGTTAAAGAACCCCAGGTGGTCGAAATTTCCGGAGCCCTCCATTACGGCGTCTCTCATAATCATATCGTGGTTTTGGGACGTTAAACCCCAGATATTATTATTATTATTATTATAGTGGTCAGTCTCAATCAAAACTTGCCCCGCCACGGTGGTCTAGTGGTTATGGCGCTCGACTGCTGACCCGAAGATCGCGGGATCGAATCCCGGCCACGGCGGCTGCATTTTCGATGGAGGCGAAAATGTTTGAGGCCCATGTACTTAGATTTAGGTGCATGTTAAAGAACCCCAGGAGGTCGAAATTTCCGGAGCCCTCCACTACGGCGTCTCTCATAATCATATGGTGGTTTTGGGACGTTAAACCCCAGATAATATTATCAATCAAAACTTTGTGCCCGTACACGAAGTGGCGAAACTTGTCGCAGCCGAACGAAATGCTGAGCGTCTCCTTCTCGATCTGCGCATAGCGCTGCTCAGCTTGAGTTAGAGCACGGGAAGCGTATGTCACTGGGCGCCACTCATCACCATCGTAGCAGTGCAAGAGTGCAGCACCCATGCCGTCTTTTGATGAATCGCATGTTCATTTGGACTGCCTTTGGGGATCAAAGATAGCGAGGACAGGTGTCGTGGTTAGAGCCTGTGTGATACATTTCCACTCTCTTCTGTGGTTTTCAGTCCACTCAAATGCTGAGTGCGCTTTGATAAGCGGCCGGGGAAGCGCAGTCCGCTCAGAAAGGCGCGGCACATACTTGGCGAAGTAGTTGAGCACCCCGACCATGCGCTGAACATCATTTTTGTTCTTGGGTTCTGGCATTTCAAGCAAGCTTTTTACAAGTTTTGGGTCTGGCGAAATGCCTTCACGTCCGATGATGTCGCCAAACAATTTCATTTCCGTAACACCAAACCTGCATTTTCTAACGTTGAACGTTAAACGAGCTTTTTCGGCTGCTTTCAAGACAGCAATTAGTCTGCGATTATGCTCCTGTTTGTTTGCTCCCAGCACCAAAATATCATCTATGTACACGTGTACACCTGTAAGGCCCTCAAATACTTGACTCATCGTTCTTTGAAAAATTTCAGGCGCTGAAGCAATGCCGAAGGGCAGTCGAAGGTACCTGCCGAAAGGAGTAGAAAAAGTGCACATTTCGGACGTCTGTTCGTCAAGTGGGACCTGGTGAAAGCCGGAACATGCGTCTAAGCAGCTAAATATGGTGGCGCCGTCCAATTCCATATCTTCACGGCTTGGGAGCTGTAAATGCTCTCTTTTTATGTGCTCGTTTAGTCTTCTAGGGCAAATTGTAATTCTGCCGTCCTTTTTCTCGACAGTAACCAAAGGACTTACCCAGTCCGTGGGGTTGTTCTCTTTTACGATGATGCCCTCGCGCTCCAGCCTCCGTAGTTTATCTTGAAGAAGGCCGCGCAGGGACACGGGAATACGCCGCGCTGGTTGAACGACAGGAACCGCTGTTGGTTGCAGGACCATGCTGTATGGCTGCTTCCAGCAGCCTAGTCCCTGAAAGAGGTGCTGGAAATTCGTCACGGCTTCGTAGTCTGTTGCGGCGCTTACCGTAGCTACGGTGCGTTGAAAAAGGCCTAAGGCTTCACTCGCGTTCAGACCTGGTATGGCCTGATCGCCATGCTTGACGACAAAGAACTGCACTGTGCTGGAAGCATTTCCTACTTTTACTTTCTGTGACGTCGATCCGTAGTGTGTTATGACGCCTTCGTTGTAGACCCGCAGCAGTGAGGTAGCAGCACTCAAGGGTCCCGCAGCGCGTATTTTCCGGTACGCCGAAAATGGTAACAGGCTGACCCTGTCAACCTTGAAGGAGACTTTTTTGCCCGCGACCTCAGCTTCCACTATCCAGTCTCTGTTTTTTAACACGAAAGTGTTTTATGCCGGGGTCCACCAAGTACATCCGTCACGGATATGACGCTGATAAAATGGACGCCAACGGGTGAGAAAGAAAAAAACCAAGATACCGCACTGGGAATCGAACCCACGACGTTGCGGCCGCGACGGCAAGCGCCCGACGCCATACCAACTAAGCAATCTCGGGAGATGCTAGACACGGCGCGAACGCGCCTTATATCTTTCACACATTCTCTTTCGCGGCGGGCGGAGCGGGGCGGTGCCGCCGTCTGTGAGATGTGAAAAGAAGTAATGCTTCACGATCGACACTTACTAGCGCTTACTCCGAGATTGCACGCGATATCGGAAGTCATGGTTAAGCGTCTCGATACCAGAGAGGTAGACTGGCCGCGCTGGCGTCGCCGAGGCACCCTTGACGCAGTTACGTTCTTTGCCTTTGGCTTCGTGTTAGCGTGCGTCGGCTGATCGGAGTAGTGCAGCGTCCACGTGCACCAACGGGATTTCTCCGCCGCCGACTGCTTCGATTGCGAGGGCACCGACTAACAGAAGTGCTGCAATATGCGTAGCAGAAAGAACGCGATTTCGACGGGCGAAATGTGGTGCCTTGGTGGAGCGAGAGCAGCGCCTGCGAGACAGAGGCCAGCGGGACGCACGCGTTTGCGGCTCAGGCTACGAACCTCTACCTCCCGTGTTGCTGAAGCGCAGTGTGTGTTATGTATGCATGAGCACAGGCGTCGGCTACCCATTACTAGAAAGCGCACACCGTGCCGTTTCTCTCCTTAATTGACGACGCTTTGAAGGACGGGCATACCGGGTACCAGTGTTGATTATGAGCTGGCTGATATCATCCTTACGCGGGATTCACGATTCGCTGTGTCCCAAATATATGTTCACACCGTCAGCTACCACAACGGTTTAATCATGATCATCGGCGTTAGTCGTCGCGATAGACACATGCTGTCAACATGGGTGCATCCACGTCAAACGGTGCTATAGCTGCCAAACGCGAATAGACATTGTACAAGCTCTCATATATCACTACACAATAAGCACTACTTCTGTGAAGACACGTTTCACTTTCGTGTTATACCGATTCCTATGACGGAGGGATCAGCCATGTTTTTTGCCAACACCCACTTCCAGGATGTCGAAGTCATCATCACCGTCGTTTTTGATGACCTCGGCAATTTAGGACATCCCTTGGCAACACACGGCAAAATGATTGGGCAGGGGGCATATGTTGCATTCTTGCCGTACGCAGGACACTGCCTTGGTCTGTGCCACCGATCGCACTTTGTCCAGCGGTACTGCTTGTTGCAATCTTGGGCGTTTATGCTTCTCGGTGGCTGTGCACGCCCCGCAATCATATCCAGCTTTCAGGGACATTTTATGATCAGCGCTCCAAGCGGCCACTGCCGGAAGCTCACCCGTTTTCAATGGGACAGGGTCATTTTTCGGCGATAAAAAATCGTAGAGGCGCAACTTCCAAAAGTTCCCAAGAAGGCACGTTCTGGAAGTTGTACTGTACCTCACAAATGCAGCGCTTTTGCCATCGGGGCGTTACATTTTGTTCCCACGACGAGAAAATCTTAAACAATGGGATCCTATGGAAGCCACTGAAATTTCGCCTTGTTTTTCAGGACAAAAACGAGCCGTCTGAACAAACTAGATTGAAACCTGCAAAGTTCCCAGAGATCTAAGTAGTATGAAGACACAGCTTTCATTTGAGCCTGCGATCATGGTTGGGCGTGAATAAAAACACGTTCCAAATTGAGGTTTCCTACAACGCGGTCGTGTCTTTGGCTTGCATCTTTCATCGTAGTATCTTGATAAGACCATTTTTATCGCCGTTGGCTCGGTTGGCGTTGTGGCCGAATCGGTAAAGCAGTAGCATCATGTGTCGCGCGAGGACGTCGCGTCGGAGGTTCGAATCCGGGAGAAACTTTCTGTTCTTTTTTTTTTTTACAGTATTGCTCCTGTTTGCACGGGGTTACAGTGGGTTACGGTGATAGGCTGGTGACCCGAAGGACACGGGTTTTATCCCTGTCGCGGCTCTAGCATTTTCGAAGGAGGTCAAATTGCCAGAAGCCCTTGTATTGTCCGCAGGGTGTCGGAACGGAACGAAAACCGACAACGAAAAACGAAAAAAACGATATTTTCGACCGGAACGAAAACGTAACCGAAACTTTATCTATTATTTCGTTCCGAAGTGAAACCGAAATTTTTTCTATCGTTTTTCGGTTCACGAGAAAACTTCGCAATCCAGAGCAACTGAGCTCATGCATTGTGAGCATATCTCAGGGTACAGTATTAGCGCGTACCTCAGGCAGGAATTCCAAAGCAAAGATATATTGAAATTGTGCGAAAAACAAAAACAGCGGCCACCAGAGATGTTTATATTAACGCAAGTGGACTTTTGCGTGCCTGTCACGCAGGGCAGCGTAGAGAGGGCATTGTCGGCGCCGAAGTTTGTTACAGCGAAAGCTGTTATGAGATCACAACAGCTGATTTCGGCGCCATAGTTGTCCGCCGCCGCCGGTGTCCGTGACCCCTATCGCGTCATATAAGAAAAAAAAAGAAATGAGAAACAAATTTCTAGGATCGCATGGGATTTCAACCCGCGCCCTCTGCGTGGCAGTCGGGTCTTCCACCACAGTGCCACGCTGGTGCTTGTAACTCCTTTGCAAAATACTCTATACAGGCGTCATGTCGGGCGAGGAATCGTGTTAATATTGTTACGTGTTGTTGTAGCCAACTGGACGACGAGGAAGAAAGCCAGATGGTACGGGCCAGTACGAGCAGGCGTACTGTAGGAAGACGAGAAGGATGAAGTGAAGCTGAGGCGACGGTGCCATGTTTGTGTTTGAAATATAGTGTTCTTTTCTGTTGTGTGGACGTCGTGTGGTTTCAGCGTTACATTTGGTGGCAGCGGTTGGATGCGAGCGATGGATGGACTGAGGGACGAATTGGTGAGCTCCATGGAGGAGGCGCTGGAGGAGCTGGACCGCAGGCAGCTGCGCAGGTTCGAAGAGTTTCTTCGCTGTGTTTTGGGAAAGGGAGTGCAGTGTGCTCTCGAGAACATAGGTGAAACGTCAAAGGTTCAAGAACGGGCCAGCGTTGATGAACAGAGGATTGTTGACGGAAGCACTGGTCTGTGGGAGCGAGGGGGGGACAGACAGCAAACCCTGTGTGAGAGTGCGCGCCGATGGGGGAGAGAGAGTGTGAGGTGGCGCCTTCGCCGTTGGTCGAGAGCTGTGCTGTCGGCGAGTCCACTGAGAAGACATCAACGCCATCACAACAAGGGCTGGAATCAGAGGAGGAACAGCCCAAAATTCATTTTGCGACCTCTGTTCAGCGGCTCTTCATCGTTTCCGGCGGAAGCTTCCCAAGGTAACTTCCCTAGTCAAGTAACTGATTGCAACAGCCGAGACGGGCTGCTGTTCACTACTGTGACAACAGCTGCCAACGAGGCTAGCACGCCGAGTTCCGAGCCGGCAGACGGGAGTCTCAGTCAGGCGATGACGGAGCGCCAGCAGGATGCCTGCGGTAGCGGTGAACCTGTCAAGCCGCAGCTTCTGCCGCAACCTGCACCGCTTTCCTACGATCCCTTCGTTCAGAAGCTGTTGCCACACACGCGCTGCAATGACATTCTGCTGGACCCCACGCGGTGAGTGCATGTATGTGAGGAGCCAGGGAGGAGCATGCCGAGGCCACACACTGAACAAGCTCTATGTAGATGATTGTTCCAAGCTCAGAAACCTCTTGGCAAGGAGGCCGTTCACTTTTGCCAGCAGTGTGGGCGGTGCACCCATGCATGACTCGGACAACCATCAACGGAAGATACTGTCGCACTCGGGGCCGACGGTAGTCTTATGTATGATTGGCAGGACCACGCCGACGGTCCTGAAGAATGATCGGCGTGAGCAGAAGCACGAACTCCAGGCGGCGGACATCGGCACCAACGTTCCGTCCATGGACTCAACGTCATCTGTCGCATACGGCAAGGTGGCTCGCCACCGCAAGGAAAGACCGCTGCGCGTGACAGTCCCTTCAAAGTGCGCATTTTCGAACTGTGGTCTACTCATACGACATTAATGCGGTCATTTGCTAAAAGGAACTGTCAAACTTCCGAGGAAGGGTACAACCTTCTCTGCCCAGCTGCTCCCGTTCCGACGCCCCCCCCCCCCCCCCGCCCCGGTGGAAAGATGTTACGTGTTGTTGTAGCCAACTGGACGACGAGGAAGAAAGCCAGATGGTACGGGCCAGTACGAGCAGGCGTACTGTAGGAAGACGAGAAGGATGAAATGAAGCTGAGGCGACGGTGCCATGTTTGTGTTAGAAATATAGTGTTCTTTTCTATTGTGTGGACGTCGTGTGGTTTCAGCGTTAAAATATATGTAATATAGCGTGGCAGAAGAGTAAAATAACAACCAGTCATCACACAATGCTAATATCGCAAAGAGTGTGTTGTTTAATGCTTCCCACCGGTTTTGCGGAGTTGCCCCACCAGAATTGGAATGACTCCAGAATCATTCCCCATTTTCGCGACCCCAGAATGGAATGGAGACAACCCTTGGACGAATGGAATGGAAATGGAATTAAGCGTCTCTTGTACGGAATGGAGTGGGAATAGAATTACGTCTTTTTCCGAAAATAGAGCACGTTTTCGTCTACGTGCTGTTTTCCAAACTTCAAACATTAGTAAGTCAGAGCCTCTAAATTAACGATAAAGCAGTATTTTTAAAATTGTTTGGCTGATTACAAGTACGGTACAATTATAAGCAACGCGCCTACTAGAAACCGAGGCGTAAGTTAGTATACAAACAAATGCATTATCCCAGCAGATACGGAAGCGAGAAGCAAGTTATCCCTGCGCGTTGGTTCCCATTGATGGCCCCGCACGAAAGTGGCGAATACTCTATGCACAGCCTGATCTTTATCTCACGAGCAGTTCAGTACCTGACACACGTAAATACCCTTTGCGACAAGGAAGACATTGCATATCTGCGCACAGGCGAACACAGAAACTTCTCCTCACCCCATCCGTGCTTGCGAGGCGCGCTTGATAAGTGTGAGTGCTGACGAGCCGTACGGTCTAGTGTTCCGTATTCGATACAAAGGCACAGGGTGCCCGAGCGGTGCACTGTTCCAACTAATACCAGCAGATCTAGAGGATCTTATTCCACATTAACCAAATTTTAGTTTTCACCATATTCACGACCGCTCCAGACGCGTGGCAAAACTGCTTAGTCTTCTTGAGTACTACTTTTGTCAGCATAAAAATACTCTATGTCGTCATTTTAGCATTAACGTATTTAAGCATAAACAATATTAAAACACCACCGTTCGTTCAAACATGCTGACCATGCAAATACTACAGGTAGCGCGAGAACTGCCCCTATGGGAATTAGTATGGGTGGTTGTACTGCACTAGATATGTCACCAAGCTACTATCCCTCTACCTTGTTAACGTGCTTTGCGTACTTTAGTAGTTTTTAATGCATCTGATGACATCAGCTTTATGGGGCATTCATTCTTAACTCAATAAAACTATCAAGATGCCTTTCCTACGTCGATGAGTTACAGGATTGGAATTGAACTGTCCGGCCATTCCCAGAGTGCGAATGGGTTAAGTTTTTTTCATTCCGAGGAAATGAAAGGAATGGAATTGCGGCAAGATCTAATTCCCCGCAATGGAATTGAAATGGAATGCAGGCGCCCATTCCGCAACACTGCTTCCCACCCCCTGCCAAGTGCTCAGCCATAATTCTTTATCATCATCAGTCACAGCACAAATTGCACATAATGCCTCTCAGATGTGTAGCGTGTACCACGAGACTCCGAAGAATGTCTAAAAAATAGCATAGTGGGGACTTCTCTACTTCAGAAAAATTGGGATGCTTTATGGCGGAGTAGGTACCTTACATGTGTACTTGTATTATTGCCCCAGCAGACTCTCCAACGGGCTCCACAAAGTACGCTCTTCCAGCTTTCGTTGTGACTGTGCTGCCTAATCCGCGCAAGCCTGGCGATCTTTTTATCAGAACTGCGGTCTCGCACATCAGAGAGTACACTCAAGGACGTGCTGCTTCCGAGATCGTGGTCACTCCCTTGACACAAAGCGCCCATTAAAAAAATTCGTATTTGTCTTTTGAGAAAGTAGATCTTATGACTTTGAAATTAATACTGGTTTGTGCTAGTTGGTAGGAATTTGTGGTGCAGTTATTTCCGCCCTCTGAAGAACGTATTTTACCCTTGTCCCACTTTCCTAATAGGAGGGCAAGTAACTACATCACAAATCTAATGTTCTTTATGATTACCTTAACTTCAAAATTTTGCATAAAAAAACCGTTACGAACCGTTACGGAACATTTTTTTCGTTCCGGAACAGAAACGGAACGGAACTTTTTGCGGTGGAACGAAACTAAAACCGAAACGAAATGTTTTTCGTTCCGACACCCTGATTATCTGGAGCCTTCCACTATGGCGTGCTTCATAATGAAGCCGTTGTTTTGTACTGAATCAGAGGCTGGGTCCGAGCTAGTTGGTATAGCGACATAATGAAAACGGTAAGCGCGCGGTAAGACTGGAACAAGAAGACCGAACAAGAGGAACAAGCGCTCTGTGTGTGTCGTCATCATGTTGCAGTCTTACCGTGTGCTTATCGTTTTCATTATGCCGTTGTTTTGGCACCATTTGATTGTTGGTACATTCGACTGGTCGTTTTCGTGCGCTCCGGAGACGTGCGTCACGTTCAGCTGGTCGAAATCGAACGCTCTGACTACGTTCGGTTGGTTCTTTCAGAGCACAATGCTGCATCTCTGAGAGCTCTCACTTTGTACTCGGAGTCCGACCGGGATCTGATCACGTGACTCCAGCGTCTCGTGTGTTTGCTACAGAAGAGGCGGTGACGCGTATCCTTTTCCGGCCTCCGATTGCTCTGGCGAGTGGCTGCAGGTGCCGCTCGGACTCAGTCGTGTGAGCACAAAATTTATGATAGCTTTAATGGCCAAGTTAGGCGTCTTTTAAGTGTATGTACGTTATCCTCACGATGCAGCAGCCGCTGCTGCGGAACGTTTAAAGAAGTACGTTATGTTACGTCCGAGCGTGGTTGCTGAAAGCCATGGGAAGAAATATGTCGTAGGTATTCCGTACATTCATTGCGTATCTGATAGGCTAACGAAAGTAGGAAGTAGACATGGCGTTAACGTTGTTTTTACGGCAGCCAATAAGCTAAGTAAGATGTAATCGCCGCTATGCAGAGAAAGAATGAGCGAGTAAAAGACAAGGAATGACCGATATGAGAGGCAAAGCTCCTTAGGGCCTGGCCTTGTCGTTGTCCGCGTCCGACACTGTCCACGAAAACGAAACCGACAAAAAACAAACATTTGTGAACCGCAACCGAAAAAAAGAAACATCTGTGAAAAAAAAAATTGGCCGCGTATCTGCGTGCTTCGCTGCAAATGTCGTGTAAAGACGATAGAAGAGGCGCTGCGTTAAAGCCCCTTGATCTTGGGAAAGTACCGCTATCCATTGTACTCGCCGCCGCGCGCGCGTCCTCCTCTCTCCCTCCTCGCCCCTTTCGCGGCCTCCCGTTCTCCGCCGCTCTTTCCGCGCCGACGATTGGTCTCCTTCGCCGTTGCCCTTGGAGACGCGTGGATCTTGCGTTTTGCTGGTACTTTTCTTTTTCGCTAGCGCCATTTTACGCCGGGGCGCCGCGAAGCGAACGTTGCGCGCGCTTTGTTTTCTGTGCTTTGTGTGGGCGCTATGCCATGCTGTTGCGCCTATAACTGCAACAACGAGAGTGCGAACGGTTATGCACTTTTTACGATTCCCCAAGGTAAGCGTGATGGCTTGCGCGAGAAGCAGTGGCTGTAAGGCGCCTTTCTTAGAGCTCGTGTCAAAGCATTGCCGAATGCTGCCTTTTAAATATTCTTCTGGATGCTCATAACGTTCTTCTTTTTCTCGGCTATTTTCGCGTTGCATAAAAATGGGTTTGAAATGCGAGCGCTTAACGTAGACAGAATGAATCAGCCCCTGTTTGTAAAGAACAAGCTGATAGTGCGAGATATCGTCTTCCGTCCACCTTATGTCGCAGTGAAACTTCTGTGTCATGTGTAAATCAGTGCATATTTGTGCAGTGATATACTATTACCACTTTTCTATTTTCTTGAGATTGTATTTTCCGAAACATTACTACTTCATAACAGAGTTATGCACTAGCAATGATTCTGGGGCTGAATATGATACGATGCTCTTTTTAGTTACGTATCAACCAACGAGTTGCGCGTGCATGAAAATAATATATCCTGCTGATGTTGCACTCTGATTCTGGCTGTTATATTTTTTTTTGCCTAATAAAAATCACAATATTGCAACTCTGTTACTACATATTGCAACGGCATTTTCGTGTGAACTATCATAATACCTTACTAGAGGCGTTTACTTATACCATAGTCCCTCAGTGCGGAATGTCTCCTCTCACAGGTAAACCGAGTGCTAGTTCCTTTTACACGAACCTCTTAATACTATTCTGAAAAATCTTTCTACAGCGCTTCTGTTATTGCGGTAGATGCGTTATTGTTGGCGCCACTTGATTGTGCCGACACTGCGCAAGCGTCTTGGTCAGTTAGGAGACAGCCGCGCAAACCGACTTTCACGTTGTGATGAGTGACGTGCGCGGGTTTTCAAAGTGCGCGCCATGGCAAGATCAAAGAGAAGATAAAGACGAAGAGAGTTGCACGAGCGCTGGAAAAATAAAATAACGAAGAAAAGGAAGCACCAATCGGAGAAGGCCACGTCATGCGCGCGGAAGAAAGCGCGAAGTGTTGGAGGGAGAGAGACACGAGAGGAACAGGGAAGAAGACGGGCGATGCTCTCGGCGGTCGGGTTCCGGACCCGAGCCTAAGTGACCAGCAGAGCCCGGAGGGACCTCCCACGTACGAGCAGGCCATGGCGGTGCGCCTCTGTCCAGTTCCTGCTGCGTGACGTCCTGTGCCCGTGGACACGCTGAGCTGTCGGGCTTCGGGCACGAGCTCTGGCGTGGGTGTCCGGCCGGGACGTGGCCACGGCGTCGGTACCTCCTCTTCTACCAGCAGCCTTGGAAGGCTGTTTCCACCAGTGGCCAACGAACTCCTCTCCGAAACCGATCTACCCTCAAAGACCTTGGTGAGACCAGCGCTTGTGCCTCGTCTCCTCGATATCCGTAGGAACTACTAGCTTAGGCCTATTATTTCGTGGTATAGTTGTGTATTGTTAATTTGGCTTTTGTCAGTGTGATGTGTGCTTGTTTTCCGTGCATGTATTAAATGTCGTGTGCAAACGGCCTCGTCCTTTAGTGGGTGTCTGGCGACGTCTCGGACACCCATGGATTAAGAACCTGCACGTTGTGGGAAACAACATAACACACGTCAAGATTGTATTATTGACGACGTCAAGAATGCATTATTGACGTCAAGAATGTATTATTGACGAAGTCATTACAAGATTCGACGCTTTAAGCACCTAGCTGTGTTGCACATGAGCGCACAGGAAAGCGACAACAAATCCAGACACAGGCGGGCATGACGCAAGCTAAACTATATCAGATGCAGATGTAAAGCATGTTATCATGCGGCAGAAACAACGGCTGCATGATGGAACGCTCCATAAAACTCCTTTTAAATTAGCATGGCCCATTTACACGGCTTTCGGGAGAAACTAATCTTTTAATAAACGTTCATTTCAGAGTTCTCGATTTTGTTATCACCATTTTTCAAAGTTTTCTACACCACTGGGGCGCGCAAGTGGTTCCAAATCACGCGCCTCCATTGAATTCTGCGGCGCGTCCGCGGGAGCCCCGGCGTAAAATGGCGCCGTGCGCAGCGCGCGCCGGCGGCGGGCGAGAAGAATCGAGGAGGAAACGCGCGCGCGGAGGAGAGTGTCGTTACTTTCCTAGATCAAGGGGCTTTACGCTGCGTGAGATATGAACGCCATCTGGCAATACGTCGGGAAACGTGAATGCTGTGTTGCGGGCTGGTAGTCCCGGCGCAGCAGCAGGCAAGACCGGCGGTGACCAACGCGACCGGAGGGGACGCCAGCCAGCCCGAACACGCGGTTTGGCGCGAAGCGCCGAAGCAGAAGAAACGTCCGCACTCAACGAGTACTCTCCACACACTCTTTTATATTCACGTCGCCTGGGTAAAGCAGGAATGCCAGAGCGGCACCCCATTGCACTCGTACAGTGCAATACTGAACTGAAACCGAAACACAACAATGAGCTCGCGCAGAGGGCACGGAGGAAGCTAAGTTTCGGTGCAGTCGCATTTTCAGCGCAGCTTAAGAAACTAGGGTCTCTAGAATTACGTATCTATGTATTTTCTATTAAAGGAACGCACCACCTAATACTTACCTAGTGATGTTGCGCCTCAGATATGCGTAATGTTTGCTTTTTGATCAACCATGTAGACAAGTATGAACCTAGTGAGCCGTTCACGATGGCTGGCCCTTGTGCAAGTGGTTCAACTTTGGCCGAGTGGCTGAAGCGAGGGACGTGCCGACAAACAGAAAGACAGACAGAAAGACATACCAAAATTTCTGTGTTTAAGTTCCCCAAGAAAGACTATCGTCTTTAAAAATACACGGGCGGGCGCTGCAGTGAAAATGGGTACATATAAGCGCGTTCCACACATAATGTTTCTGCCGTCGACCGTGAACGCGCGCTCGCCCGCGAAAGGCAACGTCGACGCGTACAGCGAGCTACCACCAGGGGGTTGTGCATAGAGCTTGTCATTGCCAACTGCAGGCTAGATCCGATTGAAGAACCATCGACTCTGCATTTCACGGACCACAAAGCAGTAATGAAGGGAAAATGGAATCCACAACTCAACACGACATAATATTTATGACCAATAAACATTTTATATGTTGTCACGCGTTGTCAGTCATTTACATGCGCGAGTGGGCAATGTTACGGGAGATTCAGGGTTACCGAACGATCCCCAGTGCTTCACCGATACTTAAGCGCGAATAGACAAGGACAAAGGGAGGTGACGACAACACAAGCGCTGTCTTTGTCTGTGCGCGCTTAAGTATCGGTGATGGAAAACCAACTAGCCCAAAAATCAGTGCTCCCCAGTGCTTCGCCCACTCATCATCATTCACTTCGTGGATATGCGTGGCTTTTGTTTCGTTTTTTTTTTCAGTGAAACACGCGGACAAATTCACTGATTGCCTACAGGTGTGGTGTATAGACTATTTTACGGATGGGCTCGGTTCCGGCTTATTGGGCTGTTAGTCTTGCCCTGTGGTATCTTGAACAAATAAAGGAACTGTGCTGCGGCTGACGTACGCACATGATAACGGTTGGGTTGGTACGTTCGACGTTTATTGCCGCACCGTTCCACGTTTCTTGCTGATGACCATATTTCCGACGACATACGAATGTGATCGCCACTATATCGGTCTACAGCGCACATTGCTAGTACTTCGACTTCTCATTACCTGGGCACAAATTCGCCCAATGAAGAATTTTCATATGTACCACCTTGTGTTTTGCGTACTTCACCATCACGACTAGGTGACAATATTTCGGCAGTTCTTTATAATGAGGATCATAAGATTGAACATATCTGTCGGGTGGAACATTTCTTTAGTGTGGTTTATCAATCCTTTAGACGGGCTCCGACTGTATGAACTTGTTGTACCAGAGATGCTTTCAGGTGCCTCCAGCTAACAAATCATTAAGGATGGTTTGATTACTTTGCCAAAGCATGTTAGCGCGTATGCTGCCGTGAGCGCGTGACCAAATTTTCTACCTGCAGTAATGGGCATAATGCAAGCGAACAGATAGGAAAGGACAAAAAGTGCTCATGCTACTCGCCCCTATCGATAGCCAGGCCCCACCGACATGTTTTTCACGAAGCAGCTCTCGTCATTGAAGGTCGCCGCACGTTGTCATAGAAGACACGTGATAATAATAACAGTAAAAGGCACCTAAATGATCTTTGGCGTAATAGATTTTACATTATTATGAGATGATACGTATTGGTGCACATTTATAAAAGACTCAGTGAAGCAACAAATACAAAACCTATTTTACGGGTGCTTTAACGCGGTGCAAACATGGGTGACAAGCTATCCCCACAACCGTCAGCCTCAGCGGCGAAGGAACGCAAAGGCGCCGCTACAAACCATGCATTCAGACTGAACAAAGCTGTCGCAAAACAAAACATGCATTGGCCTTCGGCGACGAACCTGCCCAGAAACTCGGTTTAGCGAGAGCAGATGTATCTAGCGAAAAACGTTCGGACAGGAAAAGGGAAGAGAAATCCAGGAAAGAAACTCCGGTTAATTCTCTGCCACGTTGGTATTGTGATTACGGTGCTCCGTTGCTGACCCGAATATTACGGTTTTGATTTCGGCCGTGGCGGTCGCATTTTGCTGGATGAGAAATCATAGAGGCCCGTGCAGGCTCGTAACCAGAAATATTTTTAGGGGGGAGGGTGGGCCCACTTGCTGAAGGCCTTGAAAAACACCCATTTTTCTCTCACAACCATTGGAATTCCAGGAAGGGGGGGCAGCCCCCCTCCTTTCCCACTGCCTACTTTTCTGGGCCGTTGTTTTGAGCTGTGGGAGGGCACGTCAAAGAACACCAGAGGGTCGAAATTTGCGTCGCCCTCCTCTACGGCGTGCATATAATGGTATCCTGGTTTTAGCACGAGAAACCCCAGGTAATAGCATTTTAGTTTATTAAAGAAATCACAAAATTTAGGTAGTGTTTCTTGTTTCCTTGCGCACTTCGTTGGACGGAGCCGGTGAGCAGCAGATCCGTACACTCCAAGAAAACAGAGTGTGTGCGACTCCCGTCGGGGACTCCTGACTTGCCACGTATGTGACTCTCTTTAAAGTGGCACGGTGACTCTCTTGTGGGTCACGCGACTCTGCAAAGAGTGTATGCTGATCTCCATAGAGAGCTGACGTGACCCTTTAAAAAAGGGCCATATACGTGGCAAGCCAAAATAGTCAAAAGACACATTTTTGTTTTCTTATACCCTTGTCACACGGGTAAGCTTAACCGCTGTTATCCCCAACTGCAGTTAACGGACGTAACCACAGTTACTGTAAACCAGACAGAGGCGCTGTCACACGTTTGCAGCGCTTCCAAGCGTTCTTCAGTTGATACATGGCTGCGTTCGTGCAACACCGCTATTACACCGCCTTGTACAGGGCTTCACGCTCGATTATGGACGCGTCAGGAGCGTGTTTTGATGCCCGTTCATCAAATAGCGTGATGCCCTGTTCAATCAACGAACGCAGTCGTGTATCAATCTCTTGAAATGCACACGAGATTCTTGCAGCACGGACAAACTTGTACCTCAAAGCCGGTAATTTATCTTCCCAAATGCGTATCAACGCCTCCATCGTCGCAACGGTCCAGTTGACACGCTTTTGGCTTCATATTTCGCTGGGAGCCGAGCTGCTCGCGTCCGACATGGAGGCAGCCATGTTGTCAGTTTACGGCGCTAACAGGGGTTGCCTACCTCCGTTTACGAAAACGGCCGTTAGCGGATTAACTGCGGTTAGGGTTGTCGTGTGACAAGGTACAACAGCCGTTAGACTTAACGGCCGTCGTACTTAACTGTGGTTAGACTACCCGTGTGACAAGGGTATTAGAGTGTAGCGGTAGTACACGCGCGTGATTATTTGTGATATGAGCCGATTTGTACGTGCCGCGAGCCAACACCTTATAAATTCATTACTTTCCACTTGAAGTCATATATTGCAACAGCGTGTTAGGTGACGGAAGCGAATCTCGGAGGCGGCGTAAGAATTTCGATGGACGCAACATGCTAGAAGCCCGTGAGCTTAGATGTAATGCAAGATAAAGAACATCACGATGTCGAACCATCGGCGACCCTCCAGTACAGCGTCACTCACAATCACATCGTGTTCTTGGGGCGTAAAACCACAACAATTATTGTAAGAAGTATCACCACCTTCTCTGTAGCCAGAGAAACCTAACTGGAAGTAAACAGCTTAAAAACACGGGGAAGGCAAGTGACCACACGCTGCAAACTAAGAAACGTAGGGCTCCATATTGCGAAATGCTGTCATTAGACTGTTAAATGTACGCCAACCACTCGATATCTGCCATCGGCTGAGCTTTTCGATCCAGCAACATAGTTGCGCCGCTTGCGCTGAGTCGCGCAAAACTGGGGCAGAGCAGAGCTCGTGGGCCCTCGGCTGGACCTGGCTTGAATAGCCACACATAAAATCACAAGCCCATACACAAAAGTGTTCACGTGATCACATTGTAATTCACGAGTATTGGCTAGGTGTAACTCGGGTTCCATTGGGATTCGCTTGAAGATCACAGCACCAATTGTCACGCCCACACACAAATGTTCACGTGATCACACTGTAATTCACGAGTATTGACTACGTATTGGGCGGGTTCTATTGGGGATCGCTTGGCAATCACAGCACCAGGTACCCTATTGACCTCAATGAGCTTAACTGACCTCACTTGAATATTCCAGGATTGGTCACATATAGCTTGCATCCCAAGTCAATCTAGCCTTAAATATAGTTGATTACTTTTATTAGATATATTTACTTGCATATTCGAGGCTTGGTCCCGATTAGCTTGCATCCCTAGTCAACCTAAGCCTAATTAGCTAATTAGCTTATTTTCCGATAGTTATACTCACTCTTAATTAGTGTTAATTAGACTAAGCTCGGCACGTATTACCGCACTCGGCATGACTCAGCACACGAAAATCCCAGCTCGGCTGAACTAGGATTTATTAAGCTGTGATTTCATTTGCTTAGTTATGTGAAACTAATTAGGTTTTACCATGCTCAACATAGCTTAATAAGGCTTGTCAACGGTTACATTACCTTAACTAAGTACAGCTATTCTTAATTTCGCTTGACGTGGCCGCGCCGACGCGACCCCGACACGGTGTCTACGCCGCAAACCGGACAAACGGCGGCCATTGCACACCTGCTGTTAAAAAAAAGGGAATAAATGAACCCGTTTGGCTGCACTTTCGATACCTCCGGTGTTGTCGAGCGCCGTTTTCCTTATTCTGCAGCGTTAAACGAGTCGTTGCCATAGAAGCGGGATATGACTAGCCATTTTAACGCCACAACTCGCCGGTCTTATCTTCGTCGCCGACACAACGGAGAACGGCGGCAGGCCAAGCCAAGAGGTGATGCTGTGTGTTCTGAACTCTTTTTCTTTTGTTTCTTTCCTTTATTTCTAGCCACGACGCAACTCTTGACTTCGCGCGAGATTCAAATAGATAAAAGCCATGCGGCACGTGGTGGAAGACACGCGAACTAAACGCCGATGTCCGAGAAAGCTGGATCTGAGCGTCAATGTGGCTGTCCTTTGCCCTCCAAACTTCGCTTCGTAGCGCCACAGCTTCCGCAACTTTGCAGAATTCTTCTGCTTTCCCTAATGTCAGGTTTGCTTCTCGAGGCTTTTTTTCGCGCAACTTTGAGTTATTCGTGCCGAACACTATTTGATCCCTGATCACTGAATCCTGCTGTTCTTTGAAATTGCACTGGCAGCTTGTGTTTTGAGGTCTCGAAAAAAATTTTCGAACGGTTGCCCTTCTGCCTGCATCCTTGAGCTAAACAGATACTGCTCATGCACTTCGTTGCTTACCTCAGAGCAATAAGCCTCGAACTTTGCAACAACTGTCTTGCAGTCTTCCTGGTCTTCCTGTGTTTCAAACTTGAACGTGTTGAACACGTCGAGAGCTTCGTCACCAGCGACCCTAGGAAGGAGCGCCGTTTTTGCAGCTTCACTTCGGGGTTGGTCCTTCGTCGCGGTCGCCACAAGGAACAGGTCGAACTTTTGTTTGAAGCGTTTCCATTGCTCGGAGAGGTTGCCGGTCAGCTGCACGCGTGGCGGTGCCTTGAGTACCTCCATCGATGGGGTTCCACCGAGACCAAGCTTCGACCCGAAGTGACCACTTCTGACACCATGTACCGTTTGCAATGCTGGTCTAGTAAGGATCGAGGCAACTACATGATGGCAGGGACAAGAATGAATGCAGGATTTATTATCACGCTCTTATATTAGCGAAATGTGTGATAGCAGTGCTATCGCAATAAGGCAGGCAGCGCAGAGAGCGCATGCCCGATACAATGTTATCTTTCTGTTGCATCGACGCGTTCCTACAAAAAGGCCCTGAATTCGAAGTAATAACAAGGTAATAACTTAGTTGCGAGTTCATCGCTGTGTGTGTGTGTGTGTGTGTGTGTGTGTGTGTGTGTGTGTGTGTGTGTGTGTGTGTGTGTGTGTGTGTGTGTGTGTGTGTGTGTGTGTGTGTGTGTGTGTGTGTGTGTGTGTGTGTCCTTCCTAAATGTACGGTCTTTTTTTGCGCTGGTAAATCAATCTTAATCATGAACCAACTCGCCCAAGCAGCAGTTTTAGCAAAGTTTAATAGGCGTGCGGCGAATAGGGCGCCTCAGGATCAGCATGACCGGTGCCTCCTTGAGGGTGTTGACGCTTTGGCAAGGACTGTGAAAGCCATGAAGGACTTCCGTCAGTGCGCGGGCTCCGACAGATCTCGTCGTGAAGCATTTTAGAGAAAATGACTCCGACTGCTTCAAGCCGATAAAGAGGGTGGGTTTGTGGTTTTAGATGCTGTAAGTTTCAATGAGAAGGCTAGCATCACTAAGAATTTTAAGGAGGTGAAAAATAGTGCTATTCGCGTGAAGACAAAGGCAGCCAATTTGTGTAAGGAGCTTCAGCTTGAGAAACTGGCCAGAGGCATTATTGCATGTAAAGGCAACACACTCAGTGTTTTTTTCACTGCGAAACACGCAAGCCGGAAGTTCCGTTTCGTGCAATAATAAGTGAAAAGGGCTCTTGGCAGCACCTAGCAAGCTAATTCCTGCTCAAAAAAATATAAATATGTTAACGCTCGACGACCCCTTCGGTATCAAGGGCTCAGACGATGTTGTCCATTTTCTGCAGGAGGAGAATCGTATTGACTATATCTTCTCTGTCGACGTTGAAGATTTATTTTATTCAGTTCCTCATGGCCACTTATTTGTAGCGGTACGCGAGTGCATCGAAGCCGGTGGGCCCATTGACTTTCAAAAAAACGCTAGTATGTCGGTTGAATGACTTCATGTCGTTACTGCAATTTAATCTTCGCTCTACATTAGTAGCCCACGAGAACCGGTTTTATCTGCAGCGACAAGGGATTTGCATCGCGTCCTGTGTGGCACCTGCTTTGTGTAACGTATTTTTAGCGGACGTGGATTGTTCTTTGTCTAGCATCCTAGAGACAACCAATGTTATCAAAGCTTTTAGATATGTAGACGATTTTTTAATACTTTTAAAGAAACCCATAGATTTTAACCTTGACAAGCCTGTTCATTCTATCCTTGACGCGTTTCAGCAGTGCGGAAAGGGCTTGACCTTTACCCAGGAAATCATTTGCACTAAATCTTTGCAATTTTTAGATTTAAGGCTTTGTTTAAGCACTCACGTGTGCTGGTCTTGCAGCTCACGAACGCAGAAGCGACTGCAGCCATATGATTCAGCGCAGTCGAAACTAGTTAAGCAGGCGATAGTGAAGCTTTGTCTGGGATTTGTGCTTGGAAAGGAATGTCCACATGCTATGCAGGACAGCTTTAGAAATCAAGTACGACGAGTGTTGGAAGACGGGTACCCTTGCACGCTCGTTACGGCAGTCGCAGAGGCTTTCATGCGAGAGTCAAAAGCACCCCGTTCCGGTAAGACACCAGGGCCACAATCCAGGAGCCGCCCTGCAGTTTTGCCCTACAGTCACCGCACTTCTCACAACCTGAAGAAGGATGCGGGCAGGCACGATGTGCCGATGGTTTTTTTCAGCCCCGCGCAAGCTGGCAAAGCTCTGCCCGAACATATCTTCGGCTAAGAAGAGTCCTGGAGTGTGTGGCATGAAGCACGAAATGCCCTATGTAGCCTGCGCGGTTGGCGTGGTCTATGAGCTTCCGCTTTCATGTGGAAAGTCTTATGTCGGGCAGACCGGAAGGTTCATCAACGTTCGTGCAAGGGAACATGAATTGACCTAAATAATGAAGAGAACGCGCATTTACCAGCGCATGTCTGACATTGCATGTGCGTGCCGAATTTCCGAGCGATGCGAGGTTTTGGGCCGAAGCCAAGATAGCACCGCACGGGAACTTTTGGAAGCCTTTTTTATCTCAACTAGAGAAAACACGCGTATTAGCCAGTCTTCTGTTTCCTTATTGCATGGTGAAAAGAGATTCTTGCGTGGCTTGTTGTGATCCGACAGTGAAAATGCGATTAGCGTTGTGAACGCGTGATTGATGGCGTATATTTTTGACACGACGAAAAATAAGGTTAGTTGACAGTTTGCGCTCGTCCGAGTTTCCTGAGTCCTTGTTTTTATACGTGTGTGCATCAATGTTTCCTTCCAAGTATGAACCAACTCGCCCAGCAGAAAGTTTTATTGAATCGTATTACTCAATGAAGTGCAACATTGTTCGTAAAATACTTGACCACCTACCCATATATTTTATTCCACCGCAAAGCCGTTTTCAGCCTACACAACCCACTTCTGATATATATTATTGCCCTGTAAATTCAACATTTCTTTCGCACTTTCGTGAAAAAAATTGAGCGAACGAATTGGGACGAGTTATTTTCTTTCTCCTCTGCTGATTTAGCTCATGACTACTTTATCCGAATGTTTAGTTCAAACTACAAAAAAAAAAAACACTTTCCTCCTATGGGTTTTAAAAAGCCAAATCGTATCTGCGAACTTCAATCACTACAGCGATTCTAAAAATGATGAAGAAAAAGATAGATTGTATCACGTTTTCCTAGTTACCGGAAATCGAGATCATTTGAATATGTTTAAAAAAGCTAGAATTTCATTTAATAGATTTCAACGGCAAGCAAAACGAAAGTATTACTATTTCATGTCTGATGGCGTCACAGATGAAAAACAAATGTGCAATAAGTTGCACTCCGTTATATCGCCAATTTGATCATGTAATAACTAAGAACTTGTAGTTGAGAGTGAGGTTATCAGCGGTAAAAAGTTCGCGGATAAATTTAATGAGTACCTAACATCTCTAACTGAAAGCTCTCATGAACAAGACCCTTGGAGTATGTACCCTTGGAGTACACACCCTTGGAGTACCAGTGCCGCTCAAGGAATCAATATTTATTTCCCCAACAGTTGAATGTGAGGTAATAAGAGTATTTGAGAGTTTTAAGATGTCTAAGAGTGAGTATTTAAATGGTCTAAGTTGAAACGGATTAACAAGTTATTTTTCTACTTAGCCCATATCTGACACACATTTGCAACCTTTCCTTAAAAACTAGTATTTTCCCACAGAATATGAAGAATGCTAATTCGACAAGGACACAGGAGTCACGGACGAGCGCACGCTTTCCACGTCTGCCTTCTTGTCCAGTTTGCGCGCCACCAGTTTTTCTTTGCAAGTATGAACCAGCACCAAGTTTTACTGAAGGTTGCTAACGTGACAGTGATCTAATTATAAGATATTCTAACTTACAGGTCTACTTGAGTCCTCCCGCTCTTCTCGTTAGGGCTTGAAAAAATTATTCATGATAGACTATCGAAATTTAAGTACGAAGGATTTCTTGGCGAACCTCAGGCCCTTTGGCCGTTTCTATCTATCTATCTATCTATCTATCTATCTATCTATCTATCTATCTATCTATCTATCTATCTATCTATCTATCTATCTATCTATCTATCTATCTATCTATCTATCTATCTATCTAACGATTCACTGATCATGACATGAATAACACAAACTTCCTTTCGCGTATGTCATGAAACCCTTTCCCTCAGTCACGTGTCGCACATAGCCGCATACCACAGTATATGTTATGCGGGTATATGCCACAGATGAGTCAAAGTCTCAGTCAACGGAGTAACCGTGAACATAGACATTGAAAATAAAAGCAATTGAGGGAGCTGAAGGCAGGAGCTCCCAACTGGCTATGAGAACGAGCAGGTAAACAGGGATGCCTTGACCAAGGTGGCCAAAATTAGCGGAGGCCACATTGGTGCCCTGCCGGCCTCATTTTGCCTGAGCATAGGCAAGCCGTGGTACATGTACCTTGTGGTATATCGAACGTGACGAACACGGCAACCTTATGGGACTCTGGCTTGAATTTCCAACATCCACGGTAGGCATTGTCGTGCCAGCCAGGATGAAGCACGTCCCTACCGCTCTTGCGTTCCGTCCCCAACGACATGTGGTGGGGGGGGGGGGGGTCTTCAACCATACTTAATGCATGGTCGTGCGTACGTTTGTATGTGCACCTGTAGATGCACACGTGTAAAACTGCATGAAAGCCGTACAGGCTACGCCAGTGCCATAGTCTGGAATCAAACCCGTATTCTCGAGCTGAGCAGCTCAACACTTTAGCCCCAGCGGGTCGGGCGTTGCGACTGCATGGGATCGCCCTGTGGTATCACACCAATCAGTCTGGATTATACGTTGACGGTCGCGTTGTGCCAACTCGAGATCTTAGGGCTCATTCACACAGCTGGGCTTTCTATCGCGTGAACGGGCGCGATCCCTGTGGAGACAAGACAGGGGCTCACACGGGAGCATTTGTTCCGCGCTTACCATATACCTCCGGCCAACGCTCTCTCGAGGCATGCGGTGTATGCACTCAGAGGAGCTCTCCGGGTCTTTTTGCGCAGGTTTATTCCATATTTAAATCCAATGCGCAGGAGCATGTGTCTACCCAAAGAGACGGTGTTCGACGGCCAAATTTTTGTGCAAACAAACAAACAGGAAACAAAGAAACAATAAACGCGCTGCAGAAAGCGCGTGATACGAGACGTGAGCCATCTGGTTTCCATTGGCGAGATGCGAAGCACGTGAGAGTTAAATTAATCAAAGGGTAGCTGGAGCTCATTCGGGCATGGATTCGGTTGAACGAGCACTGACACAGAAAATTTCGTTCTCGTGTGTTCTAGTGAGCTAAATAGCTAAATACACACTCATCACGGCTGGAAACGTCGTATGCTTGAGCGCGCGAAGGTTAATTATTTGGACACGTCTTCATCGCAGTCGCAGTTTCGGTTTCAGAGAGAACGGCGGGACCAGGGAGGTTTTCTTCCAAACACAGCTGTGAGGAGCGGCAACGGGTGCGCTGCGGTGCAAATATTGCGGCAAAGCGCACGCAGTCGCAGTTCCGGTTTCAGAGAGAACGGTGGGACCAGGGAGGTTTTCTTCCAACACAGCTGTGGGGAGCAGCAGTGGGTGCTCTGCGGTGCAAATACTGCGGCAAAGCGCACGCAGTCGCAGTTTCGGTTTCAGAGAGAACGGCGGGACCAGGGAGGTTTTATTCCAAACACAGCTGTGAGGAGCGGCAACGGGTGCGCTGCGGCGGAAATACTGCGGCAAAGCGCACGCAGTCACAGTTTCGGTTTCAGAGAGAACGGCGGGACCAGGGAGGTTTTCTTCCAAACACAGCTGTGAGGAGAGGCAACGGGTGCGCTGCGGTGCAAATACTGCGGCAAAGCGCACGCAGTCGCAGTTTCGGTTTCAGAGAGAACGGCGGGACCAGGGAGGTTTTCTTCCAAACACAGCTGTGAGGAGCGGCAACGGGTGCGCTGTGGTGCAAATACTGCGGCAAAGCGCACGCAGTCGCAGTTTCGGTTTCAGAGAGAACGGCGGGACCAGGGAGGTTTTCTTCCAAACACAGCTGTGAGGAGCGGCAACGGGTGCGCTGCGGTGCAAATACTGCGGCAAAGCGCACGCAGTCGCAGTTTCGGTTTCAGAGAGAACGGCGGGACCAGGGAGGTTTTCTTCCCAACACAGCTATGAGGAGCGGCAACGGGTGCGCTGCGGTGCAAATACTGCAGCAAAGCGCACGCAGTCGCAGTTTCGGTTTCAGAGAAAACGGCGGGACCAGGGAGGTTTTCTTCCAAACACAGCTGTGGGGAGCCGCAACGGGTGCGCTGCGGTCCAAATACTGCGGCAAAGCGCACGCAGTCGCAGTTTCGGTTTCAGAGAGAACGGCGGGACCAGGGAGGTTTTCTTCCAAACACAGCTGTGGGGAGCCGCAACGGGTGCGCTGCGGTGCAAATACTACGGTCCCTAGAATGTACTGGCTAGTCTGCCGTCTCCGCTCTCCGCCGCGTCCTCTAGGGGATGCCTGCGGCGGTGGCGCTGCGCGAAATCGAAGTTCCTTGAGCAGACGCCCCGCCCGCGACTCTCGCTTACGGGTGGGCTGGCGGAGCCGTTTACAACCGCGCTCTCGCGTTTGCTTACCTTTTCACGTCGAACGCCTGCGGTGTTTGCTTTTATTACAGAACGTGACATTGAGTACAAATAAGTAAGGAATACCTTAGCGCTAGTTAAAGTTGCAGAAGAGCACGAAGTCTGGCGTCACACAAGTTTCCCAGTGATGACCACCATCCCTCAGTGCATCCGTCCTGCTTATTACTTCACGAGACGGGATTGAGAGCATCAGAATTTTTAATCCTTATTGGTTCCTTGACATGGGTTTCGTCAGCGTCATTTAATTGCATCTTCTCGTCTTTAGCAGCTTAATTCTTTGCCGCTTTACTTCTCTTTCGCTGTTCAGTGATTTCGTGAAGAAGCTGGAATCTAAGTAAAATGCAGAACTTCATGGAGGCTTTTTGTGATGAAATTTGAATGTTCTTCACATCCCAGATGAGGCAAATCTGTTTTTTTTTTCAAGAAAGCGCTGAAATCCACAATGCTCATTTCATGCAGCTTAGTCACGCTGAAATAAGTGGTAAAGCTATTTTCAAATTTTGCAATAGCTGCTTTGAGAGTTCCGGAGAGGTTCGGGAGGTCATTGAGAGGTTCGGTCATTGAGAGGTCTTTGAGAGGTTCGGGAGGTCATTATTCTAATTAACCTGTTCATATTTTTAATAAAGCCTTTGAGTTGGCTCCACGGGGCCACAAGCTTTCTCGACCTTGTCGGAATACAAAAATGACCCCCTAATAACCCCCTAATGACATTGTACAGGGACGAATCCTCGTCGCTTGTTGGAGGGATACTTTAGACTCTTTTTCGGTAATCTAAAGGGTATAAAAAATAGTATTTCTATTTTTATACTTTCATGATGTCTGCTCGCTACCCGCTTGCGAAAGGGAGACCTATACCAAAGAACTACCTCAACGTGAATAGCCGAAAGGCGAAAAGCAGCGCGACTCTGTCTGTGTGTTCTCTATTTTGGAAATGTAACCGATTTTGAATGCCTTGTATTACGATGCGAGAGAACGGTCAGCTATCCCTATACCTAAAAAAAAAGCAAAAAGAAATAAGCAGCGCGAAACAGGTGCGGTGGGCGAGCAGTCGACGAACTGACATTGAACGACACATCTGGTTGAGTATTTCTTGTGCCGCGAATGTGTTATTCCGGCATGCAACAGTGTCATTAAAGAACGAAGCTATATATTTTCAGTGGAGGAGCCAAAGACCAAATACAACGCACATTATGAAAGCCAAATTTCATTTTATAATTTTGAACCTTGTGGCAAGATACTCGTGGAAAAGATCCCATATGTCTGTTCTTCGGCGGGTACACATGGTTCTGATGTGCCAAGCTGCTGCTGTAAATGTTTCAGCCCGTTGGAGGCGCAACTTATTTGTGGCGTCATAGCTATATAGTCTCCTGGCTGCCGCCAACCTGGACCGCAGCAAGCACAATAAAGTTTTGTCTATATATATATATATATATATATATATATATATATATATATATATATATATATATATATATATATATATATATATATATTGCAGGACGGTAAATAGATCTAATAATACTTTGAGCGAAATCGTATGAACCTTGCTTATCGTTGAAAAAAAAACTCCAACATTACAATGTCTGTAATTAATATACTCACCCATTCTGAGAACTGCATTGCGTTTATTGTCTCCGTAACACATCGAGAACCAACCTTTATGATTACGAGACTTAGCACACTAAATATATCTGAAGTAACGTTTTTACTCTCAGAATTGTTTGCTTATTAAAAACTTATCTTAGAAATGTTTGGTACCTTCGTAAGGACAATTTAACAGCATATATATTATGATGGCAGTCTTGTGATAACAGTAACTCCTTAAGAAAAAAAATTAAGGTCAATTTTTCGCCCTGTGGTTTTGCTTCGAGTAACTGCGCGCTCTTAAATGAGTGTCTGGATCCACCACTGATCTTAGTGTGATCACGGCAGTGTCCAGACAAGAGACGACGTTGAATGCAATGTTTGGTCGGTTCAAGACGTTCCAGTCTCTGCCCACACAAACAGAACGAAAACGTGGAGTTCATGCGGGAGCGCAAAATAAACGGCAAGGCGCGATACTCCACCAATTCCTCCTGCGCGACATGCACCGTGCAGGCGCTCCGATGGATCGCAGCGCCCCCTACGCAAGCATCCGCGGCGCGGACGCGGCCTTGCATGGGGAGGGCGCGGAGACGGCAGACTAGCCAGTATATTCTAGGGACCGTACAAATACTGCGGCAAAGCGCACGCAGTCGCAGTTTCGGTTTCAGAGAGAACGGCGGGACCAGGGAGGTTTTCTTCTAAACACAGCTGTGATGAGCGGCAACGGGTGCGCTGCGGTGCAAATACTGCGGCAAAGCACACGCAGTCGCAGTTTCGGTTTCAGAGAGAACGGCGGGACCAGGGAGGTTTTCTTCCAAACACAGCTGTGAGGAGCGGCAACGGGTGCGCTGCGGTGCAAATACTGCGGCAAAGCGCCCGCAGTCGCAGTTTCGGTTTCAGAGAGAACGGCGGGACCAGGGAGGTTTTCCTCCAAACACAGCTGTGGGGAGCAGCAGTGGGCGCTCTGCGGTGCAAATACTGCGGCAAAGCGCACGCAGTCGCAGTTTCGCTTTCATAGAGAACGGTGGGACCAGGGAGATTTTCTTCCAAACACAGCTGTGGGGAGCAGCAGTGGGCGCTCTGCGGTGCAAATACTGCGGCAAAGCGCACGCAGTCACAGTTTCCGTTTCAGAGAGAACGGCGGGACCAGGGAGGTTTTCTTCCAAACACAGCTGTGAGGAGCGGCAACGGGTGCGCAGCGGTGGAAATACTGCGGCAAAGCGCACGCAGTCGCAGTTTCGGTTTCAGAGAGAACGGCGGGACGAGAGAGGTTTTCTTCCAAACACAGCTGTGAGGAGCGGCAACGGGTGCGCTGCGGTCCAAATACTGCGTCAAAGCGCACGCAGTCGCAGTTTCGGTTTCAGTGAGAACGGCGGGACCAGAGAGGTTTTCTTTCAAACACAGCTGTGAGGAGCGGCAACGGGTGCGCTGCGGTGCAAATATTACGGCAAAGCGCACGCAGTCGCAGTTTCGGTTTCAGAGAGAACGGCGGGACCAGGGAGGTTTTCTTCCAAACACAGCTGTGAGGAGCGGTAACGGGTGCGCTGCGGTGCAAATACTGCGGCAAAGCGCACGCAGTCGCAGTTTCGGTTTCAGAGAGAACGGCGGGACCAGGGAGGTTTTCTTCTAAACACAGCTGTGATGAGCCGCAACGGGTGCGCTGCGGTGCAAATACTGCGGAAAAGCGCACGTAGTCGCAGTTTCGGTTTCAGAGAGAACGGCGGGACCAGGGAGGTTTTCTTCCAAACACAGCTGTGAGGAGCGGCAACGGGTGCGCTGCGGTGCAAATACTGCGGAAAAGCGCACGCAGTCGAGGTTTCGGTTTCAGAGAGAACGGCGGGACCAGGGAGGTTTTCTTCCAAACACAGCTGTGAGGAGCGGCAACGGGTGCGCTGCGGTGCAAATACTGCGGAAAAGCGCACGCAGTCGCAGTTTCGGTTTCAGAGAGAACGGCGGGACGAGGGAGGTTTTCTTCCAAAGACAGCTGTGAGGAGCGGCAACGGGTGCGCTGCGGTGCAAATACTGCGGCAAAGCGCACGCAGTCGCAGTTTCGGTTTCAGAGAGAACGGCGGGACCAGGGAGGTTTTCTTCCAAACACAGCTGTGAGTAGCGGCAACGGGTGCGCTGCGGTGCAAATACTGCGGCAAAGCGCACGCAGTCGCAGTTTCGGTTTCAGAGAGAACGGCGGGACCAGGGAGGTTTTCTTCCAAACACAGCTGTGAGGAGCGGCAACGGGTGCGCTGCGGTGCAAATACTGCGGAAAAGCGCACGCAGTCGCAGTTTCGGTTTCAGAGAGAACGGCGGGACCAGGGAGGTTTTCTTCCAAACACAGCTGTGAGGAGCGGCAACGGGTGCGCTGCGGTGCAAATACTGCGGCAAAGCGCACGCAGTCGCAGTTTCGGTTTCAGAAAGAACGGCGGGACCAGGGAGGTTTTCTTCCAAACACAGCTGTGAGGAGCGGCTACGGTTGCGCTGAGGTGCAAATACTGCGGCAAAGCGCACGCAGTCGCACTTTCGGTTTCAGAGAGAACGGCGGGACCAGGGAGGTTTCTTCCAAACACAGCTGTGAGGAGCGGCAACGGGTGCGCTGCGGTGGAAATACTGCGGCAAAGCGCACGCAGTCGCAGTTTCGGTCTCAGAGAGAACGGCGGGACCAGGGAGGTTTTCTTCTAAACACAGCTGTGATGAGCGGCAACGGGTGCGCTGCGGTGCAAATACTGCGGCAAAGCGCACGCAGTCGCAGTTTCGGTTTCAGAGAGAACGGCGGGACCAGAGAGGTTTTCTTCTAAACACAGCTGTGATGAGCGGCAACGGGTGTGCTGCGGTGCAAATACTGCGGAAAAGCGCACGCAGTCGCAGTTTCGGTTTCAGAGAGAACGGCGGGACCAGAGAGGTTTTCTTCTAAACACAGCTGTGATGAGCGGCAACGGGTGTGCTGCGGTGCAAATACTGCGGAAAAGCGCACGCAGTCGCAGTTTCGGTTTCAGAGAGAACGGCGGGACCAGGGAGGTTTTCTTCCAAACACAGCTGTGAGGAGCGGCAACGGGTGCGCAGCGGTGGAAATACTGCGGCAAAACGCACGCAGTCGCAGTTTCGGTTTCAGAGAGAACGGCGGGACAAGAGAGGTTTTCTTCCAAACACAGCTGTGAGGAGCGGCAACGGGTGCGCTGCGGTGCAAATACTGCGTCAAAGCGCACGCAGTCGCAGTTTCGGTTTCAGTGAGAACGGCGGGACCAGGGAGGTTTTCTTTCAAACACAGCTGTGAGGAGCGGCAACGGGTGCGCTGCGGTGCAAATATTATGGCAAAGCGCACGCAGTCGCAGTTTCGGTTTCAGAGAGAACGGCGGGACCAGGGAGGTTTTCTTCCAAACACAGCTGTGAGGAGCGGTAACGGGTGCGCTGCGGTGCAAATACTGCGGCAAAGCGCACGCAGTCGCAGTTTCGGTTTCAGAGAGAACGGCGGGACCAGGGAGGTTTTCTTCTAAACACAGCTGTGATGAGCGGCAACGGGTGCGCTGCGGTGCAAATACTGCGGAAAAGCGCACGTAGTCGCAGTTTCGGTTTCAGAGAGAACGGCGGGACCAGGGAGGTTTTCTTCCAAACACAGCTGTGAGGAGCGGCAACGGGTGCGCTGCGGTGCAAATACTGCGGAAAAGCGCACGCAGTCGCAGTTTCGGTTTCAGAGAGAACGGCGGGACCAGGGAGGTTTTCTTCCAAACACAGCTGTGAGGAGCGGCAACGGGTGCGCTGCGGTGCAAATACTGCGGAAAAGCGCACGCAGTCGCAGTTTCGGTTTCAGAGAGAACGGCGGGACCAGGGAGGTTTTCTTCCAAACACAGCTGTGAGGAGCGGCAACGGGTGCGCTGCTGTGCAAATACTGCGGAAAAGCGCACGCAGTCGCAGTTTCGGTTTCAGAGAGAACGGCGGGACCAGGGAAGTTTTCTTCCAAACACAGCTGTGAGGAGCGGCAACGGGTGCGCTGCGGTGCAAATACTGAGGCAAAGCGCACGCAGTCGCAGTTTCGGTTTCAGAGAGAACGGCGGGACCAGGGAGGTTTTCTTCCAAACACAGCTGTGAGGAGCGGCAACGGGTGCGCTGCGGTGCAAATACTGCGGCAAAGCGCACGCAGTCGCAGTTTCGGTTTCAGAGAGAACGGCGGGACCAGGGAGGTTTTCTTGTAAACACAGCTGTGATGAGCGGCAACGGGTGCGCTGCGGTGCAAATACTGCGGCAAAGCGCACGCAGTCGCAGTTTCGGTTTCAGAGAGAACGGCGGGACAAGGGAGGTTTTCTTCTAAACACAGCTGTGATGAGCGGCAACGGGTGCGCTGCGGTGCAAATACTGCGGCAAAGCGCACGCAGTCGCAGTTTCGGTTTCAGAGAGAACGGCGGGACCAGGGAGCTTTTCTTCCAAACACAGCTGTGAGGAGCGGCAACGGGTGCGCTGCGGTGGAAATACTGCGGCAAAGCGCACGCAGTCGCAGTTTCGGTCTCAGAGAGAACGGCGGGACCAGGGAGGTTTTCTTCTAAACACAGCTGTGATGAGCGGCAACGGGTGCGCTGCGGTGCAAATACTGCGGCAAAGCGCACGCAGTCGCAGTTTCGGTTTCAGAGAGAACGGCGGGACCAGGGAGGTTTTGTTCCAAACACAGCTGTGAGGAGCGGCAACGGGTGCGCTGCGGTGCAAATACTGCGGCAAAGCGCACGCAGTCGCAGTTTCGGTTTCAGAGAGAACGGCGGGACCAGGGAGCTTTTCTTCCAAACACAGCTGTGAGGAGCGGCAACGGGTGCGCTGCGGTGCAAATACTGCGGAAAAGCGCACGCAGTCGCAGTTTCGGTTTCAGAGAGAACGGCGGGACCAGGGAGGTTTTCTTCCAAACACAGCTGTGAGGAGCGGCAACGGGTGCGCTGCGGTGCAAATACTGCGGCAAAGCGCACGCAGTCGCAGTTTCGGTTTCAGAGAGAACGGCGGGACCAGGGAGGTTTTCTTCCAAACACAGCTGTGAGGAGCGGAACGGGTGCGCTGCGGTGCAAATACTGCGGCAAAGCGCGCGCAGTCGCAGTTTCGGTTTCAGAGAGAACGGTGGGACCAGGGAGGTTTTCTTCCAAACACAGCTGTGAGGAGCGGCAACGGGTGCGCTGCTGTGCAAATACTGCGGAAAAGCGCACGCAGTCGCAGTTTCGGTTTCAGAGAGAACGGCGGGACCAGGGAAGTTTTCTTCCAAACACAGCTGTGAGGAGCGGCAACGGGTGCGCTGCGGTGCAAATACTGAGGCAAAGCGCACGCAGTCGCAGTTTCGGTTTCAGAGAGAACGGCGGGACCAGGGAGGTTTTCTTCCAAACACAGCTGTGAGCAGCGGCAACGGGTGCGCTGCGGTGCAAATACTGCGGCAAAGCGCACGCAGTCGCAGTTTCGGTTTCAGAGAGAACGGCGGGACCAGGGAGGTTTTCTTGTAAACACAGCTGTGATGAGCGGCAACGGGTGCGCTGCGGTGCAAATACTGCGGCAAAGGGCACGCAGTCGCAGTTTCGGTTTCAGAGAGAACGGCGGGACAAGGGAGGTTTTCTTCCAAACACAGCTGTGAGGAGCGGCAACGGGTGCGCTGCGGTGCAAATACTGCGGCAAAGCGCGCGCAGTCGCAGATTCGGTTTCAGAGAGAACGGCGGGACCAGGGAAGTTTTCTTCCAAACACAGCTGTGAGGAGCGGCAACGGGTGCGCTGCGGTGCAAATACTGAGGCAAAGCGCACGCAGTCGCAGTTTCGGTTTCAGAGAGAACGGCGGGACCAGGGAGGTTTTCTTCCAAACACAGCTGTGAGCAGCGGCAACGGGTGCGCTGCGGTGCAAATACTGCGGCAAAGCGCACGCAGTCGCAGTTTCGGTTTCAGAGAGAACGGCGGGACCAGGGAGGTTTTCTTGTAAACACAGCTGTGATGAGCGGCAACGGGTGCGCTGCGGTGCAAATACTGCGGCAAAGCGCACGCAGTCGCAGTTTCGGTTTCAGAGAGAACGGCGGGACAAGGGAGGTTTTCTTCCAAACACAGCTGTGAGGAGCGGCAACGGGTGCGCTGCGGTGCAAATACTGCGGCAAAGCGCGCGCAGTCGCAGTTTCGGTTTCAGAGAGAACGGCGGGACCAGGGAGGTTTTCTTCCAAACACAGCTGTGAGGAGCGGCAACGGGTGCGCTGCGGTGCAAATACTGCGGCAAAGCGCGCGCAGTCGCAGTTTCGGTTTCAGAGAGAACGGTGGGACCAGGGAGGTTTTCTTCCAAACACAGCTGTGAGGAGCGGCAACGGGTGCGCTGCTGTGCAAATACTGCGGAAAAGCGCACGCAGTCGCAGTTTCGGTTTCAGAGAGAACGGCGGGACCAGGGAAGTTTTCTTCCAAACACAGCTGTGAGGAGCGGCAACGGGTGCGCTGCGGTGCAAATACTGAGGCAAAGCGCACGCAGTCGCAGTTTCGGTTTCAGAGAGAACGGCGGGACCAGGGAGGTTTTCTTCCAAACACAGCTGTGAGCAGCGGCAACGGGTGCGCTGCGGTGCAAATACTGCGGCAAAGCGCACGCAGTCGCAGTTTCGGTTTCAGAGAGAACGGCGGGACCAGGGAGGTTTTCTTGTAAACACAGCTGTGATGAGCGGCAACGGGTGCGCTGCGGTGCAAATACTGCGGCAAAGCGCACGCAGTCGCAGTTTCGGTTTCAGAGAGAACGGCGGGACAAGGGAGGTTTTCTTCCAAACACAGCTGTGAGGAGCGGCAACGGGTGCGCTGCGGTGCAAATACTGCGGCAAAGCGCGCGCAGTCGCAGTTTCGGTTTCAGAGAGAACGGCGGGACCAGGGAGGTTTTCTTCCAAACACAGCTGTGAGGAGCGGCAACGGGTGCGCTGCGGTGCAAATACTGCGGCAAAGCGCACGCAGTCGCAGTTTCGGTTTCAGAGAGAACGGCGGGACCAGGGAGGTTTTCTTCCAAACACAGCTGTGAGGAGCGGCAACGGGTGCGCTGCGGTGCAAATACTGCGGCAAAGCGCACGCAGTCGCAGTTTCGGTTTCAGAGAGAACGGCGGGACCAGGGAGATTTTCTTCTAAACACAGCTGTGAGGAGCGGCAACGGGTGCGCTGCGGTGCAAATACTGCGGAAAAGCGCACGCAGTCGCAGTTTCGATTTCAGAGAGAACGGCGGGACCAGGGATGTTTTCTTCCAAACAGAGCTGTGAGGAGCGGCAACGGGTGCGCTGCGGTGCAAATACTGCGGAAAAGCGTACGCAGTCGCAGTTTCGGTTTCAGAGAGAACGGCGGGACCAGGGAGGTTTTCTTCCAAACACAGCTGTGAGGAGCGGCAACGGGTGCGCTGCGGTGCAAATACTGCGGCAAAGCGCACGCAGTCGCAGTTTCGGTTTCAGAAAGAACGGCGGGACCAGGGAGGTTTTCTTCCAAACACAGCTGTGAGGAGCGGCAACGGGTGCGCTGCGGTGCAAATACTGCGGCAAAGCGCACGCAGTCGCAGTTTCGGTTTCAGAGAGAACGGCGGGACCAGGGAGGTTTTCTTCCAAACACAGCTGTGAGGAGCGGCAACGGGTGCGCTGCGGTGCAAATACTGTGGCAAAGCGCACGCAGTCGCAGTTTCGGTTTCAGAGAGAACGGCGGGACCAGGGAGCTTTTCTTCCAAACACAGCTGTGAGGAGCGGCAACGGGTGCGCTGCGGTGCAAATACTGCGGCAAAGCGCACGCAGTCGCAGTTTCGGTCTCAGAGAGAACGGCGGGACCAGGGAGGTTTTCTTCTAAACACAGCTGTGATGAGCGGCAACGGGTGCGCTGCGGTGCAAATACTGCGGCAAAGCGCACGCAGTCGCAGTTTCGGTTTCAGAGAGAACGGCGGGACCAGGGAGGTTTTCTTCCAAACACAGCTGTGAGGAGCGGCTACGGGTGCGCTGCGGTGCAAATACTGCGGCAAAGCGCACGCAGTCGCAGTTTCGGTTTCAGAGAGAACGGCGGGACCAGGGAGGTTTTCTTCCAAACACAGCTGTGAGGAGCGGAAACGGGTGCGCTGCGGTGCAAATACTGCGGAAAAGCGCACGCAGTCGCAGTTTCGGTTTCAGAGAGAACGGCGGGACCAGGGAGGTTTTCTTCCAAACACAGCTGTGAGGAGCGGAACGGGTGCGCTGGGGTGCAAATACGGCGGAAAAGCGCACGCAGTCGCAGTTTCGGTTTCAGAGAGAACGGCGGGACCAGGGAGGTTTTCTTGTAAACACAGCTGTGATGAGCGGCAACGGGTGCGCTGCGGTGCAAATACTGCGGCAAAGCGCACGCAGTCGCAGTTTCGGTTTCAGAGAGAACGGCGGGACAAGGGAGGTTTTCTTCCAAACACAGCTGTGAGGAGCGGCAACGGGTGCGCTGCGGTGCAAATACTGCGGCAAAGCGCACGCAGTCGCAGTTTCGGTTTCAGAGAGAACGGCGGGACCAGGGAGGTTTTCTTCCAAACACAGCTGTGAGGAGCGGCAACGGGTGCGCTGCGGTGCAAATACTGCGGCAAAGCGCACGCAGTCGCAGTTTCGGTTTCAGAGAGAACGGCGGGACCAGGGAGGTTTTCTTCTAAACACAGCTGTGATGAGCGGCAACGGGTGCGCTGCGGTGCAAATACTGCGGAAAAGCGCACGCAGTCGCAGTTTCGGTTTCAGAGAGAACGGCGGGACCAGGGAGGTTTTCTTCCAAACACAGCTGTGAGGAGCGGCAACGGGTGCGCTGCGGTGCAAATACTGCGGCAAAGCGCACGCAGTCGCCGTTTCGGTTTCAGAGAGAACGGCGGGACCAGGGAGGTTTTCTTCCAAACACAGCTGTGAGGAGCGGCAACGGGTGCGCTGCGGTGCAAATACTGCGGCAAAGCGCACGCAGTCGCAGTTTCGGTTTCAGAGAGAACGGCGGGACCAGGGAGGTTTTCTTCTAAACACAGCTGTGATGAGCGGCAACGGGTGTGCTGCGGTGCAAATACTGCGGAAAAGCGCACGCAGTCGCAGTTTCGGTTTCAGAGAGAACGGCGGGACCAGGGAGGTTTTCTTCCAAACACAGCTGTGAGGAGCGGAAACGGGTGCGCTGCGGTGCAAATACTGCGGCAAAGCGCACGCAGTCGCAGTTTCGATTTCAGAGAGAACGGCGGGACCAGGGAGGTTTTCTTCCAAACACAGCTGTGAGGAGCGGCAACGGGTGCGCTGCTGTACAAATACTGCGGAAAAGCGCACGCAGTCGCAGTTTCGGTTTCAGAGAGAACGGCGGGACCAGGGAGGTTTTCTTCTAAACACAGCTGTGATGAGCGGAAACGGGTGCGCTGCGGTGCAAATACTGCGGAAAAGCGCACGCAGTCGCAGTTTCGGTTTCAGAGAGAACGGCGGGACCAGGGATGTTTTCTTCCAAACACAGCTGTGAGGAGCGGCAACGGGTGCGCTGCGGTGCAAATACTGCGGAAAGCGCACGCAGTCGCAGTTTCGGTTTCAGAGAGAACGGCGGGACCAGGGAGGTTTTCTTCCAAACACAGCTGTGAGGAGCGGCAACGGGTGCGCTGCGGTGCAAATACTGCGGCAAAGCGCACGCAGTCGCAGTTTCGGTTTCAGAGAGAACGGTGGGACCAGGGAGGTTTTCTTCCAAACACAGCTGTGAGGAGCGGCACGGGTGCGCTGCGGTGCAAATACTGCGGAAAAGCGCACGCAGTCGCAGTTTCGGTTTCAGAGAGAACGGCGGGACCAGGGAGGTTTTCTTCCAAACACAGCTGTGAGGAGCGGCAACGGGTGCGCTGCGGTGCAAATACTGCGGCAAAGCGCACGCAGTCGCAGTTTCGGTTTCAGAAAGAACGGCGGGACCAGGGAGGTTTTCTTCCAAACACAGCTGTGAGGAGCGGCAACGGGTGCGCTGCGGTGCAAATACTGCGGCAAAGCGCACGCAGTCGCATTTTCGGTTTCAGAGAGAACGGCGGGACCAGGGAGGTTTTCTTCCAAACATAGCTGTGAGGAGCGGCTACGGGTGCGCTGCGGTGCAAATACTGCGGCAAAGCGCACGCAGTCGCACTTTCGGTTTCAGAGAGAACGGCGGGACCAGGGAGGTTTTCTTCCAAACACAGCTGTGAGGAGCGGCAACGGGTGCGCTGCGGTGCAAATACTGCGGCAAAGCGCACGCAGTCGCAGTTTCGGTTTCAGAAAGAACGGCGGGACCAGGGAGGTTTTCTTCCAAACACAGCTGTGAGAAGCGGCAACGGGTGCGCTGCGGTGCAAATACTGCGGCAAAGCGCACGCAGTCGCAGTTTCGGTTTCAGAGAGAACGGCGGGACCAGGGAGGTTTTCTTCTAAACACAGCTGTGATGAGCGGAAACGGGTGCGCTGGGGTGCAAATACGGCGGAAAAGCGCACGCAGTCGCATTTTCGGTTTCAGAGAGAACGGCGGGACCAGGGAGGTTTTCTTCCAAACACAGCTGTGAGGAGCGGCTACGGTTGCGCTGCGGTGCAAATACTGCGGCAAAGCGCACGCAGTCGCACTTTCGGTTTCAGAGAGAACGGCGGGACCAGGGAGGTTTTCTTCCAAACACAGCTGTGAGGAGCGGCAACGGGTGCGCTGCGGTGCAAATACTGCGGCAAAGCGCACGCAGTCGCAGTTTCGGTTTCAGAGAGAACGGCGGGACCAGGGAGGTTTTCTTCCAAACACAGCTGTGAGGAGCGGCAACGGGTGCGCTGCGGTTGTAGCTGCGGTGCAAATACTGCGGCAAAGCGCACGCAGTCGCAGTTTCGGTTTCAGAGAGAACGGCGGGACCAGGGAGGTTTTCTTCCAAACACAGCTGTGAGGAGCGGCAACGGGTGCGCTGCGGTGCAAATACTGCGGCAAAGCGCACGCAGTCGCAGTTTCGGTTTCAGAGAGAACGGCGGGACCAGGGAGGTTTTCTTCCAAACACAGCTGTGGGGAGCCGCAACGGGTGCGCTGCGGTGCAAATACTGCGGCAAAGCGCACGCGCAACGGGAGCATATGGCTGCGAACAATGAAATGAAGTTTATATCGACGTCGCGAGGTTCTCTATTTCGCGCTCAGTTGCACGGTGGCGTTCCCAATAGGGGCATCAAACAGACATGTTCTCAATTACCCGCCATTTCATTCTGACTTCTCCTCCCCATATTCCGCCCCTTCATTTTCATTCATGCGTTCAAATATGATTTAAAAAAGTTTGTCGTTGATATTTTTGTCGTTGAAATATTTGTCGTTGATATTTTGTATATGTGCGTCATCATCATCACCATATTTTTATGTTCCAAATCCCTCATTATCTGCGTAATTATTTCCATCTGACCGCTTGTTCGTTTAGCATTTTCATTTATTCGATGTTTTTTTGTCAGTCTAGATGTTCAGTGTTTTTTAGCTTGGCCCGAAACATCCTGCCGCCCGATTCTTGGCCCCTTTTGTGGTGAGCGCCGCCACGAACACCACGAAAAGTTCTCGTTTACCTTAACTTGTGCGAGCACAAGTTAAGGTAAACTTGTGAATTTCGTTACTACATCCAACTCACTGCCATCCTCAGTTGGGTTTCCCATCCATTGGTGACCATTCCGTTGTTTTAACTGTATACAGGCAGTCTGTCCTACGCATTACGTGGCCAGCTCAGGTCCATTTCTTTAGCATAATGTCAACTAGATTATTGGCTACCCCTCTTTGTTATCTGGTCCATTTTGTATTTCGATCTATTAATTTTACACCAGGGACTTTTAGTTACATCGCACGATCCGAGCTAGGTTCTTAATTTTTCGCGAGTTTCTTTGTCATTCTGCAAACTTAGGCCCCTTATGTTAGAGCTGTCAATAAGCTACTGCAGTAGCAATATATAATTAACTTGTGTGCCTTCAAGGCGACTGTTTAGGCTACTAAAGTTTCGAGTTTCTGACATTAACATGAGGGTTGCTTCAGGACATATTTTCATTTTATTTGTGCACACAAAGCTCCCCTGAAAAAAAAAACATTTACACAGAAAACACGTTCAATCGATACAACCATCGTTCTACATCACCTTGACTTCTGACAGAAGCACTACACAGGTGTATCTTGTGCTCTTGATGGTGCAGTGGTCAAGTAAAGAAGATAAGCATGTGTGGCAAGACACCAACAAAAAGCCAAGATGTCACTGAAAGCGCGTCTACAGCAGAAAAATTTCTGCGCACAAGTTTTTGCGCTGATGCAGCACTTGATTCTGGCATCGAGGACACATCATGGCATGGCAGTTATGATGTGACAATATTAATAACATGTACACTTTATGTCCTTCAGATTCACAGTTCAACGCAATAGCAGTGCTGCAATGTGAACAAAATAACTAAGACGCGCGAGTTTCTAGTCTGACTGCTGCTAATACACGACTCATGACAACAAACGTAGCTAGAGGAAACGCGAACACAATACCTCACAGAATCAAACTAACAAGTGTGTAATCAATGTATACTTTGTTTCAAATAAAAGGGTCGACGTAATCACCTATATTACCACCCTGCTTAATATTAAGTACAGAAATCAGGCACCAGCATTTGACAGCTGCTGTGGTCAAATTAGTTGTTTGCTTCGTAGAAGAGTTGAGTTATTTGACGAAGGAAGCGTCAAGAAGCTGAAAACACATGCCACGTCACGTACACAACTATTGATCACATGACAGTGATCTAACTCGATGACAATGAAAGTGTTTACACAATTACAGGATAAATGGTGCTTAAAAAAGCTGTGTAAATATAGCTACAACTAAACCTCTTGGTGCGTCGATATACCTATCGGACGTGTGGAGTATTGAGCAAAAAAGCAGGACATTAACAGGGAGCTGCAATCTTATTTTCGCTGCGTGCACGATACTCAACTATAGCTTTCAGCGCGCATGTCACGACAAAAAGGACAGCTGCATGTGACAGCCTCTGAGGATAAGTAGACGCCACATGCCTCGTCCAGCAGTGTCCAATTCGTGGCATTGAAAAAGATATGATATCTCTCCCGAGTTAATCCCATGCAAATGGCGTCAAGTCGTCTTTGTTATCCAATACAACTAGATGCGCCTCCCATAAACGTGTGCACGCACTGTAGGCACAACTTTGTTGTACTCTGAAATAATACCTAATTATAAAAAAAATGAAACGACACCTAGTACTGCAAGTGCAGGAGTTCATCGACTAGGTAAGGTTGCTTCTCTTGCTGACAGTCGTGTGGTTGAGTGCTAACGCTTGTTCAACGGCGCAAAGATTCTGGGTGATGCATTGCTTGGCACGTCTGAAGAAACACTTCTGTCTGCACTGGGCTTTTTGGGGCACTCAGACGAGGTGTGGAGGAAATGCCTTTCATTAGAAGTCCTCGTCCCATCCGGAGGTTTCATCTGGTGGGATTTCAAAGTTTCGGGGGTAAACATCAAAATTTGAGCTGTCTGCGGGTCCTCGGATCTGAAAGAAAACAAGACAGAATCAAAACATTCTATGAGAACCGTATTTCCTGCATTAGAAACAGCCGAATAGTACGATACTTAAAGTTGGAAGCAGCAGTTAGCTCAAACAATTAACCTGAGAAAAAAATAGGGAAAGAGCAGGTTGACTACTGCCACCGAGAGGAGCACAACGCCTGCCTACTTCTTAGGAAAAGGAAAGGGTTATATAGCCTGTAAACAGGTTCCGGCTTTTTTAGATGCGAAGCATCGCTTGCTCGGGGGTATGTCCCGCGGCCTGGTAGTCCGCACTCACACTACGCATGCGCAACTCTCCTCCTTCCCTCTCTCCAACAGCTGCGCGTTACTCTCTCCACTTCTCTACCAGCACCTGCTTGCGCTTCTCCTGCGTTCTCGCTTCTGCTCTCGCGGCGCATGCGCTACTCTCCTCTCTAGCCTCCTCTTCTTTAAGTGGTAGAGAGCTGCGCGCATTCAGTCCAGCACTTGCTTCGGTTGACTCCTCTGAAATGCGGGCTCGACATGCCGAAATTCTCTCATGCGCAGCGCCGCGATGAGCGCCAGCGCATGCGCGTCCCCTCCCTTCTCTCTCCTCTATTACGCTGCCTGCCTCTCGCGCGCCTGTCGACCGCATTCAAAATTCTCCGCAGCGCCGCGATGAGCGCCAGCGCATGCGCGTCCCCTCCCCCTCTCTCTCCTCTCCTACGCTGCCTCCCTCTCGCGCGCCTGTCGACGGCGTTCCCCGCTCGCCCTGTGAGAATTAACGGCCAGGCTAGAGGGAAGACACGACGCGCGTAGTGTTCCTCTTCGGGTTCCACGACGCGAGGTTGGTAGCAGGCCCGAGGTCGGTAGCATGCCGAACTAACACCAACGGAACGCGATCGTATAAGTGCTCCGGCTTCGCGTCGCCTCATGGTTCCCTTTAGCGGGACATGGTGAAATTTTTTTCGCACCTAGCAAACCAGCTTGCTAATAGTTGCGGCGATCACTGATTGGCATTATCACCCGCGCAGACAATCCATTGTTAAAGGGGCCCTGCAACACTTTTCTGAGTTATAATGGAATAGTCTCATTATTAGCGCACGATGCTTCACGAATCACATGCCGCTAAAATTTTGAGATCCCGTCAGGTACGAGCGGAGTTACAGGGATTTATCGCACTCTTCCAGCGCTTTCTCTCTCCTTTCCCACCGGCGAAGGCGCTGAAAGCTACGCACAGAGGGGGATAACAAGGTGGCAAGAAGATGCGTCCCTTCGTCAGCGCGCTTCATGACCTTGAGCACGTTTCTTTCTTTTCTTCGGACGTGTGGCTTCCTATTAATGTGATCGCGAGCGTGCGCGTTAGGGTGCCTTGATGCGCGCTTTCTCCGCTTTAGGGTGAGGACACCTGCGGCGTCTACTACGTCGTGGCTGCAATATTTGTGCTCACCGCGTCTCACCGCTCTGCGACTGCGCCGCTGAGACGCGCAGGATGCTGGCAAAAAAAGGAATGGCGGCAAAACGGCATCACCTCGTCATAGAATGCCAACACTCAGGGGGGCACACGCATCGATGCACACTAGCTCGCGCGGGCACGTGGTGACATCCCGCGGGGACCGCGGTAACTACGCAGCTCACGATGCTCTAAACAGCCAACGGCCTTGGACGCAGTAAATTGGTTATATGTCATCATTTGCAGAGAAAAGAGGAAGCGATTTGTAGCTGACTTGAAGAATTAATTGTGAATGCTATGCCGTGCTATGTTTGGCTCGTGTAGTTTCGACTACCGAGCGGCAGCGTTTTCTGACCATGCTGAAAAAGTGTTGCAGAGCCCCTTTAAACAATTGCCCTCTCCCGCACATGCCCAGTCCTCTTCGCCCGCCAAGTGACGCCATGTTGCGCACGGGCAATGCTACGCAGTACTGACTTCGTCGACTGGCCCTCTGCAGTTTACAGCCAAGCTGTATAGCCCCAACAATTTCATTTCCGCGGGTAAAAAAAAAACGGCGTCGCGCTCGGATGTTCCCTTTCAAGGGTGCAGATTGCAAATTTAATAGACGTTCTCGACGCCGCCCCTCGTATGCGCTCAGAATAAGCGACAAATGTACACTGCTATCAACCTGTTTCAAGGGCGCAGATTCTGAATTTATTGGCGTTCTTGTCCAGAGTCCGCTATACAACTTCAAAAACATTCACAGGTTCTCTAACGTCTCTTGGACGAAGGGGAGATAGAGGAAGACAAGGTCGAGAGGCTGATGGATGTCGACGGCTTGGCAAAGCCTCATAGCTATCAACGTGTCTAGTCAGACGGTTGTGTACGATGAAACATGCACGACCGGTCTGCAAAATCAGACGCACTTCTTGGCCATCGCTCCTAGTGAAGGTCAGATGCCAATCTGATTCTTGTCATGAGAAAGACCATTCAAACGACGTCGCAATGGGTCCTGGGTGTCGCTGTCCAACCATCTTCACAGCGTCTATTGGAGCCATAATTTTTTATTGGTCCTCTGCGCTACAAAACGGTGCCTTGGCTCTTCGCTGATGCGGTCTTGACCGCGCAGTTGCCGTGCGTGTCGTGTATTTGTTTACCTCGCCAGGGCATCGTACCGCACTTCCACACCGCGCCACTCTGACACGAGCGACCCGTGTAGCAAGCCTTGTTCCATCGTTGGCTGCGCGGATGACGTAATTGCTGACGTCGTGTTCGGTTGCCCATATGGGCGTATTCACAACCACCGGCTACGCCTACCCCTTTGAGTGGCGGAGAAGATTGGTGAGGCCGAAAAACCAGCCGAAATAGTTGTTTTTATCCTCTCTAACTACATTATTGCACCACTTATTAACAGAATTCTTGCGGGAGCTTCTTCACATCGTACGAGTGTGCAGTTATCTCTGCATTAGAAATTTTGGACAGTGAGTTTGTTACTTTAAGTAAAGTTCTGGGTTTCAAGCGTCAAGACTCCTATATGACTACGAGGTGATCCGTACAATGAGACTCCGGAACCTATTCAGTTATAGGAGGATTCAGTTAAAACGGGCGCGAATTCCACCTGTACTCAGTCGGGCCTTCTACGTCATCTTTGCAGAGTTATGATTAAGCATATTTTAAGCATACCCCCGATGTAGTAACCGAAGAACTTCCCACTTTTAGCCCGGAGCAGGCCTCTGTGACGTCATCGCTTCACTTTTGCATCCAGTGCTTTGCCTCCGACTGCCCCCTGTAATGGAGAACCATGCTCACGCCTGCGCAGAGCTCACGTGTTTTTCACCACCTTCATGCGGCGTGGTTCGTCAGTAGGCCGAGCTACGAAGAACGGCGCTGCAGCTTTTGCTCCTGGTGTATATCCTGAAAAGTTACTTTTTGCCTCAGTTTGGGAATGCTTTTATTGCCATGATTATATCCAGCCATTACATCACTTGCGCGTACAGATATTTGCAAACATTAGTATCGGGTTTCAGGGAAATGAGTTTTCCTTGAATGAACATCAAATGGCCTTGGCCTCAATCCAATATTTAGGCTAAGAATGTGCGTATTTTGACGATAGAAACAATATGGCTCAGAAGGAGACTAACAGCGAACTCCCAGGGTAGTTTGCGTTGTGTTGCTAAGGTGACTTGTTCGCCAAAGCATGAGTGCCGATGTATTAAAGACTGAAACGTCTCGTCAGAATCTGAGGAGCCGTTTGCCTCTCATCTGATGTTTGTCGAGCCCCATTTGGCGATGCATGCTTCTTGAGCCATGCCATCCAAAGGGCTTCCATCGCGCGCCCTTTCTGCGTCACTCCATAGGCGTCAGTACGCCGAGCCACGCGAACGCCTTAAGAGATCGTGCGCCTCAACTGGCAGCAACGCAAGGATGTTTTTGCTGCAATGCGTTCAGCACGGGCTTCGGTCAGAGACAATTTAGAAAATTTAGAATTTGAATTTTCGGGCGTTACGAACAAAAACCTCGTTATGATTACGAGGCCCTGTGTAGTATGCAACTTCGGACACCTCTTCGCCGCCTGGTTTTGTTTAGCACGCAACCTAAATAAAGGCACAACATGCGTGATTTTTTGCGTTTACTCTACAGTGAAATGCAGCAGCAGAGATTGGGAATTGAACCCGTAGGTTCTTAGCAGTAAAAAGCCATGAGCGCTGAGGAGCCATGGCGGTTCGAATAATAAAGACCAGTATTAAAAAAAAACCCGTAAAGTAAAATAAAAATCGGTAGATCCCACGTACCGTGGAAATGGATGTTATGTGAAGCATGCGCGGGATGGTGACTATGGCGTAATTTTTCACGTGGAGCGAAACGTTACGGAATGACGCTAGAGAAATGTGGAAGTGGTATACGCACACTGATATGTTGAAGAATCGCGTATGTATTATGTAACCAGTTCTCTACAGTTGCGTAACGATGCCAACAGCAACATGGATGTTACCAACACCAGACGCGGTAACCTGGTATGTAGTGCTTATATTCTTCAATACTGGAGAGCGCGAATCCGAACAGGACAAAGAAGGAACACAGATACACGGGACAGGCATTACTCGCAACTAAGCTTCATTCAGGAAAGTTTCCCTGGATATATACACAGCCGAGTGGCACGTGCAGGCGCACCGCACGTACGTTACAGTTGCAGTTGCAGTTGGTACAGTTGTTATGCTTGCACTTGTCTGTTATGACGCAGAACGCACGCACGTTTCACGAACCCGTGTGCATGTGTGAAAGGGGTTCTTGAGAGTTCTTGAACAAGGTCATCATCACCTTGATCAGTGAGCACCAGCAGCTGGACCGGACTTGCTACTCGGATTCGTTCATGATCGCGGTTACGAGGGGTCTAAATGTAGTGAAGTCCGAGGTGTTGTACAGCTGGTGGAAATCCTGGATGCCTATTACGATGAAATGATCTATGATGCCTCCTGGCCTGGACGTGGCAGCGAAGTCTATTGATGCCCTGTCCACATCCAAGCCGTCTTTCACGCAGTATAAGGACTACGCGTTATAGGGTTTTTATAAATCATTGTTGAAGTTACTGGTAATGATGAGAGGCCTGGTACTCTCGGCAGATTTGTTGTAGGAAGCATTGACCCCGGTTTTTGCGTAATCCAGGTGGTCCACGTTGCGGACCACGTTGACGAGTGGATAGTAGTTGAGCGTCTTCCAGAGGTGTGCTGTCTTCAGCTTCCTAAATTTCCTTGCGTCCGCCGCGGTGATGTAGTGCTTAAGGTGCTCGGCTGCTGAATTGAAGGTCGCGGGTTCGATCCCGGCCGCGGCGGTCGAACTCCGATGGAGGCAAAATGCTAGATGCCCGAGTACTCTGCGATCTCAATACTTGTTAAAGGATACCAGATGGTCAAAATTTTCGGAGCCTTTCACCACGGCGCTCATAATGATATCGCGGTTTTGGGACATAAAACCCCAACAATTATTATTATTATCACTTACCTTGCGTGCCAATATGTGTGCTCGCGGTTACTGTGTTGGTTGAGAATCTGTATCACTTGTGTCACATACCCGCCTAACATAAACTCTTGTATGCGGGTATGTGCCACACGTGACTGAGAGAAAGGGTTTCATGACGTACGCGACATGTATTTTGCGTTATTCATGTCATGACCAGTGAATCATGTTCGTCATCCACTGATCCCCTGCTAGGATATTTTGGTATATTACAAGATTTGGCGACGGCGACGAGAGCGCCCAGACGTAGGCGGCCAGATAGATAGATAGATAGATAGAAACGGCCAAAGTGCCTGAGGCTCGCTAAGAAATGCTTCCCATTTAAAAGTTGGGCGAGTTGGTATTTGTTCAGGATGACTGAGGGGCGTGAGAAAACGGCACATGACGAAAATAAGTACACGGGACGACGCGCTACTAGCACTGAAATATTTTTATTCAGGAAAGACATATTTTTACCATAGTGAAATCAAATCTAACCCAACGAGTCGACCAAAACTAAAACCATATGCTAAAGCAGGCCTACGTGAAGTAACTTTGTAGATAGGCTATCTCCCCTTCCTGCATGGTTTGGTGGTTTGGTCCAGAAAGTGTCCAGATAAGTGGACGAGTACTTGCTATTGATTAATTCAGCTAGCTTTGACAGCAGGGTTGATGAAGTGCTCAGTGTGTTTGGTAACAAGGGGTGAGGCTTGACTTTCACGTGCGAAGTGCCGAAGAATGGACAGCTGCGTTTTCTGGACTTGCAGCTGGTCATTCCAACAAACACACCTGTGTTGGATGTTTTCCCCTAGGACCGCGAAGCCGCTTCTTGATTCCAGCTCTGGGCACTCTCGCCTGGTAAAAAATGGCATTGCGCTGACTTGACTAAGAACGGCGTTGGAGAGGTCATGCCCACACCTTATGGAGACAAGTTTTTTCGCGCAGGTGGAAAGATTAAGAGACACCGCGTTTCCAGGTAAGGCCATAGTTGCCGTTTGCGAAAAAATAGAAGTCCATCAAGCAACGTCTTGGGACTGTTCCAGCCAAGAATGTCGCGCAGGAAAGAAAAAGAGTTCTAAAAAATCCCGTATGTCCACTGGCTTTCGCACGGCCTTAAGAGAGTGGCTTCGAGGTATGGGGTGAATCTCGTGTTCTCAGCAGAAAACAAGGTGGGCCGCATCTGCTCAGCGGTTAGTAAGAAGATAGGTAGGCCAAAGCAGTGTGAAAAAAGAGGATGTGCCATTAAGCACGTAAGGAAGTTCGTTCCTTCCGCACGTAGTGTTGTATATAGAATACCACTGTCGTGCGGCAAGGCATACATCGGGCAAACTGGTAGATGCATCAACGTGCGTTTGCGAGAGCACAGCAGCTCTTTAATAGGAAGGCCGTTCACGCATCTGGCGATGCGTTGCCCAAATGCAGGCTTGCAGCTACCCTGATTGCACCCCTGCCGACAACTTTAATCTGCAGACACAGGGGCTCCGCGGAGAGAGAGATTGTAGAAGCCCTCTTTATCCAGAAGGAGGGGCCGGATTGCATACGTCACCCCACTATCAGTCTGCAGGAAGGGGAGATAGCGTATATACAACGTTACTTCACGTAGACATGCTGAGCAAATGGTTTTTTTGGTCGACTCGTTGGGTTAGATTTTGTTTCACTGCGGTATAAATATGTCTTTCCTGAAAAAAAAATATTCCAATTGCTAGTAGCGCGTCGTCCCGTGTACTTCTTTTCGTTGTGTGCCGTTTTCGCGTGCCCCTCAGTGATCATGATCAAATACCAACTCGCCCAACTTTTTACTTTACTGAGTATTCTTTCTTGTACAAAGGGATCTTTTGAATGTTCTAAAGCTGTTTTGTTTAACCCCTCGTTGTTGACGGCCCTCATCAGAATCGACAAATGCAAGGCAAGAGCTGCATTTGGTACGCAAGAGAATCCCTGTGCCCCCCTGAATTGCAACCGATGTTTGGATAGATGCTACCTTCGAAAGGCCATTGCCGGCGCATGTGCAGAATTCTCAGCGCTGAGTGGCAGCATCAGGTGCGTTTCTTCAGGGATTGCGTTCTCGTCTCGTGTGAACGGCAGCGCGGAATTCGCGCCGTTCGGGAGTTGGACGAAAATCGCCCACCAAGTAACGGAGCTACTCTGGAACAGTGTTCGTCCCACACTGCTGACAAGAAAGAAAAAGCGCCTCCCTGACCGGCCAGTGGTCATCATGGACGACGTCCACATTCCCGAGGAACACAAGAAAGTGCTTCAGCTGGGCCGAAAGTTTTGTTTGGAGCCAAACCTACGGCCCGTTGATAAGGTGGCCTTGGCAAGGTCTGTGTCCCGCAAGGTCGAGGAAGAAGACAAATCTAGGTGTATCACAGAGTGCGTGGAACTTCTACCGCGGTCTGAAGGTAGGAAAAAACGGGGCGTTAGTCTTGATCCCTCTATTGATTTTTTTACCACCAATGGCCTACGTGTTCTTCTGTCGGACAAAGAAGGATGCTTTGTAGTTATGCCTGCTGGAGTGTCCAGTGAAAAAGCAGGTGTCGTGGTGGGTAAAAACTTTCGCGAAGTGTCGGAGAAGCCACCCGAGGCAGGAAAAAACGTGCGGGAGCTCCTACTTCGGTTAAACTTGGAAAAAGTGCGCAGTGAAGTAAAGAAGATGAAAGGCTCAACTCTGGAGACATTCGTTTCAGTGAAAACACACAAACCAGATTTTTCTTTTCGTGCGATCGTATCCGAGAGAAGCACTTGGTGTGTCTGTGGTGTCTATGTATCTACAGTCGCAGTTGAGCTCACTGCAAAGGGATGACCCGTTCATCATTTTCTTTGGCAGCAGTGGCAGCGTAGCGGTCAAGCAACTCACGCATCTGCATTGCCTATTTACAGCTTTTACAGGCTGCAATCTTCGGCGACCAAGAAACTGCAACGCTTCATGAGACAGCTCGGGAAATTCGCTGCTGATCACAGATGGCCGATTCAGCGCACACGGAGGACAACCGCTACTGCGCACTGCCAGCCGTTGGACACGTGTGGTTCTCCTGTCTGCGTGTCCGGACACTGCGGGCTTTGGCGCTGCCGGCATCACCGGACTGCATAAAACGAGCTGTTCGGTGGGCGTGCGCTTCTTTGGCAGCAGTGGCAGCGTAGCGGTCAAGCGACTCACGCATCTGCATTGCCTATTTACAGGTTAGCTCTCGTACACGAGTGCCAGTTTCTGGGCGATTTTTTTCGTTGCTTAGTCACTGTCACTGCTGCCTTCGCTTAGTGTTTGTTTTGTAGTTTTGTGTGTACATTGATCCCTTTTTGAGTCATGCAGACGTTGATCAATGAATCAGGGGATCAGCTGCGGCAGGAGCTAAAAACAGCTCGCGAGAGGCCATAGAGAGGAATTTCCACGCGGAGATGAAAGCACTGCGAGCGGAACTTCGTGATGATGCTCACAGTATGGAACACATGAATGCTGCATTTGAAGACAGGCGACAGAATTATGACGCCATCAAGGCAGAGAATGCCGAGCTCAAGGAAGAGAATAGTAATCTACGCACTGAACTTGATGAAATCAAGAAACGCCTTGCAGACGCTGAGTATCGTCTGCAACACTCTGAACAATATTCGAGGAACAAGAACATTGAAAATAAAGGTATTGAGGAAAACCCCAACGAGGATGTAACTGCTGTTGTTTGGAAACTAGGACAGCTTTCGGGAGTGAACGTTGTACCAGATGACATAGAGGCTTGTCACCGCGTTCATGCTAGAAACAAGCCAGGCTGTATTATTGTGCAGTTCACGAGACCACAGAAGTGAGATGATCTGCTTGAGAAAGAAAGAAAGCTGCGCCTAAAGAACAGTGACTTTGGCAACAACTCAGCGTCGCCTGTTTACGTCAAAGAACACCTATGTACAACATTAAAACGTCTTCTTGCAATGGCTGTGACAGAAAAGCGGGAAGGTGGATGGAAGTACGTATGGTGCCGCAACGGGAAGATCTTCGCCAAAAAATTGGACGGCTCAGAGACACTTGCCATAAAGCGGGAGCACGATCTAGAGAAGATCGAATGAACAGCTCTGCGTGCTTACCGAGCGCAGTTTGAAGGCGTCCAATACAAGGGAAATGAATTATGGCGGCACATTTTAAACAAAAGAAACGTTAAAACAGGTTTAGCTGAGAAAAATTGGGCAGAATTAAGTCTAACACGATGGTTGCGACCGAACCATAGATACCCTTATTATTCCTGTATCACTTTTTGTGAAAACACTCGGTGAAGGATACGAAATTATCTTTTCGGTTCGGCTCTTAATGCGGAGGCATTCAAACATGGTTACAGTTTTTCTTGTGGCGACGTTGTTATCGGGTACCGTCAAAGAGATGGGAATGTTACCTTGTTGTCAAGTCACTGGTAGTCCAATGTTGGCAATCGTTTTGGTACAGCAAATACTGATAGCCTTTGCCGTTAATCGGCAGTCATGGTGCGTTCTTTTATGCTTTGTCCGCTAGCATATACTGCATGAAAAGTGTTTTTGTCACCTGTGATGCTTACTATGGCGCATGAATCTGTAAAAATGATGCAAGAGGATGACCTAATGTCTCAGTATCAGTACTGCTGTAATTGTGTACATTTTAATTCTGAGATCCGGTCGCAACAAGTACGATGGCATTGAATGTTTTTTTAGCCCGGTTAAAATTTTATTTTGTATTGTAATGTTCACGGAAACGTGGTTTACCAGCGAAGAGGATGTCTTTGAAATGCACGGATACAAATGTTATTTTGTAAACCACCCTGAAAAGCGTGGCGGAGGCGTATCTATTTTAGTCTCAAATAGCATGCAGTGCAAATTACTTTCTGGCTTCTGCTGCTGTACTCCTAACTATGAAAGCACTTGTTCTCAAATCACGGAAAAGCTTATTTTGCGTCTGCTATCACCCCCCTCGCGGTGACGTTTCTCGTTTCTTTAGCTTTTTAGGTTCCCTCTATGAATTTGTAAATTGTTACAAATATCACATAATCTTGGGCGGCGACTTTAATATTAATTTAATGGGCGATAACCCTAATAAAGCCACCTTTCGAGTCTCTCTTAGACAGACACAACTGTCAAAATGTAATCACTTCTCCTACGCGACTGGCAACAACCACAGAAACACTTATTGACCTCTTTATTACCAATTTTGATGAGACACGTGTAAACTCTGGTGTCAATAACTATTCCCTCAGTGATCATCTTCCCATATTTATAACTGTAAATGTCTCATCTCAAATTATTCACCACTCTGAAATCAGCGGTGATGTTTCCTACAGATTAATCAATGCTTCCACGCTAACCACTTTTCGTCAGGCTATCTCGCATGAAAGTTGGGATGATGTTCTTAGCAAAAACGATCCAGAAATAGCCAATGATACATTTAAAAAAAATTACGGTCTATCTACGATGCATGCTTTCCACAAAAAACATTTAACCGACCAAAGAACGCTCGTAAACCATGCATAACGAGTCAACATTTGCCTCTCATAAGGAAACGAGACCAGCTGTACAAAAAATTTATTCAAACTAGATGTCCTGATGTGCTTAGTGCCTTTAAAAAACATAGGAAATATGCAAATAAAAACTTCGCACTGCTAAAAACAGGTATTATTATCATCGACTCATTTCTTCGAACCAAAGCTCTGGAGACATGTGGCGCAAACTAAATATGATAAGAGGCAGAGGAACTGAACATATTACTAGGATAGTAAAATATAACCTACAAATTTCCAGTGAAGAATTAGCGGATGCATTTAATGATTCCTTCCTTCGCAGCTTTCCATTATCATCCGGAAGTGACAGCTTCCCCTACATGCAGCCGCGTTGTGAGCACACAATGTTTCTGTGGCCTACATCTGAATCGGAAATTATTGCAACCTACACTAGCAAAAAAAAAGAAACAGCGCAGCTACAGATAATGCAGAACTTCAGATCGAACCGGTAAAATGTGTCATTGACTTAATCGCGCCATGTTTAACGCATATAATTAACAGTTGAATTTCATGTGCAGTATTTCTGCGTAAGGATGCAGTGTGCTAAAGTTACAGCTATCTACAAGAAAGGCGATAAAAATGATCTTGGAAATTACCGTTCAATCTCCGTTGTCCCTGTGTTTTCAAAAGGTTTTGAAAAAACAATTTTAGCACGACTGATTTCATTCACTGACCGTTACAGCATTTGAATGGATTCGCAGTTTGGTTTCCGAAAAGATAAGTCTACTGAGCTGGCATTGCTCACGCAAAAAGAAATATTTCTTGAAATGTTTGAAAGCCAGAACTTGGTCCTTGGTATCTTTTTGGATTCCACAAAAGCGTTTGATCTTATTAACCACAACATACTAAATAAAAAATTGGAGCACTATGGCATTCGAGGAAAAGCTTTGTCGCTTATTTCATCTTATCTGCAACATCGTTCACAGTTTGTCATGGTTCATGGTCACTCTTCTTCACTTAAACCAGTCAGTCTAGGTGTAACACAGGGGAGCATTCTCGGTCATTTTCTCTTTGTTCTTTATAGTAACGACATCGTTAATATTGATCCTACGGCAAAACATATACTATACGTTGATGATACTAGCCTCTTTTTCGCTGGCTCGGATGTTGCATGTCTCTCGGAACGAGCAAATCAGGCACTTCATTCCATTCACTCGTGGGCTACTAATAATGAACTAAAGCTAAACATCAGTAAAACCAAGGCAGTTTTGTTTCACCCGCGAAACAACTGCTGTGCAGTCCCCCGATTAGTGCTCAACAATTCTGAAATAGAAGTTGTGATAGTTTCGAAACGCTAGGCGTATTTTTCTCGAGTAACTTGTCGTAGGATGATCAGATTATTACTTGCTGAAAAAAATTCGGCAGATCCCACGTACATTGGGAATCGACGTTATGCGAAGCATGCACGGGATGATGACTGTGGCGTAATTTTTCACATTGAGCAAAACGTTACGGATTGACGCTATAGAGAAATGTGGAAGTGGTATACGCACACTCATATGTTGAAGAGTTGCAGATGTATTTATAACCAGTTGTTTACAGTTGCGTAACGATGCCAACCGAAACATGGGTGTTACCAACACCATACGCGGTAAGCTGATATGTAGTGCTTATATTGTTCAATACTGGATAGCGCGAATCCGAACAAGACAAAGAAGGAACACCGATGCGCAGGGCAGGCGTTGCTCGCAACTAAGCTTCATTCAGAAAAGTTTCCCTAAATATATACGTTGCCGAGTGGCACGCGCAGGCGCACTGCGCATACGTTACAGTCACAGTGGAGTTGTTATGGTTATGCTTATACTTGTCGGTTATGACGGAGAACGCACGCACGCACAAACCCGTGTGCATGTGTGGAAGGGGTTCATGACAGCTCTTGAACAAGGTCATCATCACCGTGATTAGAGAGCCCCAGCAGCTGGACCGGATTTGTTATTAGGATCCGTTCGTGATCGCGGCTACTAGGGGTCTCAGTGCAGTGAAGTGCGAGGTATAGTACAGCTGGTGGGAATCCTTGATGCCTCTTACGATGAAAGGATCCATGATGCCTTCTGTCCTGGACGTGGCAGCGAGGTCTTTTGATTCCCTGTCCACATTCAAGCCGTCTTTCACGCAGGATAAGGAGCAGGCGTTGCTGGGTCTTGATAAATCAATGTTGAAGTCACCGGTAATGATGAGAGGCCTGGTAATCTCGGCAGATTTAATTTAGGAAGTTTTGATCCAGGTTTTTGCGTAATCCGCGTGGTCAACGTTGCGGACCACGTGGACGTGTGGATGGTAGTTGAGTGTCTTCGAGGGCTGTTCTGTCTTCAGCTTCTTCCCTTTCCTTGCGTTCGCCGCGGTGGTGTAGCGGTTACGGCACTCGGCTGCTGACCCGCAGGTCGCGGGTTCGATCCCGGCCGCGGCGGTCGAATTTTGATGGAGGCAAAATGCTAGATGCCCGTGTACTGTGCGATCTCGGTACACATTAAAAAAATACCTGAAGGTCAAAAGTTCCGGAGCCCTTCTCTACGGCGTCTCTCATAATGATATTGTAGTTTTGGGACATAAAACCCCAACGATTATTATTATTATCATTTTCCTTGGGTGTCAATGTGTGTGTTTTCGCGGTTACTTTGTTGGTTGAGACTCTGTATCACCTGTGGCACATACCCGCAAAACGTGAACTCTGGTATACGGGTATGTGCCACACGTGACTTAGAGAAAGGGTTTCATGACGTACGCGACAGGTATTTTGCGTTATTCATGTCATGACCGTTGGATCGTGTTCGTCACATACTGATCCCCTGCTATGCCAATTTTGGTATATTACAAGTTATGGAGACGACCTGGAGAGCGCCTGGACGTAGGCGGCTAGATAGATAGATAGATACGTAGATAGAAACGGCCAAAGTGCCTGAAGTTCACTAAGAAATGCTTCGCATTTAAAAGCTGTCAAACGTAATTGCCCTCATGCGTCGACATTGCTTTACCCTCCCTCTTTCAAATAGCCATATTTTATACAATGCTCTATTTTCCTCACTCTGACCTATGGTGCACTGGTCTGGGGGACAACAAAAGAAAATACAAAAAAAGTTCTCTTACTTCAAAAGCGTGCAATACGCATAGTTTTTAATGCTCCTTGCCTAAGTCACACACAGGGCATGTTCGAAAAGCTTAAAATATTCACAATTTCAGATTACATAGGCAACACAAGTTGGAAACAAAATGAAAATTTCTATTCTAAAGACATTGGCGAAATTAACAAAAAATGACCGTGTATACCACACACGCCATCCTGACATATGGAAAATTTGAAAATGCCGCACGACTTATGGAAATCAAATGCTCAGGTACACATGACTTACATTACTAAATGAACTTGCCGGAGATGGTACGGATGTAGCTTTAATGGCTTTGATTGAGTTAGGCAATATGTATGTGTAACTGTGATTGTTTCTTTTTGTTCAACGTACTACATACGTTTGTTACCTTGATTTGAAGTTTAGCGAATTTCGTGTAGTTTTGATATGTACAGATTAAATATATCAGTTACAAAGAATTATAATGTAGATACGTTCTTGTAGTTCTGATGTGTATATATGGTGTTTCCTTTATTGAAAGCCTTTACGTACTTCCTTTGTGTTTTCTTTCCTTTACGCGTTGCTTTCTACCTCTATTGTTGTTGTAATTTCACACCACTGTATGCATAGTCTGGTGCACGGATCTAGTCAAGCCTATTCAGGCGTTTTGTCCGTGCACCAAACATCTGTCAGATGTTGAATAAAAATTGAATTGAATTGAAAATCATTCTGAACTCGTCAACGGTAGTCAATTTCCTCAAAGGAGACGGTCATGAGAACACTTCGGGATTTATCATCGACATAGAAGACTTATAATATTCACTGCCTCATGATGAACTGATGACTAGTGTAAAAGAGTGCATATGCAACAATGATGAAATGAAGTATGTGACCAAGTGCGGTATCTCGGTTGAAAGTTTTTTTAGAATTATTATTCTTTTATATAAAACACACGTACGTCGACTGGGAGGGTAAGAACGTTTTCCAGACATCGGGGGTCTGTACTGGATCGACAGTGGCCCCATTACTGAGCAACCTTTTTTTGGCCACAGTTGACAACGATCTTGTAACTGGCCTTGATGGTTTGGTCCAGAAAGTGTACATATATGTGGACGACTACTGGCTGTTGATTCATTGAGCCAGCTTTCGTAGCAGGGGTGCTCAGTGTGTTTGGTAAAAAGGGGCGGGGCCTGACTTTCACGTGCGAAGTGCCGAAGAATGGACAGCTGCGATTTCTGGAGTTGCAGCTGGTCATTCCAACAAACACAAGTGTGTTGGATGTTTTCCCCTAGGACCGCGAAGCCGCGTCTTGATTCCAGCTCTGGGCATTCTCGCCTGGTAAAAAAATGGCATTGCGCTGACTTGCCTAAGATCGGCGTTGGACAGGGCATGCCCACACCTTATGGAGACAACTTTTACAGCGAAAGCTGTTATGAGATCATTTCACCGGCCGTTTTTGGCGCCGTAGTTGTCCGCCGCCGCCGGTGTCCGTAACCAGTATCGCTCGAAATATGAAAAAAAACTAAATAAGAAAAAAATTCCAGGATGGAACGAGGTTCGAACCTGGGTCCTCTGCGTGGGAGCCCAGTATTCAACCTCTGATACATGCCGGTGTTTTTTTTTTCTTTCATGGTATTTATTCAACATAGGATAGCACTTGAAAGCAATTGAATACAGACAAAGAATTAATATGTTAATTATGCTCTTATCGCAACACAATGACGAACAGAAGGCACTACAGAATTCGCAATCACCTCTATAGCGGATACATCACATAACTGATTTTCCAATTGTGTGCTAGAACAGCGGTAAGGATAAGCACCTCACCAATGCCGTATACCATTCTGGTTGATGCTTGAAACTGCTTTGCAAAAAGGTCCTATACAGGCTTCATGTCGGGAAGGAACCACATTAGCATATGCAATACAGCGTGATAGAAGAGTAAAATAAGCACCAAGCGTCGCACAACGCGAATTCTGTAACCAGGCGTCACACAATGCGAATTGCGCAACGAGTAGGTTGTTGAATGCTTCCAACCCATTACAAAGGGTTGGAAGCATTCCCATAATTCTTCGTCGTCATCAGGCACAGCATCAACAAAGTGCGCATAATGCCTTACATGTGTTTAGCAGGTACCACGGCTCTCCGTAGAATGACGAAAAATGGCACAGTGCCTGCTGCCCTACTTCTCAAAAACTACAATGATTTATAGCGTAGTGGGTTCCTCGCAAGTGCACTTGTATTGTTTGCCAAGGAAGCCCATAAGCGCATGATCCATAACCTCGGGGTCTCAGTAAAATTACAATGATTTATAGTGTAGTGGGTTCCTCGCAAGTGCACTTGTATTGGTTGCCAAGGAAGCCCATAAGCGCATGATCCATTTCCTCGGGGTCTCAGTAAAGGTCGTCCCCCCCCCCCCCCCCCGTTTCTCTCCCACGTCAACGTATGTTATACAGCATGACGGGAGAGGGAAATAGCGACCGGGCGTCACCCAATGCAAATTACATAACTGGTGGGCCGTTTAAAGCTTCCAACCCATTACAAAGGGCTGAGCCATAATTCTTCATTGTCATCAGTCGTCGCGTCAACAAAGTGCACATAATGCCTTACAGACGTGTAGCTGGTGCCTCGCTTCTCCGCAGAATGACGAATAATGTCTCAGTAGGTGCTTCCCAACTTCACAAAAATTGTGATTTATGGCGTAGTGGGTACCATTCTAGTGTACTTCTATTGTAGCCCCAAGATAGCTTACAACGGGCTCTAGAAACGCCGCTCTTCCTGCTTTCGCTGTGACTGTGCTGCGACTTCAGCGCAGGCCTGGCGTTTTTTTCGCGTAGGTGGAAAGACTGGGAGACACCGCGTTTCCTGATAATGGCATAGCTGCCACTTGCGAAAAAAATTAAAAAAGTCCATCAAGCAACGCCTTGGGACAGTTCCAGCCAAGAATGTCCCGCAGGAAAGAAAAAGAGTTTCAAAAATCCCGTATGTCCACTGGCTTTCGCACGGCCTTAAGAGAGTGGCTTCGAGGTATGGGGTGAATCTCGTGTTCTCAGCAGAAAACAAGGTGGGCCGCATCTGCTCAGCGGTTGGTAAGAAGATAGGTAGGCCAAAGCAGTGTGAAAAAAGAGCATGTGCCATTAGACACGTAAGGCTGTTCGTTCCTTGCGCACGTAGTGTTGTATATAGAATACCACTGTCGTGCGGCAATGTATACATCGGTCAAACTTGTAGATGCCTCAACGTTGCCTCAAGATTCCAACCAATCCTGATGCTGAACATATTGCGACGCGGTCGTGAAGCTGACGAAGGGAGCAGTCGGCGTGTTCAAGATCAAACATTTTATTTGGGCGAACCTGTGTCCGGGAAACGAAAAGTCAGAGTACACGCAATAGACGCTGTACACTGATAGCGTTGAACAGTGCGTCGGCCGTCGATAATCTGAACTGCGGCAACGCGTGTCAGTGTTCATACATGCAGCATGAACATTCGAGCCATATCGCTCGTGGCCGCGTTAGGTCGAGAATGAACTCAGCTGTGCATGTTTGCGTGCTCAAGCGTAACAGATAATCATAAAATAATCTCGAATGTCCTAAGAAATTCTGGCGTGGTTTGCGCAAGGCAGCAGCTACACGTGCAATGGCCGGTGGCATAAAACATAGGAAGGAGCGTGTGTGGCAATATAGCGAAAACGGTCGACCAACGCGAATGTAAACACTTCCGAAACAAGAGCTTTATCAGTTCGGGCCAATGTTTCTGAGATGCAATTAAAGATCTCCACCTGGGGTTCAAAGGGCGGCTGGAGTGTCCGCGCTTGTAAACCGTCCCAGTCAAAGCCCTGGAACCACCTGCGAAAAAAATAAATATTGAGTTACACAATTTCATTGTAAATAAAAAGTAATATATTACAGGTAATATGTGAATTATGTAGTGTTTATCTCTTTATTTATGGGGAAATATATAACAGGCCCGAAGACATTGAATAAGAGGGCTTACAGTGAAATCAGAAGTAACCTTACAAGGAACAACGTTACAGTGCAAGTTAATAAAACAACAACAAAATATAGATCAACGAAAGTAACAATGTTGTAGGTCATCCTAATTCAACAGTAAAGAAAACAGCAGGTTTGAGCACGTTAAGAAAAAAGAAAAAAAATCGCTGCGCTACGCGAGAATGAAAGTCTTGAAATTTAAACGATAAAAACCATTTTACGAGGCTATACTAAGAAAATGTATTTCAAGTTTGTGCCGAAACGTATTAGGGTTACTATCAGAGGCGATAGCATCCAGAATCCACATGCGGATGGCTTGCGGTAGTGCTGCGGTGCTATGCAGGATGGCCCGAGCTTCAAGGCAACGCGAGTTTGCTCCGAGCTCGCCCTACGGCGGTCATGACAGGAAGACAGTGTGGAACGTGCGACAGCAGCGTTGATAAAAACGGCTTCGAGAACGGGCATGACGTCACAAAGGTATGTGCGGAATTTGCGGCGGCTTTCAAAGGAACACTGCGTGCGAACGCACCAGCGCCGCCACTCAGTCAACATTTTGAACAGTGCAGCGACGTCAGTGTGATTCTAAGAAGACGGGGCGTGCGACCACGGACACACGAAAAAAGTCAGGACACCACAAACGCCGTTTCTAACAACTGAAGAGACGCACAACGGCGGAAAAGAAGGCACGAAAACTTATCTCCGCATGCCCATGCAATAGGCTAACCTAACTATCCGGCACGCGTGGGGGCCTACGCGAAAGATAACTGTTGAGGCATTTGATTTCATCCATATGCAAGTTAATCGATGGTTGGCTCACGGATGCGCTACCACTATTCTCGATATGCCATGCCTCAATCATCAGACACGTTTATTCATTCCTATGTCGGTACAAAACTGCGCATTCATTGAATTTTGGCGTGCACTTACAATCTCGACAATATAACGATAGATTAGAAGGTGAGCCTCCTGTTAGCGATCTCTTATGTTCCAACAATCTCTGGTTAATGCATCGGCCCGTCTGTCCTACGTAGAAGCGGCCGCAGCTGAAAGGGACCATATCCTCCTGAGACCTGAGCAAATTTGTGGCCACACAGGTGAAATCAAAACACATTTTTGGAATGCACACACATGCTGTATTAAACCAGAAAAAAATTGCGTCTGTACGGCAAACAGTTTTTGCGCAGCAGGGTGTGCATTATGATGCACACTGGGTCTCAATGCACGGAAAACGAACGACACTTGCCTTTAACGCAATTTTTACATTTGCTCGCGAAAGGCACGCTTATTTGTTGTGAAACTGCCTGCAGAAGTTTCGCGCGGATGTGATGCAAAGAACGATGTTGCACGTGATGCACCGGAACTTTGTGCGCTGAGCACAGGCGTGCGCAAGGTCCCCGATCAGCGGGGGGGGGTGAAGGTTCATTGTAGCGCCCCCCTTACTAAGTCAATGTACGAGGCAGATTTTGCGACCCCCCTCATAGGTGACTAGGGGAGTCAACGAATGGGGCAGACTTTGCGCCCCCCCCCTCTTAGGTGACTAGGGGGGGCCGCCGACCCCGTGCCCCCCCCCCCCGTGCGCACGCCTATTGCGCTGAGAATATCCTCTGTTTCGGCACCTCGAGGAGGATCCCTAGTTCCCAACCTCTGAAATGTGACTTGCTTGTGCAGTTCTTGGCTCAGAAGGCATGGGCCCGACCTTGGCTTTCAGCAGCTTCCGTCGTGACTCATTAGGGAGCTTTCGAGTAGCGTACGAAAAGCTTTGCGTTGGCTTTTCGCCCAACTGCGCATGCGTTGTACGCTTCCGCTTGCGGGCTCCCGTTAAGTGACGCAAATAGCGGGCCACAAACGCTAACGCTAACTTAGCGTACGGTATTCGAAAACTGCCTATTGTGAAATTCTGCACCATACCTGTCTTCCGGCAACAGGTAATGGGGAAGGGACAGCATCAACGTATGAGAATTCTAGGTCCGAGGTGTCGTTGCTGGTCATTGACTCAAGAACACGTTTCTTTATCACTGATTCCTAGGTGAAACAAATGCAAAAGCTTAATGCCAAAGAGTAACGAACCGCATCAGATTAGCAAACATACGCAGGAAAAAGCACCTATTGAGACCGAGTGTGCATTATAATGCACATTTCAAGAAAACAGCTTGTGATAGCAAAAAATCTCGCCCTTAGGGTTACATGACGTGCGGAAATTATCCCTAAACCTTTCCTAAGTAGATTTAAACAACAATTAAGAAATATGACACAATGATTATTGAGCAATTTGTGAATTACTTGGACGCCGTGAACAGAACGTCGAAGACGAGAATGACGCCATGTTTCAAGCGGGAAAACGGACCTTCCACTGTAGTATGCTTCCTGTATTGCTGACCAGATGGCACCACATAATAAAGCATGCGATTGCACCAAGAATGTTGGCTCTAATAGTGGCGCGAATTTCGAAAACCGGGAAAAAATAAATGTGCATTTTAATGCACGCGGGGTCTGAAGAGGATATACACCACACTTGTACGGCAATCAGTGAATTTGTTGGTGTGTTTTACGAAACAAATATTGGTCCGCTTCTTGTCTTTTACTCGCTCATTCTTCCTCTGCACAGCGGCACAAATCTTACCTAGCTTATTGGCAGCCGCGAAAACAACGTTAACGCCTTATGTAAATCCTACTTTCTTTTAGCCTGGGAGATACGCAATAAATGTACGGTATACCTACGACACATTTCTTCCTATCGCTTTCTGCAATCATGCTCGGACTTAACATAATGGACTTCTTTAAACGTTCAGCGACAGTGGCCACTGCATCACGAGCATATGTGTATGTGCAGAAATCAGGGATATGTATTGGTTCTAAGGTTACTCCTGTTCTTAGTGATGTATACGTTAGCAATATTAACAAACTTTTGGAAGGTGCCGTAGGCAATTCGGTTAAGGGTTTTTCGTTATGTACATGATTACTTTATTTTGGTAGTGGCGAGGACTTTGGAACCGTGGTAACCTCAGTGAGCGAAAAATTTGAAATAAATGGAGGAGGGCTGAACTTTACTGAAGAGGTGCCTCAGAATAATCGAATGCAATTTCCAGACATTTCCTTAATGTTTCAGAAGAACCACGCGTGCTGACAGTATTCTCCTAGATCTTTGCAACCGCTGTTAAATATATCGCCGAAGCACTCGAAGGTTGTAAAAAACGGTATCGACATGTCTTGCCTTAAGTCTGCCCTCACGAAGTCGCGTGAGCACAAAATGAGTGATAGCTCTAACGCACAGCTTACGCGTCTTTTAGATGTAGGTTAACCCCGTGATGCAGTGGCCACTGTCGCTGAGCGTTTAAAGAAGTCCATTATGTCAAGTCCGAGCATGGTTGCAGAAAGCGATAGGAAGAAACGTGTCGTAGCAGTACCGTACATTCATTGCGTATCTCACAGGCTAAAGAAAATAGGAAGTAGGTACGGCGTTAATGTTGTTTTCGCGGCTGCCAATAAGCTAGGTAAGATTTGTGCCGCAGTGCAGAGCAAGCATGAGCGAGTAAAAGAGAAGCGGACCGATATTTGTTTCGTAAAACACACAAACAAATTCACTGATTGCTGTCTAAGTGTGGCGTATATGGTCCCTTTTAGCTGCGACCGCTTCCAAGCTGGCCAGTTGGGCTGCTCCACTAACCAGAGAGTATTGGAACATAAGAGATCGATAACCGAAGGCTCAATTTCTAATTTATTTTTACATTGTCGAGAGTTTAAGTGCACGCCAAAATTCGATGAATGCGCAGTGTTGTACCGGCATAGAAATGAAGAAACGCGCCTGATGATTGAGGCATGGCGCATCGAGGATAGTGGTAGCGCATGCGTGAGCCAACCAGTCGATTAACCTGCATAAAGATGAAATCAAATGCCCCAACAGTTATCTCCCACGTAGACCCCCATGCGTGCCGGATTGATAAGTTCGCCTATTGCATGGGCATGCGCAGATATGTTTTCGTGCCTTCTTTCTTTTTCGCCGTTGTGCGTTTCTTCAGTTGTTAGTCGCCGTTTGAGGTGTCCTGACTTCTTTCTTGTAAGTCCGTGTTCGCAAGCCCCGTCTTTATAGAATGAATGCTTACCAACTAGCCCAGCTCTCTGTTATTCTAAGTCAGCGTGATTGTCGCGCTATAATTTTGCCAACTGATCATCGCGCCTCCCACAAGCCGTGTTTGGGGGCGTTTGTCCTCTTTCGGGCAAGTTCTCTCCTTCCACCTGCAGCATGGAAATTTCCACTCTCGAAGGCAACAAGGGCACACACGCGATATTCTCGAGCAGCTCGTGTCGCTTCTATCGAATATACAGATAAATGAATGGACAAGTTACTGCTACTTACATTAGCCATCTGAAGATTTTTCTGTAGTAACGAATCGGTATAAACAATGTCAGGGGCCGAAAACTCCCTATACCTGCCATAGGACACGCTCTCGCATGCTGATACGCTGCGCCAGCGCCGCTTTCACCACTAGCGGCTGCTGGGTATCCTACTAGAAATAATTCACAAACAAAACATTTCTTTCATGACGTCACTGGTGAGGTCACCAAAGAGAAGGAAAGGGCGCGAACCGAGATGAGGAGGGTTGCCGCGGAAGCTCTCCTGTCCCACTTGGCATGCTAGCGGAATGTGTTCGTGCTACCTTGCAGGTCCGCTCGTGCGACGCGCAGATTCGTTAAATTTAGTTCACCATTTTTAAAACTTTTTTCCTGTGCTACGATGTCGACAAACTAAAGCTGACCGATTTCTCACTAAGACAAAACTCGATCAGCACAAGTAAAATTTGAATACTTTTTTTATTGCGATAGCAATTATATGGACAGTGTCGGCTGAATTTTGCCGTCGCCGTCGCCCGTCATGCACCGTATATGTATAAGTATGTATATATATATATATATATATATATAAAAGCCCCAAAGAAAAATAATTGAGAAAAATGCTTCCAAAGCGCGAAATCGAACCAGGGACCTCTTGCTCCGCAGCGAGTGGCGCCACCCACTACGCCACGAAACGCAGATCCTCTACGTAGCTAACGGCGAGCGTTATATACACATCATTTACCGCTGGACGGACTCAGAGACCCTAGGCGCTTATAAGCGTTTCTTCATTACCAGCGAGATGGCGTTAGGTGCGCGACGGGTGGATTTAAAAGTCGTCAGCGAGCGCGCTCGCTTCTTGTTATGTTTGCGCAGAGAGAACCTTGCCCTTCCGCTGTCTGCTCGCGCTGTTTTCTCGTGCTGAGGGGAAGAGGGATGTTTCACGCTTTCACCGTGATGTCCGCGCTCATGTTACGGAGCGTACGAAAGTCACTCGAGCTCAAGGGACGCCGCTAAACGAACAAACAGAAGATGAGCGCGAACTATCAAGTGTCACAGCTCGACACTTGAAGCACTCTAGTTTCCTTCGCTGCTTTGGCCGCCTTTGCAACAGGAGCGCTGTTCAAACTGAGAGTATCCATTGGCGAGCCTCACTTCGTGTAGCATTAGTTTCTTGCTATCGCATTCATTGCTTCGCCCTTGCGGCGAAGCTGTGACTTTTTAATCACACGTTGCGTGCTAAAAACATATATACACATAAGAACACGGGCCTCAAAAATTTTCGCCTCCATCGAAAATGCAGCCACCGCGGCCGGCATTCGATCCCGCGACCTTTGGGACAGCAGTCGAGCGCCATAACCACTAGACCACCGTGGCGGGGCGCCTTGACGAAGAAAAGTCGACTTGTCCAAACGTTGGCTCCAGCGGCATTCCCTGTTAAACAATGTCTCAAAGCATCAGTGAGTCCACTAGATGTATTTCAGCGAAAGTATTATAAGTAAAGGCCCACAAAGTTGTAAGCTGGCTACGTGCATTAGAAAAACATACATGTACAAAAGATGAACACGCCTGTAGAAAAGATGAATAAACTGTGTAGCCACACCAACACGCATTCAAGACTTTCACAAAACGTATTTTGCCGGCAGCAGGCAGGCTGTTGTCATGACGAATTAACCTAGCGACACTGCGCTTATGTCAGTCTAGTCAGGTTTGCAGAAAACTAGGTTTACTCATGTACTCATGCAAAATGAATACCTGGTCAACTGATGGACCCAGATACTCGAACTCACGCGTTGTCACTGGGAAAGCTGAAAAACCTTCGCGGAACCGGAAATCCCTGGGTTAAGACTTCACACAGCCGCTCAAAACATGTTTTGCCATCTTTGCCCGATTTAGCCATCTTCGTCTAATACTTGGCCGGCCTCCTCGACGTGCCTCACTGTTGCTTCCGTTCGCTGCACGCCACATGCCAATGTCTTACCTTTCCCGTATTCATACTTGGCACGCCAACTGAGCGAGATAACCTGAGCACGATCGAACTTGTGATATCGCTGAGCTAGTGGCAATGGTGAGCGAAGGCAAGTGCTACAAACATAATTCTGCCAGTTCCCGCACTTCGCCCGATTTACAATTCAAAAAATAAGAAATAAAAAAAGACAAATAAACAAAACAAGAGTTCCTTACATTTCAATCAAATTTCTTTATTTGTAAAAACTCGGCGAAAGAAAATAATGCGAACATCCACATCAACCTCACTTGTTTCAACCAGATCTTAGGAATGCCCGGCAACCGCTACGAGCGCGCATGTTCCTTGAAACCGAAACTAGCGCTCAGTTTCCGGGTCCTGACAATGCATGCACAAATAAGTAAATAGTAACATTTCTCGCCGCAAATGACACCATGGGCGCTTGCTTCATGGCTGTGAGTGGTACATCGTGAGCGCGGTGAAAATGAATGCGAGACGTCGTAGTCAGGTGATGGTATAACATTTAGTTTTTCGCGCGTGTGTGCATGTCCGTGCGATTAAGCTTAATCATGAATCGTGCTGCTCGCGGCGTTGCGGCGTGAGCACTGCTCCTCCGCAAGAGCAATGCCGGCGGGCGGACCCGATCTGCGCCGCGGGCGTCTGAGTGACGAGCGAACTCGCGTACATTCTCGTTTATTCTGAGAAGGTCCCAGTTCCCGGTGTGACCGTCTAGCGTTTCATGCGTTGGACGCTAAGCAGTAGCTTATTCGCATGTAAAACAATTTGGTGAGCTTGCAGAATTTTGCAAGGCTGCAGCCATCAGAGAAGCTAGCTGATCACCTAGCTTCTCCCAGCTTTTTGCGAGGCGCATTGTCTGCTCAGTCTGCTCGATCTTCTTCGGAATTGAAACCGCGTCAGCTCGGTCTCAATATTGATGGTATTAATTATCTGCGACCTAATTAAGAGGATATTGAACAGCCATGGCTTAATTGGTAATGTTTTAAATAACACGGCATAAAAATCTCATTTTAATTAGCAGGGGTCTCAATAAGTGTACAGCTAATTAGCATAATTCTAGTTAGCACTATCATAATTAACATGATCTCAGTGCACAATCTATGTGATGCGCAGGATGTCTTCGGAAACCAATTTTTTTAACATGACTTCATGGCACTGGGAAACGTCCTGAAATTTAAGCCCTGATGTCTGCATCTAATGCACTCCCACTTTACAGAAGCTATGTCATTCGTAGCGTCTATTCGGGAACGAACTTTTTTTAACATGACTTTATGGCACTGGGAAACGCCCGAAATTTAAGCCCTGATGTTGCCACTAATGCCATCTCACTTTACACAAGGTATGTCACTGGTAGGGCCTATTCCGAAACCAACTTTTTATTTCGAGACCAATTATATGGACACTGTGGGCTGATTTTTGCCGTCGCCGTCGTCATTGCCGTCATGCCCTGGATATGTATACGTAAGTATATATATAAAAAGGCACAAAGAAAAATAAAGCAGAAGAAAAAAAATTCCGAAGCACCCGACCGGGGATTCGCACCAGCTAATCCTCTCTCCCCAGCCTGCTGCATTAGAACACTCAACCATGCCCCATGCATGCGCTGGCGAAATAACAGCGAGCTATTTATATACACCATTTACCGCTGGTGGTAAGCAAATCTCGGAGGAGCTTGAGCGTGTTCTCTCTCACGCAGCGCTCCTAATATTGTTTCAGTTTGAAAACTGCCCTGAAGACGCACACGACAAATTGACCCTTTTCTGTACCCACTCGTGGTTTGGAAGGAGAAAAAAAGCAAAGAACGCCGGGCACGTCTTACATCGGATGCCCCCGTGTGGTAGGAGACGGCAGGGGGTCACTCCCTTCGCGGCAGTTTAAAATAAAAAGAAATATCTCAGAGCGTATGATTCTTCATTAAAGAGTTTGAGAATTGGAGACCCAAGACACAGGGTCAAAATGCTGCGTTGGGTAGGAGCTCCTCTGGCGTTCGAAGGATCAGCAAAGCTTGAGAATTGGGTGAAACGCAAGCTGCATTGGCAACGCAAACGCATGGGGCGCCACACGTGGTGAAATTAAAATCATGCGTCTTGGGGATCCGCGGTAGTTTTTGATTTTTGAGTCTTCAGGCCAACGCTAGCACAAGAGCGCAAGATTGGCTTGTTTTCTGCGTATGCGCCCTGGCGGCTCGCAAGCTCCTTGGTGCCCAAGATTTTTGGGGCTATATTGCCGACAATCTGCAGTTCTATATTGCCGACACTTGCAGCGCGTTGCACAATCACAAACACGTAACAACTGCGACAGTTAGTTCACTCCTGCCCTATGTATACCCGTGCGCTCGTTTCAAGTGTCCTCTGTGCTTCAGCGGCGCGCTGCAACTACCGAGTTGCTTCTCGTTCTTCGTGTGACATTCCAATTTCTTGCTATCGCATTCATTCCTTTGCGCTTCCGGCGAAAACTGTGTCTTTTTTAACGTAACTTCATGGCACTGGCAAACGACCGGAATATAATCACCGATGTCTGTCACTAATGCACTCTCTCTATACACAATTTATGTAATGCTAAGGTTCCATTCGGAAACCCTCAAGTTTTATTACCATGAGTTTATGGAAAGGAATCAGGCGCAAAAGAGACGAACACAAGAAGTGACATGGACGAACGCCTGGACGAACGCCGAACGCCGAGTTTATGGAATTGGGAAACACCCAAAATTTAAGCCCTGATTTCTGAAACTAAAGCACTCTCCCTGACAGAAGTTGTTTAAGGCATGGAGTCAATTCGGAAACCAAATTTCTAAATGCGAAGCATTTGTTAGCGGACCTTTGGCAATTTGAGCGTTTCTATCTATCTATCTATCTATCTATCTATCTATCTATCTATCTATCTATCTATCTATCTATCTATCTATCTATCTATCTATCTATCTATCTATCTATCTATCTATCTATCTATCTATCTATCTATCTACCCGCCCACGTGAGGGTGCTGTCATGATCACATCCTTATATCGGTGTGGGCCAAAATTGGCATGGTAGGGTAAGAGGATTTGAGCAATATGAGTGTCGGGTAATAACATAAATAATATGAAAATCCTATTGCGTACGTCGTCAAATCGTTTCTTCCAGCACTTGCGGCACGTACCCGTATACCCAGAGCCGGGGTCTAACGGGTATGCGCCACCGGTGATTGACAGTTTATACCTACCCAGGAACGGCGAGAAGAGACATTGGTAATTTAAATGTGAGAGCGTTGAGAGAAACCGACATCGCAGCGTTGACCCAACGAAGGAAAATAATAAAGGTTAGGATCCAACCGAAGCATTCTGCGCGGCAGTCAGGTATTCCACCACAGAGCCACGCCAGGACCATATTCTAGTTTGGAAAAACAGCCTATGCAGGCGTAATGCGGCTGTAACGTCAATTGCGGTTGAGGCGCTGGCTATCTAATTTTACAAGAAAGCAATATATACTACTTATGTACTCAGACGATACAGGCGTCATATCAGATTAACGTCTGTGGTTCCAGTACTGGCTCCGCTTTTAAAGTAGTGTAAGGAACAGTAAATTTGTATTCCTATGATACAGCAAGCTATATTGCAGCATTGCTCCGACCCCGGAGCATTATGTTGACGAAAGTTACGTACGATATTCCTGTGATTACACATCAAAGTGCACTTATTACGATAACACTGGCGGAGGTACTGTAACATGAGGGCTGGCATTACGTCACACCATAACTTACTCTTTAAACCCCAGTGTTGTCGACGTGCCTGTTAAGCCCACGATGTGCACAAGCTACTACACTCACGACACACGTCAATCCACCTCGTAGCGCTTGGCTCAATGTAAAAAAAAATACAGCACAGAAGCATTCGCTGACTGCTTCGCATGAAACCGGCTTCCCACAACGCGTGGTATCTGCCGAATTTTTTTAACACGATTTCATGGCATTAGGAAACGCCTGACGTTTAAACCCTGATGGCCACCGCTAACACACTCTCACTTTACACAATCTATGTAATGCGTAGGGTCTCTTCGGAAACATTGAACTTCTCTTTACCGTGATTCATGGCATTGGGGAAACTCGGACTTCGAACCCTGATGTCTGCCACTATGTAATCCGAACAGCTATGTAATCCGCAGGTCAATTCGTAAACGAACTTTCTTTAAATATTATTTCACGGCATTGAGAAACACCGGTACTTTAAGCTGCGATGTCTGCCACTAATAAACTCTAACTATATACCAGCTATGTGATGCGTAGGGATCTATTCGGAAAACTTCAAAGTTTGTTTAACGCGAAATCAGGACACTGGGAAACGCCCCAACGTTAAGCCCTGATGCCTTGCACTAATGCACTTTCACTTTACACAAGCTAGGTCATTCGTAGGGTCTATTCGGAATCCAACTTTTTTAACATCATTTCATAGCATTGAGAAACACACACGGACTTTAAGCCCTAATGTCTGCCACTAATGCACTATAACTTTACACAATCTATATCAGTCGTAGCGTCTATTCGGAAACAAACTTTTTTTAACATGACTTCGTGGCATTGGGAAACGCCCGAACTTTAAGCCCTGAGGTCTGCATCTAATGCACTCTCACTTTGCAGAAGCTATGTCATTCGTAGCATCTATTCGGAAACCAAATTTTTTTAACATGACTTCGTGGCATTGGGAAACGCCCGAACTTTAAGCCCTGAGGTCTGCATCTAATGCACTCTCACTTTGCAGAAGCTATGTCATTCGTAGGGACTATTCCGAAACCAAATTTTTTTAACATGACTTCGTGGCATTGGGAAACGCCCGAACTTTAAGCCCTGAGGTCTGCATCTAATGCACTCTCACTTTGCAGAAGCTATGTCATTCGTAGGGACTATTCCGAAACCAAATTTTTTTAACATGACTTCGTGGCATTGGGAAACGCCCGAACTTTAAGCCCTGAGGTCTGCATCTAATGCACTCTCACTTTGCAGAAGCTATGTCATTCGTAGGGACTATTCCGAAACCAACTTTTTTTAACATGACTTCACTGCATTGGGAAACGCCCGAACTTTAAGCCCTGAGGTCTGCATCTAATGCACTCTCACTTTGCAGAAGCTATGTCATTCGTAGGGACTATTCCGAAACCAATTTTTTTAACATGACTTCGTGGCATTGGGAAACGCCCGAACTTTAAGCCCTGAGGTCTGCATCTAATGCACTCTCACTTTGCAGAAGCTATGTCATTCGTAGGGACTATTCCGAAACCAAATTTTTTAACATGACTTCGTGGCATTGGGAAACGCCCGAACTTTAAGCCCTGAGGTCTGCATCTAATGCACTCTCACTTTGCAGAAGCTATGTCATTCGTAGCGTCTATTCGGAAACCAACTTTTTTAACATGACTTCATGGCACTGGGAAACGCCCGAACTTTAAGCCCTGAGGTCTGCATCTAATGCACTCTCACTTTACAGAAGCTATGTCATTCGTAGCGTCTATTCGGAAACGAACTTTTTTAACATGACTTCATGGCACTGGGAAACGCCCGAACTTTAAGCCCTGATGTCTGCATCTAATGCACTCTCACTTTACAGAAGCTATGTCATTCGTAGGGACTATTCCGAAACCAACTTTTTTTAACATGACTTCATGGCATTGGGAAACGCCCGAACTTTAAGCCCTGAGGTCTGCATCTAATGCACTCTCACTTTGCAGAAGCTATGTCATTCGTAGCGTCTATTCGGAAACCAACTTTTTTTAACATGACTTCATGGCACTGGGAAACGCCCGAAATTTAAGCCCTGATGTCTGCATCTAATGCACTCTCACTTTACAGAAGCTATGTCATTCGTAGCGTCTATTCGGAAACCAACTTTTTTTAACATGACTTCATGGCACTGGGAAACGCCCGAAATTTAAGCCCTGATGTCTGCATCTAATGCACTCTCACTTTACAGAAGCTATGTCATTCGTAGCGTCTATTCGGAAACGAACTTTTTTTAACATGACTTCATGGCACTGGGAAACGCCCGAAATTTAAGCCCTGATGTCTGCATCTAATGGACTCTCACTTTTGAAAAGCTATGTTGTGCGTAGGGTCGATTCAGAAGCCGTCAAGTTTTTTTAGCATGACTTCATGGTATTGGTAAACGCCCCGAAATTGAAGCCCAGATCTCTGCCATTATTGCACTCTCACTTACGCAAGATATATAACACGTATGGTCGATTAGGAAACCCTCAAATTTTTTAAAACATGATTTCATGGCACTGAGGAACGCCCCAGCGTTAAGCCCTGATATCTGCCACTAATGCACTCTCAATTATACAAGCTGTGTAATGCGTACGGTCGATTAGGAAGCCGTCAAGTTTTTCAACATGAATTCATGGCATTAGGAAACGCACGAACTTTACGCCCTGATGCCTCCCACTAATGCACTCTCACTTTGCACAAGCTATGTCATTCGTAGGGTCTATTCGGGAACCAACTTTTTTTAACACGACTTGATGGCTTTGGGAAACGCACGAATTTTTTAGCCCTGATGTCTGCCACTAATGCACTCTGACTTTACACAAGCTATATCATTCGTAGGGTTTCTTCGGAAAGCAACTTTTTTAACATGACTTCATTGTATTGCGAAACGCCCGACCTTTAAGCCCTGATGTCTGCCATTATTGCACTCTCATGTTACACAAGCCATGCCATTTTAAGGATGGTGATGAAACAGTGCTAAGAGAGGAGGACGGAAGGGCACACACACGAGTGCTCTTTTAGCGCTGTTTCATCACCATGATTCCAAACCAACTAACCCACCGACAAGCACTAACGAAGTCATTTTTATGAACTATTCAGAAAGAAACTTTTTTAACATGACTTCATAGCATTGAGAAACACACACGAGCTTTAAGCCCTGATATCTGCCACTAATGCAATCTCACTTTACACAAGCTATGTCATTCGTAGGGATTATTCCGAAACCAACATTGCTTTTAACATGGCTTCATTGCGTTGGAAAACGCTCAAAATATAAGCCCTCGTGTCTGCTACTAATGCACTCTCAATTTACACAAGCTGTGTCATTCGTAGAGTCTACTTGAAAACCAACATTTTTTACCTTGACTTCATTGCATTGGGAAACACCGAACTTTATTCATTGATGTCTGCCAGTAATGTACTCTACCTTTACACAAGCTGTGTAATGGGTAGGGTCGATTGGGAAGCCGTCGAGCTTTTTTTAACATGACTTCATTTCATTGGGAAACACCCGATATTTAAGCCCGAATGGCTTGCACTAATACACTTTCACTTTGCACAAGGTAGGTCATTCGTAGGATCTATTCGGAATCCAACTTTTTTTAACATCATTTCATAGCATTGAGAAACACACACGGATTTTAAGCCCTAATGTCTACCACTAATGCACTAATCCTTTACACAATCTATGTCAGTCGTACGGTCTATACGGAAACAAACTTTTTTAACATGACTTCATGGCATTGGGAGACGCACGAACCTTAAGCCCTCATGTCTGCCTCTAATAAATTGTCAATGTACGTAAGCTATGTAATGCGTAGGGCCGATAATGATACCCTCACATTTTTTAAAACATGACTTCATGGAACTGGGAAACGACGCAACTTTAAGCCCTGATGTCTGCCACTAATGCACTCTCACTTTACGCAAGCTATGTCATTCGTAGGGTCCATTCAGAAACCAACTTTTTTAACATGACTTCATAGCATTGGGAAAAGCCCGAAAATTAAGCCCTGTTGTCTGCCTCTGATGCTCTCTTATTTTACGCAAGCTATGTCATTCGTAGGGTCTATTCGGAAAACGTTTGTAAATATGGTTTCATGGCATTGGGAAACGCCCGAAATTTAAGCCCTGACGTCTGCCACTAATGCACTCTCACTTTACACAAGCTGTGTCATTCGTAGGGTCTATTCAGAAACCAGCTTTTTTAGCATGACTTCATAGAATTGGGAAACGCCCGAAATTTAAACCCTGATGTCTGCCTCTGATGCTCTCTCATTTTACACAAGCTATCTCATTCGTAGGGTCTATTCAGAAACCAACTTTTTAAACATGACTTCGTGGCATTGGGAGACGCACGAACCTTAAGCCCTCATGTCTGCGACTAATGCACTGGCACTTTACACAAGGTATGTAATTTGTATGTTCTATTGGGAAACCAACTTTTATTGCGATAGCAATGATATGGACCGTCTCGGCTGATTTTTGCCGTCGCCGTCGCCACCGTCATGTTGTGTATATATATAAGTATGTATATATACATCAATATCGCAAAGAAAAATAAACCAGGAAAATGCTCCCTAAGCCCGGAATCGAACCACCGATTCGCAGCGCAGTGCGCTAAGCACTACTCCATAAAGCGTACAACCCTCAGCCAGCTAACGGCGAGCGTTATATACACACCCTTTACCGTTTGCAGTCCTCAGAGACGGAGGCGCTTATAAGCGTTTCTTCATTACCAGCTAGATGACGCTAGGAGCGCGACGGGCGCACTTAAAGGTGACGGCCAGCTCTCTCGCTTCTTCTTATATTTGCGCAGGGAGAACCTTGGCCTTGCGCTGTCTGCTCGCGCGGGCGCTCGAACAAGCTACCTCAGTATTCATGATTCTCAGCAGATGGAACTACGTGGTAGCCCTCACCGCGCGTCGCGTACGTGTAGCTAAAAGCGTTTCAGATGTCGTGCACGTAACGTACGTGTACTTTTCACGTTTGCGTATGAGAAGTCCTTACGCACGTGAAATTAAAACTGTCTAGTAGCTGCCGGGTAGTGATGAACGCACGCTAGTTGCAGGACGTCCATCACGGGCCGATTTGCTTGCTATCGCATTCACTGCTTCGCCCTTGCGGCGAAACTGTGACTTTTTTTCAACATGACTTCATGACATTGGGAAACGCACGAAGTTTAAGCCCTGACGACTGCCTCTAATAAACTGTCGCTATACGCAAGCTATGTAATGCGTAGGGCCGATAAGGAAACCCTCACATTTTTAAAAACATGACTTCACGGAACTGGGAAACAACCCAACTTTAAGCCCTGATGTTTGCCACTAAGGCACTCACACTTTACATAACCTACGTAGTGCGTAGGGCCGATTCGGAAGCCGTCGAGCTTTTTTAACATGACTTCATTGTATTGGGAAACGCCCGAACTTTATGCCCTGATGTCTGCCACTAATGCACTGTCACTTTACGCAAGCTATGACATTCGTAGCGTCTATTCGGAAACCAACTTTTTTTAACATGATTCCATGGCACTGGGAAACGCCCGAAATTTAAGCCCTGAAGTCTCGCACTCATGCATTCTAACTTTACACAAGCTTGTCATTCGTAGGGTTTCTTCGGAAACCAACTTTTTTTAACATGATTTCATGGCATTTGCAAACGCACGAAGTTTAAGCCCTGATGTCTGCATCTAATACACTCTCACTTTACACACGCTATGTCATTCGTAGGGTTTCTGCGGAAACGATCTTTTTTAACATGACTTCATTACATTGGGAAACGCCCGAACTTTAAGCCCCGACGTCTCTCACTAATGCAATCTCACTTTACACAACCAATGTGATTCGTAGGGACTCTTCCGAAACCAAATTTTTTGAACATGACTTTGTGGCATTGGGAAACGTCCCTACTTTAAGCCCTGATGTCTGCGTCTAATGCACTCTCACTTTACAGAAGCTATGTCATTCGTAGCATCTATTCGGAAACCAGCTTTTTTTAGCATGACTTCATTGAATGGGAAACGCCCGAACTTTAAGCCGTGACGTCTGCCACTAATAGACTCTCAATTTACACAAGCTATGTCATTCGTAGGGGCCATTCCCAAACCAATATTTATCAGATAGATTCATGGCATTGAGAAACGCCCAAAATATAAACCCTCAGGTCTGCCACTAATACACTGTCACTATACGCAAGTTGTGTAATGCGCAGGATCGATTAGGAAACCGTCACATTTTTTAAAACATCACTTCATGTCACTGGGAAACGCCCCAAATTTAAGCTCTGATGGCTGCCACTAATGCACTCACACTTTACACAACCTATGTAATGCATATGGTCGATTCAGAAGCCCTGAAGCTTTTTTTAACATGACGTCACGGCATTCGTAAGCGCCCGAACTTTAAGCCCTGATGTCTGCCACTAGCGAGCTCTCAGTTTACACAAGCTATGTCATTCGTAGGGACTATTCCGAAACCAACATTTTTAAACAAGGCTTCATGGCATTGGGAAACGCCCGAAAATTAAGCCCTGATGTCTGCCTCTGATGCTCTCTCACTTTACACAAGCTATGTCATTCGTAGGGCCTATTAGGAAACCAACGTTTTTAAACATGGCTTCACGGCATTGGGAAACGCCCAAAATTTAAGCCGTGACGTCTGCCACTAATGCACTCTCACTTTACACAAGCTGTGTCATGAATAGGGTGGAATCGGAAGCCGTGAAGCTTTTTTTAACATGACTTCATTGCATTGGGAAACGCCCGAACTTTAAGCCCAGATGTCTACAACTAATGCATTCTCAATTTTACACAAGCTATATCATTCATAGGGACTGTTGAGAAATGAACTTTTTTTACCATGACTATAATGCGTTGGGAAACGCCCGACCTTTAAGCCCTGATGTCTGCTACCAATGCACTCTCATTTTACACAAGCTATGTCATTCGTATGGTCTATTCCGAAACCAACTTTTGTAAGATGGATTCATGGCATTTGGAAACGCCCAAAATTTAAGCCCTGATGTCTTCCAGAAATACACTCTCACTTTACACAAGGTGTGTCATTCGTAGGGTACATTTAGAAACCAACATTTTTTAACATGACTTCATTCCATTGGGAAACGCCGGAACTTTAAGCCTTGATGTCTGCCGCTTATGCACTCTCACTTTACACAAGCTATGTAATGCGCAGGATCGATTCGGAAGCCGTCAAGCCTTTTTAACATGACTTCATTTCATTGGGAAACACCCGAAATTTGAGCCCTGATGTCGGGCTCTAATGCACTCTCACTTTACGCAAGCTGTGTCATTCGTACGGTCTATTCAAAAAGAATATGTTTTAACGTGACTTCATTGCAGTGGGAAACGCCCGAACTTTAAGCCCTGACGTCTGCCACTAATGGGCTCTCACTTTACACAAGCTATGTTATCCGTAGGGACTATTCCGAAACCAACTTTTATAAGAAGGATTCGAGGCATTGGGAAACACCCAAAATTTAAGCCCTGATGTCTTCCACTAATGCACTCTCACTTCACGCAAGCTATGTCATTCGAAGGGTCTATTCGGAAACCACCTTTTTTTAACATGATTTCATAGCATTGAGAAACACACACGAACTTTAAGCCCTGATGTCTGCCACTAATGCACTATCACTTTACACAAGCTATGTCAGTCGTAGGGTCTATTCTGAAAACAACTTTTTTAAACTGATTTCATGGCATTGGGAAACGCCCGAAAATTAAGCCCTGATGTCTGTCAGTAATGCACTCTCACTTGACACAAGCTATGTCTTTCGTAGGGTCTATTCGGAAACCGACTTTTTCAACATGACTTCATGGCACTGCGAAACGCCCGAACTTTAAGCCCTGACATCTACCACTAATGCACTCTCACTTTACGCAATCTATGTAATGCGTAGGGTCTATTCGGAAACCTTGATGCTTTTTTAAAATTTATTCTTGTTAGTGGTGCTAGCTACCTCTTTTTTTTCTTTTGCTTGAATCTGGTGAATATATATGTTCGTATTGCTTCAATGTAGTTTTGTATCTCCTTTGAAGATGATTTCAATGAAGCACATGGTCTACAAGCATTATTTATAGCCAATCTTCGATTTGCTTTCACATTGCAAATATTGTAAATATACACTGTTTTAACTAATTCTTTGCTTCTTCGACATTACTGTAACCTTATGGGCATTTCAGTGAGGATGGGGTCCCTTGGGAGGCTATGAAAAACACGAGGATCTGCAGCCAGCGTTTTCTGAACGGCGAAATATCAAATGATAGAATAAACCCAACTGACGTAATTATTGCCGGAGTCCTATACGTGTTATTCTTTTCAAGTTTATAATGCTGGTTTATATGCTGGCTCAAGTTTATAGTGCTGGTGACATTTCAGTGTCCGCACCTTGACAAACTGTTCGCCGGCGCGGATGCACTCCCTGAAAATGTACTATAAAAAGGCGTGGCCTGCAAACGAAAGGAGTGTCTCCATAAAAAACGATGGTCCACGCGTCAACAAATGAATCCACTAGCGGTCGGGCTGTTGTAATGAAAGCGGGGTATTTACGATGAGGGCCACTTCGTAGGGAAACGTGTGGATGCTTGCCTGTGTCAAACACTTGACGCTTATGGTTACAATGTCGTCTCATGCAGCTGTGAAATCGTACGTATGTCCAGTATTATCAAGTGCGGTTCCTTTGCGCACACTGTCAACGAAGAAGTAGTTATTTGGGACACCCATAAGCGGCAAATGGCGGCAGTGAAAGCAGACGGCACGAAAGTTGGCTGCGGTTCCAGCGCACGCGGCTACGCGGCTTTCGGTGGCGCCCCGATAGGCGCCGCGCATCACGGATGGTGTCCATCTCACGTATCATCTTTCTAGCCCAACGTTCTTATAGGTGAGTATGCACAGACATGTAGATTCCAGGTAATGTGACGAACACAACTGTCGCTCTCGTCGTTATAACTAGCGTCATCATAATGAAGGTGGTGTGTATTGTCTTACGAAGGACGAACGTCGTGAAAAAGCACAAAATTAAAAACATTTAGCAGATCTCACGCCTTGTGGGAGTCAGTTTCATGCGAAGCAGTCAACAAGCACTTCTCTGCTGTATTTTATGGCGTTGAGCCAAGCGTTACGAGGTGGATCGACGTGTTTTTGTAAGTGTAGTAGCTGTGTGCACATCGTGGGCTTACCAGGCACGTCTACAACCCTGGTGTTTAAAGGGTAAATTGTGGTGCGACGTAACGTCAGCTCTCACGTTAGAGTACATACGTCAGTATTACTGAAGCTAAGTGCAGTTTAAGGTGCAATCATATGATACGTAACTTTCGTTAATGTATTCCTCCGGGATCGAGCAATGCTTGAATATAGCTTGCTGATTCGTAGGAATACAAATTTGATGTCTATTAGACTGCTATAACAGCGGAGGCAACACTGGAACCACACATGTTAATCTGATATGTCGCGTGTATTCTAGGAGTACAAATGTTGTGTTTATTGGTTTCTTGTCAAATTAGATAGCCAGTAACACAACCACAATTGGCGTTGCACCAGCATTACGCCTGCATAGGCTGTTTTCCACACCAGTTTATAGACCTCGTGTCCCCTGTAGTAGAATACCTGACTGCCACGCAGATTGGTTGGGTTCGATTCCTGCTGGGATCCTAATTTTTATTACTTCAATTCGTCGGGTAAACGCTGCCGATGTCCGTTTTAAATGCGAAGCATCTTTGCCAACCTCAGGCACTTTGGGCGTTTCTATCTACGTATCTATCTATCTAGCCGCTTACGTCTGGGCGCTCTCCTAGTCGCCTCCTTAACTTCTAATATACCAAAATTGGCATAGCAGGGGAACAGTGTATGGAGAACGCGATTCACTGGTCATGGCATGAATAACGCAAAATACTTCTCGCGTACGTCATGAAACCCTTTCTCTCAGTCACGTGTGGCACATACCAGCCTACCAGAGTTTATGTTAGGCGAGTATGTGCCACAGGTGATACAAAGTCTCAACCGAGACAGTAAACGCGAACACACATATAGACACGCAAGGAAAGTGATACTAATAATTGTTGGGGCTTTAATATTGACCATCTGGTATTCTTTACCGTGCACCGAGATCATACAGTACAAGGGCATCCATCGAAATGCGACCGCCGTGGCCGGGATCGAACCCGCGACCTTCGGGTCAGCAGCCGAGCACCGTAACCGCTACACCACCGTGGCGGACACAAGGAAAGTGAGGAAGCTGAAGACAGAACACCCCTGGAAGACGTTCACGAGCGCATGGTAGTTGGGCCACGTCAAATATGCAAAAACCGGGATCAAAACTTCCTAAATTAAATCTCCCGAGAGTACCAGGCCTCTCATCATTACCGGTGACTTCAACATTGATTTATCAAGACCCAACTACGTCTGCTTCTTATACTGCGTGAAATACGGCTTGGATGTGGACAGGGCATCAAAAGACCACGCTGCCGCGTGCAGGACAGGAGGCTTCGTAGATCATTTCATCGTGACAAGCATCCAGGATTTTCACCAGCTGTGCTATACCCAAGGAGGATACATATAATTTGCTGGAGTGGAGGCGGCGCTCGTCGAGTGAAGCCGGCCGCCGCCATCTTGTCAGAGGCAGAAAGCGCGCTCCACGCCGTCGCGCGCCGCTGCTTGCGTGCGTTATTTGATGCTCTGGCCATTTGACACCAACGGTTTGACGATGGTTGCCTCTTTTGTCGCTTATGGATGTGCAGACAGGCTGAAGAAAAGTTGTGGCCTCACATTCTCTCCGTAAGTACGCGAAAACGTCTTCGATTGAGCCATTCCGCGCGCGTCACTGTGGGGTGCTGATTAACGCAGTATGAGCAGGTATGAGCGTGCAATAAATAATAGCCGTGATATTTTTGACAGGTTTTCTAAATATCCCACAGTTGGGAGCCTGTGGAGGAGGGCCGTTCACCTTGGAATGCGAAAGACGAAGATCACCTATATGCTCCGTGCGCTTCACGCCGGATTACTTTCAGTGCTTGCCAGAAGTCGTTTTTTTTTCTGAGACTCGACAATACGTAAATAAGCTGCGACCCGGCAGGAAGTGCAGTGACAGAAGAACTGAAAAAAACTGAATTTGTTGGCTTTTGGATATGCATATGGCAAACACCGAATGAATACTTGACGAGGTTGTCGGCCAGGATCAGCTGAAGTACTTGCTGACACACAAACTCAGTCAATACCATGCGGAAAGCCTCTTTTGGTTAATATGTGGATGAGGCGGACATAACAATGCAACATCTGGATAGCCTATGGCTGTATACAAGCACCTGTCGGTTCAGACGGAAGTTATAGTTCAGGAAACTGCTCCCAAACATTGTCTGCATCTTGAATACAGCCACTTCTGCTGCCATCACAGATGCAAAAACCACGCTCATTGACATGCGCAGATCATCAGCCCTGCAGGCCGATACTGACCCGAAAGTCCCTCTGTGTTTGTCGGTTTCGTGGTGCCATACATAGCAGGCTTCAATGCTGGAAAAGTTCGTACAACTACATGTGAGCAATGCATCACAGCCCTGCACTCAGGTGAGTTGCACCTTTAATCAAATGGAAGAGCCGAGGTGGAAATATGTCACAGTCGCAAGACGTCACTGGCATGTGTGAAGAAGTAGAGAAAAGACTGGTAGCTACAGGCTGAATGTGATGCCACCATAACGGTGACGAAGGGCAAAACACCTCATCTTGGAAGTCCTAGCTTCTGCCGAGAAAACGTGGTTCCATTAACTGGAGCAGCACATCCTTGACTTCGACCCGCTTGAACGTTTACAATTTCTGCAAGCAAATCGCTGAAGAATACGTAAAAGTGAGTATACGCCACATGACGAAGGAACGAAATCGAGAATGGATCAATAATAGGGTGAGACCGCCTCTGTCAAGGGCGGTTATCTTCCATAGGGCACCGGTCATTATGTTTTGCCCGTGCGTCTCATTTAAGCGCCTCTACCTAATGCCTGTGCAGGTGAATTCACTTCTGTAGATGTCACTTGGCTGCTTACAAGTCGGAAAAAAATGTTTGCAAGCAGAACTATTTGATTTCGGTGCTTTACAAACGCGAGCAACTTCATCGGCAGCGCGAAGAAGCATGCGTGCGGCAGCGCTTGGCTCCTTTCTGCCACTGGCAAGATGGCCGCTGCGCGCTCGGCGCGGCTTCACTCTCCCCAATAGGGGCGCATAGGCGGCTTCCACTCAAGCAAGTTCTATGTATCATCCTTGGCTATACCTCGCACTTCACTACACTTAGACCCCTCGTAGCCGCGATCACGAACGGATTCGATTAACAAGTCCGGTCCAGCTGCTGGTGCTCACTGATCACGGTGATGATGACCTTGTTCAAGAACTGTCAAGAACCCCTTCTACACATACATACGGGTTCGTGAAACGTGCGTGCGTTCCCGTCATAGCAGACAAGTATAGGCACAATAACTGTAATGCAACTGTATTAACTGCAAATGTGACTGTCACGTACGTGCAGTGCGCCTGCGCATGCCTCTCGGCTGCGTACCATATGTCTAGGGAAAGTTTCCTGAATGAAGCTTAGTTGCGAGTAACGCCTGTCCTGTGCATTTGTGTTTCTTCTTTGTGGTGTTCGGATTCGCTCTATCCAGTACTGAAGAATATAAGCACTTTATATCAGCTTACCGCGTCTGTTGTTGGTAACACCCATGTTGCGGTGGGCATCGATACGCAACTGTAAGGAACTGGTTATATAATACATATGCGACTCTTCAGCATATGAGTGTGTTTATACCACTTCCACATTTCTCTAGCGTCATTCCGTAGCGCTTCGCTCAACGTAAGAAATTGTGCCACAGTCACCATCCCGCGCATGCTTCGCATAACATCGATTCCCATGGTACGTGGGATCTTCCGAATTTTTCTTAGCGCTATCGCATTTAAATTACCAATGTCTCTTCTCGCCATTCCTGGGTAGATATTAACTGTCAATCACCTGTGGCGCATACCCGTACACCGCGGCCCGTGGTAAACGGGTATGTGACACACGTGTCTGGAGGAAAGGCTTTGACGATGTACGCGACAGGATATCGACCAGGTATTCACCTTCGTGAAACCCTTTTACCCTTAGCTGGGGAAAAACAGCGCAATATAGAACGAGGACGCAGAAACTCAGTAGACTGGACCATTCTACTGGATCCAGTCACCGCTCGTCCAGTCTACTGTGTTCATGCGTCCTCGTCCTATATTGCACTGTTTTTCCCCAGCTATTTTTCCCCAGCTAATCATGTACCAACTCGCCCAAATCAAAGCCTTTTACCCTCCCGTGCCAATTTCGATCTACACCAAGTTAAGTAGGCGATCACGAGAGCACCCAGACGTAGGCGGCTAGATAGATAGATACGTAGATAAAAATGCTCAAGGCGCCAAAGGTTCGCTAAGAAATGCTTCGCAATTAAAAAAGCAAAGCCAATTTCACCCCAAGTCAAAGCTGTACGAACTGCGAAGCAGTGATTCGCCTGTGTTTCCCTTGTGTTTATCTGCTCTTTTCGTGCGATTATGCGATATTTTATATCATTTTCCGCTCTTTCCTTGTTATTATCTGATTTATTTCGCGATTATCTATAATAATAAAAATAATTTTGTGGTTTAACGCCCCAAATCTACGATTTGAATACGAGAGACGCCGTAGTAGAGGGCTGCGGAAATTTTGACCATCTGGTGTTATTTAACGGGCGCCTAAATCTAAGTACGCGAGACTCAAGCATTGTCGCCTCCATAGAAAATGCGGCGGCCGGGATTCGATCGCGCGACCTGCGGCTCAGCAGTCGAGCACCATAACCACTAGACCACGTGGCGGATGCGATTATCTCTTTTTTTGGTTTATGGTGTCCTTTCTGCTGCTTTTCTACTGTTTGCTGCTCCGAGCGCGGTGCGTCTCACTCCCGGCGCTGGCATTTCGCTGGCTCGCACAGACAAATTTGCCCTTCGTCCACGATCACGGCAAAGCGCGAGCTGGCGTTCCAAACTGATGTGTATCAACGGCGGGATCTGCGTGACGCGAGAGATGGCACAGGGCGTTCAGTGAAGAGAAAACGAGAAAGTCGCACGGTGGCTCACTTGTGTTTCTTGATGTCCATGATGCCGCCCTTCTGGTAGCCGAGCCGTTCGGACGGGTTCTCGCGGCAGAGCCGCTTGATGAGCGACACGGCGTTGCGCGACATGGTGCGAGGAAAGTCGAGCATGTCGATCCCGCGCAGGATAATGTTGTACGTCTTCATCGGGTCGTCGGCGGCAAACGGCGGCGCGCCCGCGAGAAGCTCGAACATGAGCACGCCCACAGACCAGAAGTCCACCGCGCGGTCGTGACCCTTGTTGAGTACGACCTCTGGGGCCACGTACTCGGGTGTGCCACAGAAGGTCCACGTTTTCTGGCCAGCTGGGACGCGCTTCGAGAAGCCAAAGTCCACCTGGAAAGAGTCACAGGCTTTGTAGGTATTTCACTGGTTCCAGGAAAGCCTGCGGATTGTGGCCTAGGATTGAGCATGCCTTATCCCGCGCGGTGTTTATCGAGAGAGGCGAGACACAAGGAGGGACACATCAAATCAGCAGGTATTGTTGTACGCATGCATTTGACACGCACTAAAGTGCAATTAATATCGTTGCAAACAATGTTTTCAGTGACACAGAATGCTAAAGCGCTTGCAAAAATGACCTGGCAGCTGGTTTTATTACTGGACGGTCTAGTATTTCGGGCCTATTGCGCATGGAACTATCAAAACTGCGTATGCATTTATTGTGACACACGCGAAACCTCGTGCAAGAACTTAAGCTCTCGAATATTGGTGGCTAGAGGCAAGTGCGAGTATGTCTTTCTGCCGACAAAGCTAAATGATCCCTAGCGTCTGATCGATAAACCTATTACGCTGTACAGTTGGTGGGATGAAAGTTGTCCCACAAAATGCAAGTAATTCATAGCGATGTAATGTGTTGCACTGAGGTGCCACATTACAAAAAGTTGCATTGATGCGATCTGCGCCCAATTTCTCAATAAGCGCGCAGAGGCTCAAAATGGAAATTTACAATTAATTGGTGGCATTTAGGCAGTTCCGGCACAAGTTCCTGGATGACTACAAGCACTGCGTAAGTTGTGGTGTTGTGCTGTTTTAGGTTTTAGGGCTTTACTTGCTTTCGGACCCCCCCCCCCCCCCGGCGCGCAGGGCCTCGCTACACTCTTATTCAAGTCCCGTATAACGTCCGGCACATAAATGGCCCATTTTTATTCCACCACAAGGTACTCCATATAAGCGGCCCTTCAATCGCCATTAAGCGTGACAAATTCTGCGGTGACGGTCTGGGCCCGCTATATGTGGCCGCGAGCGGACGCAACGCTTCTATGAAGCCCGGTGTTTACTGGAGCGAAAATTTCTCGAGCGGACGCAACGCTTATACAGGGCCCGTTGTTTTATGCGGGAAATTGAGATCGGCGCCGCGGCGAGAATCGAGAGGGAAACTTATACCAACAGCGCCGAGTGAGCGTGCTCAAGGCTCGAAGTCCACGTTGACGTCGTGTAGTGTTTCCTGTGTTGGCGCCGAATGCGGCCGGTGAACTCGAGATACAGCTGATACAGCCAGCGCCTCCCTGACCTTGGCCGATCGTCTACAAACTCAACGTGCGAAGCAAGTTTTCACCTTTGATCGCGTTCTCTCCCTGCTCACGCTGCTGACTTATTCCCCCTACAGTTCTCTCTCCCGTGCGCGTCGAGCGGTGTCTGTCTCTTTTGCGCACGCTCCTTGCGTGGTCTCTCTGTTTTGGTTGAGAATTCGGTCCCGCGATCGTCTTGGCGTGCTTCAACGTTTCGGCAGTGCCGATCAGGCCCTGCTACGTGGGATGTACACCTCGACCGACGTCAAAGGCATTCAGAGAGGAGCGTGCAGTTATGATGGCACGTGTGAGTGCGATGTGAGTGTGAGTGCATCAGATTGCTCGCGTACAGCCGCCAGCCAGGGGAACCAGGCGTGCCACATCAAGTTACCTGGTGCTCCTACTGCGGGCACTGCCCCGTGAACCATGCACGATTGGGTGAGTTTATTTCGATGCTCCCAATCTTGTGTTGTGCTGTTAGAAACAAAGCACCGCTCCTAACGAGTCTCTATAGCTCTGTGAAAGGCGCATCGGAAGAGCCTCTTGCTCGGACGTTTTCTTCGAAATGCATGAAGGTCGCAAATTGTCAGAAAGCGAAACACTGTTGCTCACTATTATGTGGTTCGCGAATCAAGAACGACATCAAGCAGCATCTACAATTTTGCACCTGAAGCGGATCTATCTCTCATATATTGCTCAAAAACGGAATCAGTATTGTACGTGCATGACTATCGTAAAGCATGTTTACGAACGTTTTACTATCGCAAAACGTGACAAAATCTGCGGTGACGGGCTGGGCCCGCTATATGCGGCCGCGAGCGGACGCAACGCTTATATGAAGCCCGGTGTTTACTGACGCGAAAATTTCTCGAGCGGACGCAACGCTTGTACAAGGCCCGTTGTTTTATGCGGGAAATTGAGATCGGCGCCGCGGCGAGAAGCGGGAGGGAAACTTATACCAACAGCGCCGAGCGAGCGTGCTCAAGGCTCGAAGTCCACGTTGACGTCGTTCACTATCGCAAAACGTTCGTAAACAATGTAACTATTTATCGGCGTTTAGGTACTGTGACAGATATAACTTAGATATTTGTTTCTGGTGGAGAGTTGATAAATTACAATTAAGTCTATAGCTAGCTCATTCCATTGAAGAATTTTCTTTCGCACGAGAATTTTGTCACAATTATAGCAATTTTTGGCGCGGCATACGAAAAAAGAAAAGCTAATCTATGTCTGACCAGACGACAAATACATGTTTGTCAAGACCACGTTGAAAGGAGATATTCAGGGTAATTTTACGCTCAATTATGCTATATGCAAACATCAAATACTTTTGAATATAAGAATGTTTTTCTGCAAAAGAGTTTTAATTTCAATGAAAGAAAGACAATATTCAATAAGCAGGTGGTGGCACCACTCTCAGACGTGTGCATTGACAGCCGAAAGGACCTGCAAAATTGTGATATTAGTCTATATACAACAGCACCATTCACTGCATGCATCTGTTTACACAAAGTGGGCCCTTTGAGTCTGCTAAAGTACTCTGACATTGACTTTGAATGTAATTTGTATGATTCACTCAACGAAAGAATATATGTCAAATTTCAGTATTATAACATCCATGTAGAATTGAAGTGTGTTTCCTTGGTGCTGCAAAGAATATTGATAGTAGCCTATGTGTAGCCACCTTACATGCGTAGCTACCTTACATGATGACTGGGAACTGCTATGTATCCTAGTGTGGACATGGCCCTTAGCTTTTTCAATGTGGACTCTGTCGCTACGTCCACCTTGTTTGTAGCAGAGTTCGTTTTCTGTCATTAAATAGGGCCCAGTCAATTTCTTTGTTTAAAATATTTTAAGATAGTTCAAGTACATCTGTATGCACAAAGGCTTACACACATAAGCAATCATGTAAGTCAATGTAGGCAATTTATTCGGGCCTTTTTGACTGTCCTGTGGTACTTCCATTTCCCAACAGAAACAGAAACCAGGTATTTCCAGGTTTTCCCTGGGATCGTGACACTACAGCACTCAAGTTTAGTGCAAAAGGACATGACCAACACACATGCCATCTGTCACCACCTGTGATATGTCATCATTGAGAGGTGGCTTCAGGCCTCTATTTCAGCCTACTATTGAAGCAAGCCAAGGCTCTGCTTTCCGTAACTTATGGTCACAGTACACTCATTTGGCTGCTGTTTTTACCAATTTTCATGGAACAGATATACGATATGAACATTGCGTGCGAAACACAAAGAAACGCTTGCTTATACACTTGTGAGATCTGACATTGTACCTGTGGCTGCTTTGAATGCATTAGCAAAATTTCAAGCAGTGGCACCGATAGCTTCGTATCGGGGTTGCTGAAACTGCTTTATTTACTGTGGCATAAACCTCGCCCATAAAATTCTCAATTTATGCACGGTTTTGCATCTAAAGCTTGCAATATTTTAGTGCTGGCATTCATCCATCCACTACCTCTGAATTGTTAGCTTTTTGTATAATGTTGTGCCAGAGCACCTGACCGAACGTGGAAGCAGGGATCAACCCCTGCATGCTTTGTCTGCAATCCGGGGAAAACGGTGTCTTCACCCAGCCGGCCCCGTCAACTGACGAAAAGCCGTCACCTGCAACTGACGAAAGGCAGTCACCTGCAACTGACCAATAGCAGCGCACCGCAACTGGGAGAACTTGAATAGGAGCCAACACCTGCGTGCGGCTTCTGGCAGTGCGTCGCAACTGAGACTTCTGGCAGCGCGTCGCAACTGAGACTTCTAGCAGCGCACCGCAACTGGAAAACTTGAATAGGAGCCAACACCTGCGTGCGGCTTCTGGCAGTGCGTCGCAACTGAGACTTCTGGCAGCGCGTCGCAATTGAGACTTCTAGCAGCGCGCCGCAACTGGGAGAACTGGAATAGGAGCCAACACCTGCGACCGGCGGACGGTCAACAGGACAATGGACGGCTAGACGATTTAAGGCCGTGCCGGTCCGTCGAGGAGGGGAGAAGGAGAACGACTCGAACGGAGTTGAACCAGCCGACGTGGTCGGGCTGGCAGTCATGTTGCCTGGTAGCAAAAATATGTAAATAGTTTGTACATAAAATCTTTTCCTTCTTCACCTTGCCATTACTGACTACTCCGAGCACGATACACACCCGTGTTCGCACCGGCCACGCAATCCGAGTCCCAACAGCGGTTCCAGAGGAGGGATGCAACGACGCGTATTCCCAGCAGCGAGCCTGAGGGACGACATCGGAACCTAAAGGTGGCGGTAGCGATGGGCCACGCAACCTCATTCCTAACAGTGGTGGCAGCGGTGGGATGCCACGACCTCGTATCCTACGCCGCGCACCCGAGGGGCCCTACTCCAATCGTAACAATAAAGACGTGCTGTGCAGAACATAAAACGTATATTAGTTTTTATTACTTTTTTTCCAGTATCTTGCAGATGTCCATGGGTTGTCAGGGCCCATGATTGTTTGGAGCTCGGCAACAAAGCCTATTTTTTGTGCCGAGGACGAGCGTGTTACCCTGAAACATGACTGCACGCTTGAAAAGACACTTTTCTTGTGTTTGACCGTACATTACATAAAGGATGTTACCTACCTGTCCGCTTTCGCCCAAACATTGGAACTTATTCAAAGTTTGCTGCTCAAGGAAGAGTTTTCCACGTTGCTGGGCAAGCAGTAAACTGCTGAAGATTTTCGACAAGCTCAAGGACAACCCCTAACTTATGTTATTTTTGGTGCAGTTTTATTTCATTTGTGTGTTTTTTGTTACATTGTTAGGCTGGGTAGATAAGGCTGTTGGCTAGCTGAATTTTCACAAACTTTAGAGACATTTAGGTTTGTTTCATGTTCACGTACTTTTCAACGCTCTTTCTTTTGAGGATACCTGAGTAGCAGGTACACTAGCATTGGAATCTGTGGCAGACATCATGTGCAAAAATAACTGTATGTATGTGTGTGTGTTCATATATACATATTCATTGTTCATTTTCTAGTTTTCCTCGGAGTATAACATACACAGTAATCATATTATTTCTGATGCATGTACTATGAAAAGTCTTATTTATTAGGGCATTATATTAGCATATCATTTGTCGTTCATGCACAGCTGATACCCATGTTTTGAAATTTTATTAGCCACTACCTACAGAAAAGCCGTATTCCTCAAACTTCAGGCCTACTAATATAGAGGGTATCTAATTTAGTCACGTATTTGTGATAAATCATAGTACCTACGTGCACTACACAGCTCATGATATAGAACAGAATTTTTTTCACTGTGTATTCTACTCATATATTGCAATTTAAGTGACAGAAACATGCAGGAAGCACACCTCAAGCCCTTCGTCTGTTTCCAAGGCTACATATATAGCGTCGATCAAGGCCCACTTACTTGCAATACTTCTTTGTTACTCTAGTCAATTCTGTGTTATCTTATTGTGTTTAAGTAAAGTAATTATAATTGAAGGCATTTAGGTTGCTCCTGCCATTTATGTGGTGCAATTTTCCATGTATGTATTGACTTGCACTCTGCAAGAAACTAGAGTTTTTTCTACGTATAGGCGTGCTGAAACTCAAGCTAGGTCATTGTCAATTAATTCTAGTCAGATGAGAAGGCCTGAAACCCCTAAAGCGTAGAAAAACAACAATCGTTCTGTTGAATTATTTGATCACTTCTTTCGCAGTTGGTTTTTTACCTTGTTTCTGTAAATGTGTAAGATTCACTTATTAGTTTACAAACGCTGTATTGGTGTATACATTGTTGCACAGTTTTGTTTGTAATTGAAAATAAAATATGTCAAACTACAAAAGTGTGCACTGTGTCTTCAGGCTTACTGACTGTGCAAATAGAGATAAGTCATGCTGTTTGAAAAAAAAACTGGTTAAATTATGCAAAATAGTTATAGCTGTTACTGTCTAGAGAAGGACACAGGTGACTTGTGAGACCACAGGGCCAGTGATAAGATGCATGAATAAAGCATTGCAGAATGCATCAATCCATGCATGCAGATGATGGTACCGTGAGTTGCATAGCAATTATGGTCATTACTGATAGAGAAACTGGTTATGAATTTCAACTGAAGAGTTTTGAATGCATAAACTATGTCAGAATGATACATCCATTATAATGCTGCATTACTGAACTTGTAAGACTGTTTATAAAGAAAAGTTTTACTGATAACCGATAGGCCATTGACTGCTGTTTGGGACACAACTGCAAGGAAAGTGCACACGTTCAAGGACAAATTGCTGAGGTAGCTGGCTAGAAAGTACCAAGTGGACTGCCCCCTTATTTGTTTTGAAAGGATACGTTCATGAGATTCAGTTAGCTTAATCTGATCCAATAACAGCTTTGAAAACCATTTCAGAGAAACTACTGCCGAGATCCTTTAGGGGGCCATTATGTGGACAGGTGCTGAAGTGCAACAAGTGGAGGTTGACAATTGAGCAATAAGGAATATGGCATATATATTAGGGTGATTTATTTTCACATTCATTATTTTCTTCACACAATGCCCTATTACTCCAACAACAGAGCATATAGGTGAAAAACCCTTACGATGCACCCTATTGTATATGTATTGACGCGTGTGCTCTGCAGGTGAGAAAGACAATGGGAGCATCAATGAACATCAATGTCTAGTGGGTCTTTGGGATTTTGCCCAAGACATCATGTTTGTCCTTCATGATGAACCGGCAGTGCAAGCACACACGGACATAGGAAAGAAGGCACACAGTAGAGTGCTGTGTTTCGTGTACCTTTCCTCTGTCCGTGTGTGGTTGTGCTGCTTGTTCATCATGAAGGACAACCAACTAGCCCAAGTTTCTGTCTTGTTAGACATGTTTGTGCCTGCCATTTTTTTGTGTCAACAAGCTGTCGTACTCTTGTAGAACTTTTCGCTGTCTTGTGTTTGCGTTGTACCGTGACAATGTTCTCTACATTTTCTCTCATGGCTCTGCATCTCATTGTTCTGCTCAGTGTGCAGCTGCGCAGCAACATAACATGTTCCTTCATTCACTTAATGCACTAAATACTGGCATGGGTACTCGAAGAAATGGCACAAAATGTAACAACAATTAGCGTTGCCAGATGAAACACCTAAATGCCACAGTTCTACAGTAATGGGTGAAGGAAAGGGCTTGGGGCACAGAATGGAAATAAGGAACACATGCATACATAATTAAGTGCCAGGCTGGCACAGTGATGGATTTGGACACAATGCCTAACTTACTGCAAAGATATGTCTCAACACTGCAAGGGAAAGGTCATGTTTTGAATTGATGCCAGAAAAAGAAATAATACATTTCAGGTCTCAACATTTAGTGAAGGACAAGTCTATTACTATATGCGAATACGCTTCATGTGGCACGATGTCTGACAGATGATGTGCCGTGGTAACTGCCATGGAAGTGGGCTGCATGTAAAGGATAATATCGAAGAATTGATCGCTGGGGAAGTTGGTAATTCATGACTACAAAGAACTGCGCGAAATAAACTGGCACAAGGAAGACGCACGGACAAGCGTCTTCCTTGTGCCAGTTTATTTCGCGCAGTTCTTCGTAAAAAAGAATAATAGCTGCACATTTAGACGTGTATGTCTGCGTGCTTATGTGAGCGCTATATCAGCTGCTAATTCTGAAAAAAAGCTGCAACACTTGCGCTTGAACTACTACAGAATGTTATTGTGTATAGCTAGTGTTGGTACTGGCAATAAATCTTGAATTCTCAAGCACAGTTTGTATTAGCTGCTGTACCAGCCAAAGCTAAGGATGTTGCATGACAGCTTATATTTGAATAAAGGGCACGTAAAGCTACATGGTATGGAACAGGGGCGTAGCCAAGGGGGGGGGGGTGGGGGGGTTCAACCCCTCCCCGAAAATTTTCAACTTTGCTTGCGTATATATACACACACATGCAAACGCATGCACAAACATACATAAAGAATGGATGACTCCCCCCCCCCACCCCGGAAAAAATTTCTGGCTAGGCCCGCGGTGTTGAACATGAGGGAGGTTGACTGGGACACGTAAAGCTCAACATTTATAGGCGTGCTTTTTATTTGCAGCTGTTATTTGCAATTATGACACCTACTGAGTATAAGAATTGTTCCTCTATATCTACTATTTAGTATTATACATTTGCATGTCGTGTCCCATGATCCGAATCAAGCAGGATGCTACTGACTGCACATTTTTAAGACAGGTAAACATTTATTTCTAGAAGTCAAGATTACTGCCCGAGTTCAGCCACTTTTAGCATTTTGCTAGTTTACACGTTACAGCATCGCTGAGCTCAAAGCATACTCGACTGGATGACGTGGAGTGAAGTAATACTGGCCCTTGTCTCTCCGATCACATCTCGTAGCCAAGGAAAGAATCACTTTCACTCGTCGACAATGGGTGGAATACGAAAACAACCTTCAACCTGCCATGTTCCCCAACACACGGCCTCCACCAGATCGCTCTTCGGCGCTGATATGCGGTCAACTGAGGCACGTTGTAGAGCTTAACGTTCATGAACTTTCAAGGCGCAAAACAAGTGCATATTTAATTTGGGGTTGTTATTTAGAGTTAACAGCGCCTATTAAATATTAGAATGTTTCAAGTTAATCTTTGCATTATTCAGTATAATTGTTCACATGATTCTTCTGAATCCTTCAGGCCACTTCTGACTTTTGAAGAAATAGGATGGTTTTATCCTTGAAAGCTGTATCATATTGTGACTTCATTCGATTTCAAGCATTGCTAGCTTCTTTTGATGCGACGCTTGGCAGGAAACATATGTTCTAACGGGTGATGCACGCGATTTCATGCGTGCTCTTTCCCCGCCAGCCATGCACTATACGTTTCATCATTTGTGGAAGCCAAGGGGAGCATCACTTCCAACTGTCAACAACGAACGAACCACGAGAACGAAAAACCTCAGACCCGCCGTCCTCCCCAGCATGACAATTCCACGGCGTCGCTCGTTGGTGCCGTTAGCCTCGAGCTCGGGAGACTGCATTTTTTTTCTGCGAAGGCTCGTTGTTCTTTCCACTCAACAACAACGTTTCTTCATCGTCTATGCTATACTCGGGAGAGAAATGAGCGCGCCCGTTTTGAAAGCTGGTCCGTCGCCCCGTACGCGCTACACTACACCAAACCCATCTGTTGCGCGAATAAGCGATTATGTGTTTCAATCCGATTCCCTGAGATGAAGTTCTACACAATACTGTCCGTATAAACGCACCGATATCAAAGCGATGCTCGCGAAGGACGTAGGAGACTGTACTTCGCCAAGTATAGATGAGATTAGCTGACTTCCACCGCCTGTGCTGCGTCAAACATCGCAGAAAACTTTCCTTTGGCGGCTGGTTGCACATCAGGGCACGTTTGGCTGCTGTATGATGCCGGCAAATGGAAATGCACTCGGAAACGCATCGTTCATTGTTTACCTCTGTCTCCGTGCGGGATGCGGAAGCCGTCGGACGAGAAGCATAATTCCACACACAAACTGACTGTGACTGCCCGCGAGGGTTCGCTTAAGGTCGTGCACACGAATACACGCGCATTATACGCGAACGATGCCACTCATATATGCAAAATTATAGCGTTGTAGCCGATCGTAAAATCGTCCAAAATAACGTGAAGTGCATATATAAAGCCGCGGAAGTCCACCCAGATCGTGCGGTGCGGTGGCGTAGTGGTTACAGTGTCTGCTTGTCACGCGGTTGGCCTGGGTTCCAATCCCCGTGGTGGAGTGTGTGTGTGTGTTGATACACGGTTTGTGACTCTCAGTGCAGTGTTCTTGTGATGTGTAAGTGCATATTCATGAGTTGGAAGGCTGAAAAGAACAAAAGAAAAAAGGGGCAGACTGCACGATCAAATAAAATGTAGAAGAATTTCTTTTTTTTTCTAAAAATTTGCGAAAAGTGCCACATATATTTCGACCGCATATTGAGCCGCATATAAGCCGGACATTTTTGACCTGAAATACCGCTTAACCAAGTCGACTGTATGCGTTACTTTAAGCGGTCACTTTTAAACGGCCTTCTGGCAACGAGATGGCCTCGCATATGGAAGAGCCACATAAACTTAGGCCGCATAAGAAAGAGCCGCTTAGCCAGTGGCCGCATAAAGAAGGGCCGCATGAAAGAGCCGTATAAGTAGGCCGCTTAGAGAGCCATCTATAAGCGTCGAAAACTTGACCTACTTTCCGCCTTATATGCGTTCTTTTAAGCGGTCATTTGCTAAGAATGTATATACTCCTTAGCCGTACGCGCCAAACACCACCGCGGGTTCGAGCACTGCGAGCTGCATGCAGGGTGCCGCGTACGCGTTTGTCTCACGCCGTGTACCCTTCGCACTGCTGCGCACGAGAGCTCGACCCATCACCGCGAAGGGATGGCGAGCCCTCGCGCGCTGCGAGAGAGACCCTAGGCTACACTATCCAAATTATTGATTTATTACTGGCATTTTTGTACAAAGAGATGAACTGTTTTACACCCGAACCAATGGTAAATGACATAATTACACATGACACCAATTATTTAATACGAGTTGCAAACTATATCGATTAGTGGCCGCGAATGGCACACCTATAGAATAAAGAAACAAAGAACCAAGTCTGGAGAGCCGACCTAACCTCGGCAGGCGCTCCCGCGATCTCACACCCCTGAGCAGAAGAAACAGATTAGCTTCTTTCTCTGTCCTTGTTTTGTTCCGCTATATTATGTATTTTAGACATGGGAACACTTGAGAGAAACATACGGTGCTCGATCGCGAGGCGCTGCCTCGGGACTTCGAGACCGCGGAAGGGACCGCGCGCCCGTCGAGGCCGGGGCACCGACGAGACGACGTAACCACCGACCGGCGATGAAGAACAAAGAACAAAAGATCGCCGCCGGCCGGACAGGCCAAAACGCATACGCACCCTCCGATGTCCCCAAGTGGTCTCCTCCGAATCTCGTCTCCGCGCCCTCGCTTCTCTGACGAGCGCGAGCAAGGCCTGAATACCGCCAAAATTAGGCCAATGGGACACCGTGTTTAACATTTTAGGGGCGGGGTGACAGCGAAGTGGCGGCGATTTATGACCAGCTACCACCCGTCCGGTCGGGAAGAGAGAGACACGAGAATTCTCCAAGGGAAGATGGCGTCGAGCAACTGATGCGGACGCCTGAATTCCCACATCCCTCGCTCCTTAAATGCCCCCTACTAACTGGAGCTGCGGTGTCTACCAAGTAAATATACACATAAATGTCTCAGCGGCACGACACCGGGGTGTTCAATTAAATCAACAAACGAAAATCATCCCGAAGAAAACGAAACATTAGCTCTAAAGCTCCCCCAAAGAAAAATAACATCTAATCAAACACGTACATCTGACGGGCACAGAAAGCACAGCTAAGAACTCAGTTCTCGAAACGAAGAAATTCCAGAACAAGCATTCGTTGAGGCAGTAATAAAGATCAATACAAGCGGTGCAGAAACATAAAAAGTCAGGGCGATCGCGAAAAGTCTCTCAGATGTTCCATATGAATGGTGCCTCTCGTCTCAGACCCGTCTTCCCTGACACGGACCGCAACAGACCTCGACGCCTTGACTGCGACGGGCGTCGCAACCGCAGCCCGATCCGCTACCTCGCTGCCGCTGCGTCTCTGGACACGCGGACTTGACATGTTGGCATAACGCGGCGGAAAACACAGAGGAAACACTCGCGGAGCACAACACTATACAAAAAATAACGACAGAAAATAAAATAGTGAAACATATTCAAACAAACACATCGTAAAAGCAATAGTTGGGCGTTCAAGAGAACCTAAGCCAAGGAAAGAGAGGTTGCCTGCAAGAAATTCTCTAGCCGAATATCGAAATCCTTAACCTGATGAAACGAACCAAAGCTTTATCGAGGAGTCCTTATTGGCCACCGTAAATCAAATTAACGTGCATAACATCAGTACGGCCCGGTCTCTGTCATTGTCTCTCCGTCTGATCAGTTCATCCAGGTAGTAAACGTGGTCTTCACTAGCGCGTTGACTTATGACGTAGACACTAGTGGATAACCCTCCCGCGGGCGCACAATGTCCATTCGCCACACCGACCGCAATGGACATCCGTGACGTGCTGTCTACGAATGGACAGACGCGCAAGGGACGCCGACAGAGGAACTACGCTGCGCGCCGAATCCAGGAGCGAAGTAACACTAGCATAAGCATTACCACTCCGAAGACTGGCCAATGAAATATTTTGTTTTATTTATTTATTTACAGGGTTTTCTGCTGGCTTCAAATTGAAGCCATAAGCAGGAGTGGGTAACATATGAATATAGCACACTGAACATTTTCACAATATATTACGCACAGAAAATGCCGCGAACACACAGTTTCGAACGCGGTAAAAAAAAAGAAAAATATACAGTGCATGGCATGCAATCGCACATAGCATAATACATATATAAATGCGTACTAACATCACATGTGTACTAACAACGAATGAAAGCAAGCAAAGAAAAAAAAATCATGCCAACGTCACACAACAATGAGTAGAAATATGGCAGGAAGAGATGCTATAAGTTCTTTAGCTCCGCTAAGAATGACGCCACTGTCGCCGCCTCCACAACCCCACCAGGGAGGCGGTTCCAGTCGCGTACAGTTCGTGGGAAAAAATAGCCCATGTACGAGTTGGTTCTACAAGAAAATTCTTGTAGTTATTTTGAATGATCCGCCCGCGCGGGTCGTCGCACAACTTTTTCTATATACGCACTTGAATCAATGCCAAGCTTATCGTGATAGAGCAGGTACATATATTTTAATCTTTCACGATATCGCCGCAGATGTAAGGCTTCCAAGTTCGCTGTCTGAAGCAAAGCACTGACTGACGTAAGGCGATTGTACGAGCGAAAGATAAATGGAGCAGATTTTCTTTGCAGGTTTTCTAGTTTATCAATATTTTTCTGTGTGTATGGGTCCCAGACTACGCAGGCATATGCCAAAAAGGGACGAATGTAGGTTTTATATGCTATTAGTTTTAATTCTTGCGTTGACTGTCGTAACGATCTCCTAAGGTATCCAAGCTTTTTCATGGCTTTCTTTTCTATAAAAGTGATATGTTCATTTCACCGGAGTTCTGAAGTGATTATTAAGCCTAAGTATTTATAACGATTTACAGCACTAAGACAGCGACCATTTATAGAATACTGGAAGGTAAGTGGTGCCTTCTTTCTTGAAATTGTCATTGAAACGGTTTTTGTAGTATTGATGCTGATCTGCCATCTTTCACACCAAGTATGTAGTTTGTCCAGGGTACTACTTAATAATGCCTGGTCATCAGGTGTGTTTACTTCCTGATAAAGAATGCAATCGTCCGCGAACAGTTTGATTTTGACAGGTATATTGTTTACGATATCATTTATAAAAACTAAAAAGAATAGTGGTCCAAGAACCGACCCTTGCGGAATGCCTGATCCCATGGGCGCCGGGCGTGAACACGAATCGCCAACTGATACGCATTAACTCCTATACGATAAGTATGACTCTATCCATGACAAAAGTGACTTACTTTGTAATATGGCTTTTAATTTTACCAAAAGCTTATGGTGTGAGAAGCAATCAAATTCCTTCTGGAAGTCCAAAAAAATTATATCGATTTGACTCTGTTTATCTGAGGCTGAGGCAAAGTCGTGTATCGTCTCAAGGAGTTGGGCAACCGTCGACTTTCCCTTACGGAAACCATGTTGTCGGCAATCAATCAATTTATTTTGTTGCAGAAAGTTTGACAAGTGCGTAAAAATAATATGTTCTAACACTTTTGAGCAGGTACAAAGTAAAGATATTGGTATGTATGACGTAATTAGTGAAGGATTTTCCGCCTTAGGGATCGGAACAACTTTCGCGCGCTTCCAATCTCTCGGGAGTTCTGCAGTGGACAATGTTTTTTTTATATAAGAGATAAATACTTTGAGCACCATTCTGCATACCTTACTAGAAATGCGTTCGATATGCAATAAATTCCTGGTGATTTCTTTACATCGATTTTAGGCAGCAGTGATAAAACACCCTCTTCAGTTATCATTAAGTCAGAAATTTTAGGTACGTCCTGAGAAATCGCGAAATTTGCTTGTTTTCCATCGTCATTTGTGTAGACTGAACAGAAGAATTTGTTAAACGACGACGCAAGGAGTGATTTGTCAGTGACTAATTCTCCATCAATGAGAATTTTATATGCGTGTTGCGCCCCGGCACGGTGGTCTAGTGGTTATGGCGCTCGACTGCTGACCCGAAGGTCGCGGGATCGAATCCCGGCAGCGGCGGCTGCATTTTCGATGGAGGCGAAAATGTCTGAGGCCCATGTACTTAGATTTAGGTGCACGTTAAAGAACCCCAGGTGGTCGAAATTTCCGGAGCCCTCCACTACGGCGTCTCTTATAATCAGATCGTGGTTTTGGGACGTTAAACCCCAGATATTATTATATGCCTGTTGCTTCCTAGGTGACAAGTGTCGCCAGAACTTCACAGGAGCAGAAAGCAAGACGTTTTTCAAAGATATGTTGAAATAGTAGTCTTTTGCCTTCTTTACGGTTTCATTTACCTGCAAACGCATATTAGAAAATTTTGATACATGAGGCGATGAAGGGCTCTGGCGCAGTTGTTTGCTCATCTTCTTTAGTTTCCGTCCCGCTCGCACTAATTCAGCTCTTCATCCAAGGGCGAGCAGATTGTGTTCTGATAATCTTTGAGGGGACATGACTTGACACGCATTTCATAACAAGATTCTTGAAGAAACCCCACAAATCTTCGACAGAGCAACTACTTGACTCACACATATCACTGAAATCAGAAAACGATATATCTAACAAGTCAAGAACGGCGACGTAATAAGCACGAGTGAAATTTGGCACTACGCGTTTTTCCTTCACTTCTTTCCTTACGCGCAGTGGAATGCTTAAAGATAACAATCGATGGTCGGATACACCGTCATCGACGCACAAAGCAGGATTTCGACGAAGGATTCTGTCACTCACAAGAAAAAGATCCAAAATAGATTGTGCGTTGCTTTGAACACGGGTGGCTTGTTTTACTAATTGTGTTAGGTCATTGAAAAGAACAATGTCGGCCAAGGGCTCAGCAGCACTAGAAAGTGATTCCGGGAAGTCCGTGTCCCAATTAACTTGAGGAATATTAAAATCGCCAGCTGACAATATATTACAAGTGCTTGCGTTGCAAGAACAAAGAAAATCATTAACATCATCAAAAAACGCCTTCTCGGCATTCGGAGGGCGGTAAAATGCACCCACAACCAGATTCATTTCCTCAAGGTGTATTTTAATAATGACACATTCAATACCGTCTCTATCGGGAAGCCTAGTCACATTGAGGTAGTTTTTAAACAGTTTTTAAAATATAAGAAATGCAGTTGTGCAAAACCTCGTACTTCTGCTGCCGAGGGTTGCCAATCTATTTACACGCGTCGGTCGTCGACAGCAGTAGAGGTGGCATGCGAACTTGGGCCGAGCTCTTCTGGACGATGCGACCCTTTCCCCCTACCCTTGGGGCAGCAGTGCCCGGCGCTGCTTCGCACCTCACGCGCTCGTTCCATTACCAGCAATGTTACAGCGCCCGCGCCCGTGCAATACCAGCACGTCCCGGCACATCGCCTCCCGCAGGCCGTCGCATCACCAGCGACAAACGAAGAAACGATTTACAAATATGTAGCGGCATCATCATCATCGCTCACGATCATCATCATCTTTTTTTCCATTTACGCGCCGCGCCTCTCGCGCAGCTCATGCTCAGAGCTCGAGGCGCGAGGAGTTCAGAACGAGCTCACGCTCCTGGAAGCTGGACGCCGGCAGCCGCTGCCGCTCTGCTTGTAATAGGGCCTTCGAATAAAGTGGCGAGATTTCGGCACGGCCACGTCGGCCGCCTTCACGTCTCCCTCTCGCTACAATTGGTGACCCGGAGAACACGCCCTTCGCCGAGCGGCCCGCTGCCATGCTTCCGCGACTCTGCCCTCCAGTTCCGCCGTTTCACCCGGTCTACCCCCGAGCGTGGTTTATGCAGCTCGACGCCTGCCTCGCGGTGAATGGCGTCACCGCGCAGCCACTCATGCACGACATCCTGCTTGACGCCATCCCGGCTGAGCTGCGTCATCTGTCCGCGGCGTCGTCATCCAGCCCGCAGCCATACGACGACCTCTGCGCTGCGGTGCTGGCCCGCTACGGCGAGACGTACCGCCCGCTACCGGGGACCCGTGAGTTCCGGGTTGCCCCTACGCCAACGCGAGCGGTACCACCCGGCCCGCAGCCCTCCCATGACCGCGACCTACCTTCCCCGGCTACGTCTCTATCCACCTCTCGTCCGGCCACCAGCGCAGTGGTTCCTGCACCGGACGACCCGCCCGACGATGTTCAGGATCCTACGCCCGGGGTTCCCGCGCCCGACGACGTTGCTGCTGCCATCGACCAGTCCGCCACGAGCCGCGTTTCTTCGACGCCCTCGGCCGACGGTTCATCAGGCATGCCTGCCATCCGCCCGTCGTCCCTGTCCTCGCCGGCTCACGACACGTTCCTGACCTCAGCTTCCACGCTGGCTACCTTGCCGCACGACCTGCAAGCTGACACGGACAACCTCTCGCCCGCTGTGCGCCCCTCGCTCGCGGAGGTTTCGCCGTCGACGATACCCAAGCGTGACCTTCCATGGACCTCAGAGCTCTGCGTTTCTTGCCAGCAGCGATCCGCATCGCCCTCGACGTCTCCCGCAGCAGCGGTGCGTGCCCCTCACCAACTTCGGCCGAACATGCGGGACGCGGCAACGATGACGGTATCGCCTGAGGATGACATGCCTGTTTCATCAAAGGCAGCACCGCATACAAATGTCACGCCTGCCACGACGGCAGACGTGCAGTATTCCGACCTGCGCACGGGCCCTCATGTGCCGTCTACCGTAGATGCTTCACCGAGCGCAGCTGCACCGTCAGAACCTGCAGAGACTACGCTTGCTCGGTTGCACCACGGGTTTCCTCTGGAGCTTTTGACACACGACGCCGCCCACACGACATCTGAGCACCATCCAAGCGCGCTGATCAGAGCACCGACGATGACCAATCGCACCACAGGCGTACAGCGCACAATGCTACGACGTTTTGGGTGTCTTACGACACGACATGCCAGAACCTGTGCAGGCCGCGTGCATGCCGGCGCCTTCGATGTGCCCCAGCGCAATCCTCCGCGCTCAGCCCCCAATTCCGTCGCAAGCTGCCGCATTCTGCTCACGCCCACCGTACACAACGGCGTTTCGTCTCGCGCCGAAGACAACGTGCACCGAGTGCGCGCAGTGGTTCCCTTCGTCGATCTTGCCGGTGTAGCGTCTGTCATCGCCTCCAGCCATTTTTGTTTGTTCGGCTCCGACGTGTACGGCCTCGGGTGCATTCGCTCCTGCCTACAGCCTCCATTCGTTGCGACCCCCGCCCTCTACGCTTCTCCCAGAGCCGCCCGCCAGAGACCCAATGGTTCCCGACAGTCCTTCACCGTTGACAACCTAGACTGCCCACGGACATTTTGTCTCGCGTCACCAGCCTTGTATATACGCCCCCATAGTTTTTCATTTCGGCTTCATTTCTGCGGGGGGGAGTAATCTGTAGCGGCATCATCATCATCGCTCACGATCATCATCATCTTTTTTTCCATTTACGCGCCGCGCCTCTCGCGCAGCTCATGCTCAGAGCTCGAGGCGCGAGGACTTCAGAACGAGCTCACGCTCCTGGAAGCTGGACGCCGGCAGCCGCTGCCGCTCTGCTGGTACTAGGGCCTTCTAATAAAGTAGCGAGAACGGCACAGCCACGTCGGCCGCCTTGACGTCTCTCTCTCGCTACAAATATATAGAACTGGGTTACTCCGCAGTCCATTCGCAGCTCTTCGGGCCACTAGAATAACAAAAAGAGACAATTCCAGAGCCCAGATGGGGATGGTTCGTCTTGTCTTCCCCGGCCGGCATTCCTTCAGGACAGCCTCCCCGTCATCGTCACGGCGTTGCAGGGACGCGTCCCCTTCTGCGCACGCGACGAGGGGTGCCTGAGGCGCTCGCCTGTTCGCAGACTGGGCTCGCTTTAGGGTCCGTCTCTGTCCGCTCGGCGGTTGTTCCGTCATTTTCGCCCTTTTGCTGGCATGTGCCGAAATCATGACCACCAGCAACACGGGGCGCGGAATAGTGCGTCAACTATTACACAATTGTGAACTTTGGGCTAGAAACGCGTAGGGGCTCAGAGAAATTCCGTTGGACTCATCGAATCGCTGAGTATAGGCAGGGCAGGGGGGTTGTCTCCCAGGAACGGCATGACGAAAGTCTCGGTTATCCAACGAACTCCCGCCGCCAAGAACAAATGTTGTATCTCGCTGATAACTTGCAGCACTCCTTTCCTCGTCCGCGCGTCGCAGCAGAAACGCTGAAGCGGGTGCCCAATACTTCTTGAAAAGTGGCACTTGCCTCTTCCACTACCACGTTACCTCAACAGAGACCAGGCCTAAGGTAATTTACGCTCGAAGAATTGGTAATACAGGCAACTCTCAAGAAATACGCCGGATGAATGCAAAGAAAGGAGAGATCAAGAAAGAGCTACGTGCGGTGCACGGGTAGAGACGCATTGAACTTGACGCCAAAACCCACTCCGTTACGCAAAAGCTCGATTTTTCAGCGACCAGGGGCTTATTAGGCCCCTGCCCCCACGTTGGGCCCCAGATGTGGTGTTGTGTTGTTTTAGGTTTCAGGGCTTTACTTGCTTTCTGACCCCCCCCCCCCCCCCCCCGCGGCGCGCACGGCCTCGCTATATACTCCTTAGCCGTACGCGCCAAACACCACCGCGGGTTCGAGCACTGCGAGCTTCATGCGGGGTGCCGCGAACGCGTTTTTTCCATGCCGTGTACCCTTCGCACTGCTGCGCACGAGAGCTCGACCCATCACCGCGAAGGAATGGCGAGCCCTCGCGCGCTGCGAGAGAGACCCTAGGCTACACTATCCAAATTATTGATTTATTACTGGCATTTTTGTACAGAGATCAACTGTTTTACACCCGAACCAATTGTAATTGACATAATTACACATGACACCAATTATCTAATACGAGTTGCAAACTATATCGATTAGTGGCCGCGAATGGCACACCTATAGAATAAACAAACAAAGAACCAAGTCTGGAGAGCCGACCTACCCTTCGGCCAGCGCTCCCGCGATCTCACACCCCTGAGCAGAAGAAACAGAACAGACATGGGAACACTTGAGAGAAACATACGGTGCTCGATCGCGAGGCGCTGCCTCGGGACTTAGAGACCGCGGAAGGGAGCGCGCTCCCGTCGAGGCCGGGGCATCGACGAGACGACGTAACCACCGGCCGGCGACGAAGAACAAAGAACAAAAGATCGCCGCCGGCCGGAGAGGCCAAAACGCATACGCACCCTCCGATGTCCCCAAGTGGTCTCCTCCGAACCTCGTCTCCGCGCCCTCGCTTCTCTGACGAGCGTGAGCAAGGCCTGAATCCCGCCAAAATTAGGCCAATGGGACACCGTGTGTAATATTTTAGGGGCGGGGTGACAGCAAAGTGACGGCGATTTATGACCAGCTACCACCCGTCCGGTCGGGAAGAGAGAGACACGAGAATTCTCCGAGGGAAGATGGCGTCGAGCAACTGGTGCGGACGCCTGAATTCCCACAAAGTAAATAAAACAGAAAACAATCCAACGCCTGTAACACGCGCGTAAATAGGTGCGATAAACGATAATGAATATGAACGTGAAGGGGTTCCAAAATGTAGCGTCAACTTGAGTGTAGCGAAAAACTGATTAAAGAAAATGCGTTATCGCGCGCATCACGACTGCGTGTCAAAATTTCGGTCTTTCTCGACAAAGTACACGCGCACTTGTAGCCTGCCACAGGCTTCCCGCCGCCATCTTGACAGCTAGCTGCGCTGACGAGTGCTCCTAGCTGATTAATTAAGCTGAGAAAGTTGGAATTCATTTTGTATATGTGGCAGCGCTACGAATCAATCTTAGTGTCGGCTTATCGCGCCGCCGTTTAAAATGGAGACAAGAAAGAAAAAAAATTGGCAACAGGTATATGGCGTATTGTCTACACTATATCATATTATGTTTACGGTATCGGACTTTCCAAGGTATTTTGCAGCGGCTTTCACTGCGAGTAGCGCCTACCGCCCATGTGCGAGGATATATTCTGAAACCGTCAGCTCACTTCGGAATCGTGGCAGTTTGGGCATGTTGGTAACACATGACCATTTTAAGCGCACAACCAGACGAGGGCGTGTTCTTCTCGGTCCTCGTCGGGTTGTGTGCTTAAAATGTATTGATCACTTCGGAAGCAGTCAATGTGCACAAGACGACTTGATCTAAGCAGAATATAGGGTTTTTTTTAGACAATAGAGATTCGTTTTGGTAAACATTCTGCCAGCCACCCTCCAGTCATTTTCGCACACGTACTCTATGTCTAGGCGGAAATACTTCGCCGAAACTAAAATGACATTGACATGACTAATTAAAAAAACACGTTGTTAACTTTGAAATTATTCAAGGAAATCACGAAAGTTAGACGTCTTTCGAGATATTCTTAATCAAATTATAAGGGCGAAATCAAAGGCACGCACAAGCACAATATGGTCTCGAAAATCGGCAATTATTCTGAAATACACAAGTGGACAGCTTCTTCTTTCGCTGAGGTATGTGGTGCTTATCTGTTCCTCTTTAATCTGTAAACAGGAGCGAAAAACGTTTTCACCTCTCCGCAAGAAGACGCGCCGTAGTGGCTGTCCGTTAGTTTTATGCTTCAGTGAGAAAGTGTATGTTGATACTGCGGTTTTCTTGCGCACAGCTCGAAAGAAAAGCGCTAAACACCACACGCAAAAGAAAGGCGATCTGCTAGTGCAAGTGAGATGACTTGCCGCTTTTCACGAAAAGGTACCGCCACGACGCGCCTTCATTCAAATTTCGTCCCTTCGACGTCACGGGTACTTCCGGTCTTACGTAACAGAGAGGCCGCGTTTTCCACACGCCGGGCGAATCAGTTTTGATTTCGCCCTTACAATTCGATGATGAATAAATCGAAAGATGTCCAAATTTCGTGATTTCTAAAAAATGGGTATGCCAGAAATTAGCACGCACTATAGTCTGATACCACTTTAGATGTCCGTGGCATTTCTTCCTCAACGGCGGATGCAGACAAGCCGGGCGCGCTCCCCGGTCTGACGTCGCAAGCCGGATGGCCGGTGGCTCCGCCTTCGGAGAACATCGGCGCGTGCACGAGTGGAACTATTTCTTTAGTCGCGGAGGCGATCGGCTGCCGCGCTTCGGTCTTCTGGGCGGCGCCTCTCTAGATTCTAAAGTCGTATCCGACTGTAGAAGTTTCCAATGTAAACAACTGCCCTCAAGCGAATTGCGCCACAGTAATTCCGTCTCGACGTAGAGTAGCTGTGCGAAAACGACTGCAGCGTGACTGTCATAGCTTTTTTTATTGCGATAGCAATTATATGGACAGTCTCGGCTGGTTTTTGCCGTCGCCGTCATGCACCGTACATGTATAAGTATGTATATATATATATATATATATATATATATATATATATATATATATATATATATATATATATATATATATATATATTGTGAGGAAGAAGATCGGCAAGCATGAAGGCCCATCGCCATCGGCTGGCACACACCGACAATTCGCTCTCTGGCTACGCCCTGCGCGCTGCTGCTACGATCGTCGCTCTCGCAGAATCCTCAATAAACCCCCCGTAACAAGTGGTGGAGCTGCGGGGTAAGCAAATCTGGAACTACGCAACGGGAAACTCAAGCCCGCCTCTACAATGACGGAAGGGGGACCAATGCAGCAACAACAACCCGGTGCCACGGTGACTACCGTGCTCTGCCCTGGCCCGTTCCCTCAACGCGACCCACCAATCTTCAGCGGTGCGGAAGAGCAAGATGTGGAAGACTGGCTCGCTGAATACGAACGAGTGAGCGTGATAAACCGCTGGGACGACGCAGGAAAGCTCAACTACCTTTCATTTTACTTGAGCGGTGTCGCCAGCGTGTGGCATCGAAACCACCAACGTGACCTCCCGACATGGGCTGCCTTCAAAACTCACGTGACGGAGGTATTCGGGCGCCCCGCCGTTCGCAAGCTTCGAGCTGAGCAACGTTTGCGTGCTCGTGCGCAGCAGAGCGGTGAGAATTTCACAAGCTACATAGAAGACGTTCTTGACCTATGTAACCGCGTTGATGCAGCAATGAACGATGCCGAGAAGATTAGGCATATATTGAAAGGAATCGAAGACGATGCCTTTCAGATGCTACTGGCGAGGAACCCATCAACAGTCTCTGACCTAGTCAGCCTTTGCCAAAGCTTCGATGAACTGCGCAAACAACGTGCAGCCACCCGCCAATCTCTACCACCCGCGACTTCAATGTCCGGCTTGGCTGTAGCTCCCGATCACACATCCCTGCTGCAACAGATTAAGGATTTCGTTCGAGAAGAAGTCGCTCGTCAGCTTTCGCTGATGCCGCTTATTCACGGCCAGTCGAGTCCTCCATTGGCGCCCGCTCTCCAGAACATCATCAGGGATCAGGTAGCCGATCAAGTTCCACCTTCTCTCCTTCAGGCTCCAACTGCTGCTCCTCTGACGTACGCTGAAGTCGCTTCGAGGCCTGTGCTACAAAGTTACGGCCCACGTCGCCCACATATGCGCCCGCCAGTAGCTCCACCCGCCCGACCAGCAGTACAGTACGCACGAGCTGAAGATCCTTGGCGCACAGAAGACAACCGTCCTATCTGTTTTCATTGTGGTCTTCCTGGACATGTGGCACGTTACTGTCGCTTTCGTGTACCGAACGTCTCCAACAATATGCGTCCACCATGGGTCACGTATGCGCCACGTCAGCCCCGCCGTAGTTATTCAGACGACCGCGAATCTGCTCCTGTCGCTGAGGCACCATTCTCCTCCCGCCGTTCGCCTTCTCCTCACCGCCGTTCCCTTTCACCCATGCAACGACGGCGGAGCCCTCTGCGCCAGGAAAACTAACTAGCGCAGTTCAGGAGGCAAGAACTGCGGTGCCAGCGAAATGTCTAAGGCCTCAAATTTCCCCGAAGAACGTTATTGATGTCGCCATAGAAGGAATACGGACGCTAGCCCTCGTCGACACTGGCGCTGCTCTTTCAGTAATTGATGCCCGCATTTGCCGCCGAATCGGCAAAGTGACGACACCACTTTCTGGACTATCCCTTCGTACCGCCAGCGCACAGCACGTCGAGCCGTCCGGCGCCTGCACAGCCCGTGTCGTCATTCAGAATGTCGTCTATGTCATCGAATTCATCGTGTTGCCATCATGTTCTCACGACGTGATATTAGGCTGGGATTTTCTCTCTACGCACCATGCGATCATCAATTGCGCCCGCGCCGAAATCGAGTTGTTTCCGTTTTCACCACATATTATCAATGACCACACAGACTGTTGTAAAATCGCAGTTTCCGAAGACACCGTTATACCGGCCTGGTCTACTGCTGTTGTCAGCATCTCTTGTATTTCTATCACCGACGGCACCTTGCTTTTCGCACCCTCTGACCTTCTACTTCGCCGCCGATCACTACCACTGCCGTTTGCCGTCCTTCAGTTCAATTATGGCACCTCTGTGATGTACGTGTCAAACCCAACGGCCGCACCAGTCACCCTGCGCCACCGTGAAAGCCTAGGGAGAGCCGAACCACTGCCATCTTCTTCAATTTTCGACATCATGGAAGACTCCGCTGACTTGGCCGCCCTTGAGACCTCGGCTCCTCAGTCACTGCCGCGGTCTTTCACACCAACTATTGCAAGCGACCTTACGACGACGCAGCGCGACCAGCTTCTTCGCTTGCTCGAAGGTTTCTCATCATCGTTTGACTCCCACGCAACGTCGCTTGGCCGCACGACGGCTGTATCGCACACCATCGATACTGGAAGCCATGCGCCCATTCGACAGCGTCCTTACCGACTATCGGTGAGCGAAAGGCACGTTATCGATGAACAGGTGAAAGACATGCTCCAACGGGGTGTCATTCAACCTTCCAACAGTCCCTGGGCCTCGCCAGTCGTCCTGGTTCGGAAAAAAGACGGTACCATACGATTTTGCTTCGATTATCGACGGCTTAACAAGATTACCCGAAAGGACGTGTATCCGTTACCCCGTATCGATGACGCCCTGGACTGTTTGCAGGGTGCGGAGTTCTTTTCTTCCTTGGATCTCCGCTCTGGATACTGGCAAGTGCCAATGGCTGACGCTGACTGTTCGAAAACGGCGTTCGTAACACCAGACGGATTGTACGAATTCAATGTAATGCCGTTCGGTCTCTGCAACGCGCCCGCGACCTTTGAACGCATGATGGACGGCATCCTGCGCGGCCTGAAGTGGCGCACTTGTCTCTGCTATCTTGACGACATTGTCGTCTTTTCCCCAGATTTTTCGACTCATCTGCACCGTTTACATCAAGTTTTGACTTGTCTCCAGAATGCTGGCCTCCAGCTTAACTTGAAAAAGTGCCAGTTTGCGGCTCGAAAACTGACTATATTAGGCCACGTTGTCTCCAAAGAAGGCATTCTCCCCGATCCTGCTAAACTCCGGGCCGTATCCGATTTCCCAAAGCCCACTACCCTGAAAGCACTACGTACCTTTATTGGCCTATGCTCATATTTTCGGCGCTTCGTTCGCAATTTTGCTAATGTCATCGCACCCCTGAATGCACTTCTCCACGGCGACAATGAACTGTCTACCTGGTCGGAAGCCTGTGATCACGCGTTTACGACTCTTCGCCGCCTGCTTACATCTCCGCCAATCTTGCGCCACTTCGATCCCGGCGCACGGACAGAAGTTCACACTGATGCCAGTGGTGTTGGCCTTGGTGCTGTGCTCGCACAACGTAAGGACGCCAACACCGAATATGTGGTCGCCTATGCCAGTCGTGCGCTCACGAAACCTGAGACCAATTACTCCGTCACAGAAAAAGAGTGCTTGGCTATCATATGGGCTCTTCAGAAATTTCGCCCCTATCTTTACGGTCGTTCTTTTGACGTCGTAACGGACCACCACGCTCTTTGCTGGTTGTCGAACCTGAAGGACCCGTCAGGCCGCCTCGCTCGTTGGGCTCTCCGAATCCAGGACTACGACATCCGCGTCGTCTATCGCTCTGGCCGCCGACACTCTGACGCTGACGCCCTTTCTCGTTATCCCCTCATATCAGACGACAGCACTTCTACTCGCGATCAAGATATGTCGCCGCTTGACATCCTGGACATGGCCTCAGAACAACGAAACGACCCATGGATCACCACCATTTTGAACTTTTATGTCAAGCCCTCCGACAGCGTCGGCACCTCGCTCACTGCGACGCCAGGCACAGCATTTCGCTATCCGCGACGGACTTTTATACCGCCGCAACTACCACAACGACGGCCGCACATGGTTACTAGTCGTACCCCGTAATCTTCGTAAAGAATTGTGCTCCGCTTTCCACAATGACCCACAGTGTGGTCACGGTGGAGTGTCTAAGACGTACATGCGGCTCAGTCGACGATATTATTGGCGGGGCATGTACAACTTCGTCTGCAAGTACGTCCGCTCTTGCATGCCCTGCCAACGACGCAAACCAGTCTCGCACCTCTCCACAGCACCTCTCCAGCCACTCCCATGCCCACCCCTCCCGTTTGACCGCGTCGGCATCGATTTATACGGGCCCCTTCCATGCACTGGTGCTGGAAACCGATGGATTGTCGTTGCCGTAGATCATTTGACAAGGTATGCTGAAACCGCCGCCTTGCCTGCTTCAACAGCAAAAGACGTTGCATCGTTTATTCTACACAACTTCATTCTTCGCCATGGCGCACCTCGTGAACTCCTGAGTGATCGGGGACGTGTATTCCTCTCGGACGTGCTGCAATCGCTCCTATCTGAATGCCAAATTATTCACCGCACTACTAGCGCTTATCACCCACAGACCAATGGCTTAACTGAACGATTTAACCGGACCCTTGGTGACATGTTGTCTCGTTGCCTCAGACCACTGCAATTGGGATGTTGTACTTCCGTTTGTCACATACGCGTACAACACCGCCTGCCAAGCCACTACCGGATTCTCACCATTCTTCTTGCTTTATGGCCACGAGCCCTCCAGCACGATTGATACAATTCTCCCGTATCACCCAGATCCTGCCGACTGCCAACCTGTGTCTGAGCTCGCCCAGCACGCTGAGAGATGCCGACAACTTGCCCGATCTTTCACTTATGATGAACAGTGTCGCCAAAAACAGCGCCATGACTCCAAGCCTCCTCCGGACCCTTTTCCTATCGACTCCCTCGTGTGGCTTGGGTGCCTCCAGTTGCTGTTCCCGGCCTTTCATCTAAGCTCCTTCCAAAGTACCACGGACCCTACCGCGTGGTTGCGCAAACCTCCCCTGTCAATTACGTGGTCGAACCCGTTACGCCATCTTCCGATCTCCGTCGTCGCGGGCGAGAGACAGTCCACATTGACCGCCTTAAGGCATATTATGATCCTCTGACCTCTATCTAGATCGCCAGGATGGCTACCTCTCCATACCGGGGGTGATTGTGAGGAAGAAGATCGGCAAGCATGAAGGCCCATCGCCATCGGCTGGCACACACCGACAATTCGCTCTCTGGCTACGCCCTGCGCGCTGCTGCTACGATCGTCGCTCTCGCAGAATCCTCAATAAACCCCCCGTAACAATATATATATATATATATATATATATATATATATATATATATATATATATATATATGTATATATATATACATATATATATATACATATATATATAAAAGTACCGAAACCGAAGAAAATAATTCGAAAAAAGCATGTCATGATTTTCATGTTATGACTCGTCATTCATGTTCGTCATACAGTCAGGTTACGCCATACCAATTTTGGTGTACATTCGATTAACGAAACGAGCAGGAGAGCACAAAGTAGTAGGCGGCTAGATAGATAGATAGACAGATAGATAGATAGATAGACAGATAGATGGATACGCTCAAAGTTGCAGAAGTTCGCAAAGAAATGCTTCGCATTTAAAATACTTCTGAAGCGCCTAATCGAACCAGCGACCTCTCGCATCGCAGCGCGTGGCGCTAACCACTACGCCACAAAACACAGATCCTTCAGGTAGCTAACGGAGAGCGTTATATACACACCCTTTACCGCTGGCAGGACTCAGAGACGGCAGGCGCTTATAAGCGTTTCGTCATTACCAGCGGCCAGCTCGCTCACTTCTAATATTTGCGCAAGGAGAACCTTGCCCTTCCGCTGCCTTCTCGCGTGGTAGTTGCTACCAGGTGGCAGATATTTCTGCAGCGTAGCAGCGCGTCTATCACGGGCCGCTTCTCATTCATTGCTTCGCCCTTGCGGCTAAACTGTGACTTTTTTAAAGTCTGCATTGTGAGAAAAAAAAAGCATGGCTGATCCCTCCGTCATAGGAATCGGTATAACACCAAAGTTTAACGTCTCTTCACAGAAGTAGGGCTTCTTGTGTAGTGATATATGAGAGCTTGTACAATGTCTATTGGTGTTTGGCAGCTATAGCACCGTTTGACGAGGATGCACCCAGGTTGACGCCAAGTGGCGCATCTCCATCGTGACGACTAACGCCCACGATAATGATTTAACCGTCGTGGTAGCTGAAGTTGTTAAGATATACCTGGACACAGCGTATCGTGAATCCCGCGCAAAGATGGCATCAACAAGCGCATAATAAACACTGGTACTCGACATGCGCTTCTTCAAAGCACCGCCAATTAAGGATAGAAACGGCACGGTGTGTGCTCACGAGTAATAGGGTAATCTGCGCCTGTGCTCATACATGCACTACCACACTGCGCTTCAGCGACGCGGTAGGCAGAGATTCGTAGCTTGAGCCCCGAACGCGCGCAGGCGTTCCACGTCCAGCTGGCCTCTGTCTCGCTCCACAAAGGCACGACATTCGCTGTCGACATTCATTTCCTTTCTGCAGCGCTTACTGCAGGAGTTTTTTCAGTCGCTGCTATCGCACTCGAAGCAGTCGGCTGCGAAACCCTGTTGGTGCATGTCGAAACTGCACTACTCCGACAACGAGCCGCCACACGCTAACACGAAGCGAAATGCAAAGAACGTAACTGCGTCTAGGGCGATTCCCGATGTTAGCGCGGCCAATGTCTCTCGCTGGTATTAAGACGCGTTAACCATGACCTCTGAGATCACGCGCAATCTCGGAGGTCATGCTTTAACTGCGTGGTCGCCGAATCGTTCCCTATCGGCACTTGTAAGTGTCATGACGCATTGCCTCACGTCACCGCTCAAAGACTGTGCCACCGCACCGCCCCACCTCTGGCCCCGCCTAGCTCCGGCAACAGAGAGCGCCGTGCGAGATGGAATGTGTGAGAGATATGAGGTGTGTTTGTGGAGTTTCGTGCATTTGCCTCCGTGGCTCAGGCCTCCGATATACTCCAGCGTAACGCTGACGCGCGCACACGCACGTCACGGCGACGTTACGTCAGCAAAAAACAGCCCTCTATTCGCCTCGAGATCTTTGAGTGGCGCCCTCTCGCGTGTGACGTCAGAGAGGGGACTCGGTTGCCGCTCTCCGCGCGCGCGCGCTCGCTACGTGAAGGCTGTTGGACGCTACCGGCCAGTCTCTCCTGCTCGAGTTTTTGAAACATTAGTGGGCAAGTTCGTAAAGCAATTTGTACTGAATGTTGAAGCAAAATGCCTCGCAAAATCGAGCGGAGTTGCCGTCAGAAGCACGTTCAGCGTCGATTACGCATGGTGTCATCTGCTAGCTATCAATGTGTACATCTGCATGTATGACGAGTATTTTTTCCGCGACTGTTCTATGGCTGTGGCGCACTCAAAATGGCTTTCCGGCCCATTATGGATCACTGATTTCAGAGTTCGGGCTTCGGCGACCGTGTCTGCGTTCAATATACGTACACCGCGTGCTGCGCGTGTTCGCTTGCCAAGTCTGCTCCTTCCATTCAATTCCTTTGTTCGTAATTTTAGGCGCATGACAAGCGACGTGTAAAGTCATTCAAATAAATATAAGTGGTCTTTACAGGCAACAACCTTTCATTAAGTCCAAGTGTTGAGCAGCTGCCGTGTAAGCGCGACGTGAGTACTTCAAGTTTAAACAAGAAATAAAAATTCACAGTTTCGCCGCAACGGCGAGGCAATGATTGCATAGCAATAAATTGTAATGTAATGCGAAGAACGGAAAGCAGCTCGAAATTGCCAGCGCATCGCTCGAGCCGAAAGGACGCACGAAAAGAACGCACACAGGACGAGCGCGAACTATTGCGTCACAGCGCGACACTTGAAGCGCACTGCTCAAACATAAAGCAGGACGCACGAAACAAACGAACAGGTACACACAAGACGAGCGCCAACTAATTGTCACAGTTGTTACTTATTTCTGTTTGAACAGCGCGCTCCTTTCGCAAACGCGGCCGCGGCAGCGAGCGAAGCGAAGCACCCCACCAGCCGCCCCTTCTTTCCTTGAGATAAGCGCACGAAAGCAACGACGCCCTGTAGAGCGAACAGCAACGGCGTTCGCAGGGGCGGGGCGACGATCTTTAAAGCGCGCAACACGCACGCACGTCGCGCCATCTATGCGGCCACTAAGAAAGCATGCTGAATTACATGGTATATATAAATAGCTCGCCGTTAGCAGGCTGAGAACGGTGCTGTCGTGGCCTAACGTCTAACGCGGCGGGCTGCAAAGCGAGAGGTCGCCCGTTCGATTCCGCGCGTCGGAAAGAATTTCTTATTCATTTTTCTTTGTGGCCTTTCTATATATATATATATATATACATACTTATACATATACGGTGAATGACGGCGACAGGGACGGACATTTTCCAGCCGAGACTGTCCATATAATTGCTATCGCAATAAAAGATTGAGGGCACGTGTCAAAAGGGGATGCACGACGGTGATATGAAGTATTTCGTAGGTTGTGCGGAATTGTTTCTTTTTGTGCACCATATTTTAACCCACACGTTAATAAATCAACGTTTGCTGACTAGTTCCCGGTTTTTTGAATGTATGCTGAACAGAATTAGTGTAATCATATTAACGTATATAAAGACAATGCTTTCCCATCAGAAGTCGTATAAAGATGTACTTGCAATAGAATAGTGTAGTTCACTCTCAACGGTCTGCTCCTGATAGGGCGTGATGTGGTCACTGTACTAAAAAGACTTGCAGGGTCCATAACTTGAGGAAAAACTGTAGTGACGCAAAGAAGACGGGGACGAAGCGAAGACACGAACAGACAGAACAGACGCCCGACACGGGCGTCTGTTCGTGTCTTCGCTTCGTCCCCGTCTTCTTTTCGTCATTACAGTTTTTCCTCAAGTTATGAACCAACTAGCTCAGCAACAAGCCCTGTTGACTTGCAGGATCCCTTATGCATTTGCCTAGACGACTCGAAGGCGAAATCCATTTTCGTTTTGTTCATCGATGTTCAGTCGATGTTCGCCGCCTCCTTCCGAATGCTTTTTGCACGTAACGTGGTTTTCGCACTGCCTCCAGGATCGGAGGCATTGCAAGTTTTTTACACATCGCCTGGTTTTCCATTGCCTGCGTGATAGACCCACCGATCACCGAGGCAGTGGAAACCGACGATGTCATGTAATGACGTCATCATGTGACGTGACGTTAGACGTCACAAATATTGGCGGCCTGTGGTGTCATGAGGACGTCAAAAGGTGACGTCATCGTGTGATGATTTTTTTGCATCACTCGTGTTGACGCTACCGACTAGGGACGCCGACGGTGAATTTTCGCGTTTGATCAGGAATCCAAAGCTTTCACCGTAAAGTATTCAATATTGCTACAGCGCGGTAAAAAATACCAATAACCAGCCAAAGGGGCCAAAAGAATGGTGGGAAAGAGCTCTCTTTCTCTTCCTCTTGGACATATTCGCCGATTTTTTCCTACTGTTTATCAAGGTGTATTGTCGGTGAGAATTGGAACACGAACAGCGGAGCGCGGTCCCCCAGCATTAAAAGCTGTATAATGCGCGCCGTCCTGTCATCACCATTGACATGCACGCACACCCGATTAGGCAGCACTGTGCAACCCAAAGCATGAATCTGGCTCACGAGCGGCAAACCGCAAAAGCGTATCTATCTCTAATCATAAGCGTGCGAACTATACCACGCGCACCACTGCTGGCGTTTCATTCGGAGCCGATAGTACGTGTAACAAGTTTTAATGTGCACCTAAATCGCCCAATCTACGCTAGTTGTCCGCAATAACCCGTTGGTCGATGAAGTTATCAATTTTATTTTGTCGGCAAAGCTTTTTGTACGTGGCTACAATTGAGAGTGGAGTGTGAAGTTTCGTTCGAGTCTGTTTGCATAACGCTAAATTTTGCGAATAAGCCGTAAAATTGATCGCGCTTCACTTCAAAAGTAGCGCAGACTCTCTTTACCTCACTTGGCCGGACGCTCGTGCTTTCACGTAAGCTATTTCAACCGCGATGTCTCTGTGTATATAGAAGATACGTTAAATATGTTAACGTTTCTTAACCTCTTGTAGTACTAGCAGCCATCTAAAGAACTACCATTACCAGGAAATACTGCTAGTAGTCGAGAAACGCCGTGCGACGTGAGCGAACTATAACGAAAATGCTGCTGTCCTAGCCAGATCCTTGCAGATGACAAAAGCCGAATACCCGCCTTTGCGTCACCGAAACGCCGTTCACAGCGCCGCCATCGGTGGCGCACTAGGCGAATAGTCCGGCGTCGGCTGACCGCCGACGCGGCCGATGGCCGCTGGCGAGCTCGGGCGTCGCTCGGCTCCGAATAGATCCTGCAGCATTTCGCGCCAGGCGCGCGCAGCTGTACCGGACTCTCATGTACAGGAACCTGCTTCGCGGGCTGTTTTGTCGGTTCCCGATAGGTGGCGCGGCGAGTTCTTCGTTTACTGCGCATGCGCTCCTCTAGATGCGATCGCCCCGGCGCGTTGGAGCCGGCTCGACTCTAGCGGAGGCCGATTTGCGCCTGGCGTAGCGTCGCCGGCTCGGCGTGACAAAACGCAACGTCCTCTAGAGCGCTCGCGTCGGAAGTCTGAGTATAAGAGAGCCTTCAGTCTGTAGTGCGCCGGGCGCTTATCGTCACGGGCCGAGAGGACGTAGGTTCGATTCCCGATGGCGGAACTGTTTTGATAGCTTTTAACACGAAAGTGTTTTATGCCGGGGTCCACCACGGCTCCACTGACGCATTTCCGTCACACATATGACGTTGTAAAATATAAAGTCTAACATATGGCTACAAGAAAAAGTTCCGTCACCGAGAGTCGAACTTACGACCCCTCCATCCACAGCGCGCAGCGCGAAACAACTCCGCCACAGACGGCGTGCTATTTATATGGCGTGCTATTTATATGCACCATTTGCTGGTGGCGGTACTCAGAGATCCGGGTACATTAGAGTGTTTTTGTTATCACTAGCGAGATGGCGTGAAGGGCTCGAAAGGCGCGCTTCAGAGGTCATCGCCCCACGCGCTGAGATGAGCGTGCGCCTCTACAGGGCGTGCTCGCTCGAGCGCACGCGCTTATCTGTGATGGCGATGGTTTGTACGTCTTGCACTATCCCCACAAGCTCGCGTTGAAGTTACAGAGAGCACGAAGGTCACTTCGCTCACTGCAGCGGCCGCTTTTGCGAAAGGAGCGCTGCTTAGAAACAAATAAGTTAGAACTGTGACAGTTCGCGTTCATCGTGTGTATACTTGTGCGTTCGTTTCGTGCGTCATCCTTTGTATTTGACCAGCGCGCTTTAACTGTCGAGCTGTGACAGTTGTTAGTCCGCGCTCATCCTGTGTATGTTCGTTCCGTGCGTCCTTTCTGCTTGAGCAGCGCGTTGCAAGTTTCGAACTGCTCGCCGTTCTTCGCGTGACATTACAACTCGTTGCTATAGCATTGATTCCTTCGCCCTCGGGGCGAGACAATGCACAACAAACGCTCAACTACGTCTGCGAAGACATGTTTTACTTTCGTGTTATACCGATTCCTATCACAGAGGGATCAGTCATGCGTTTTTCTTTCTCATTCGTTTGCATCCATTTGATCAACGTCATATCAGTGACGAATATACGTCACTGAAACCTTGGTGTACCCCAGCATAAAACATTTTCGTGTTAAAAAGAAAACCCCAGTATATTTGGCATTTAGGAGCGCTGCGTCTTGGAGAAGTTCAAATTGCATATTTATAAATGGGCTCCGATTTGAAGACGCGGACAGAGTAAGGCACATCTATAAATACACCAACAAGAAGGCTTATAACAAATAATTCTGTAGCAAGCCAAGTGACGTCGTTATCAATACAGTGCAGTGCTTGTGGTAATTAACCGATGTGTTCAAACTGCTGGATAAGGAGTTACGACAAATGTAAACAATACAGCAAATTCGAGAAGTGAGAGCAATAAACGGAGAAGGGATTCGTCAAAACAAACTCGTCAAAAAGGTAGATGGGACGTAGCTGAACGACGATGTCTATACAGTAAAAGCTGGTTAATTCGACCCCCGTTAATTCGGATAATTAAGACGTGTTCTCTGGTCCCGGCAAGCATATGTATAGCTTAATGGCATCGAACTCTCGTTAATTCGGTTATATTTGGCCGTAACCCGGTTAACTCGGACGATCTTCGGAGCGCGCAAAGCACGAAGCACCGCAAATGGTCGACGCAAAGGAGCGAAAACGGCATCAGCGAACAACCAAATGGCCGCGGGCCTTCAGAAAGGTGTAGCCGCCATACACGATTGTGCATTAGCGAGACAGGTTTATTCAGCAGCTGATGCGCAGCTCAGCAGTTTCGTTTCGATTCTGGACGTCGGCCGCGCGCGTGCCTTTGAACTGCGTGGAAGCAATGGTCGTGCCTTGAGCGATCACAGTTTTGTTAGAGTGTAATAGAACGGGGGAGTGCTCGGAACGGCCGCAGGACCAATGTACAGAAAGTGAAACCCAAACAGGGTCAATCCGCCTATGGCGCTCCGATCGGTAGTCTGCAATGTGTCGTCATTTAACAGTTGCGCGAGGCTCCGCCAAAGTGGTGCAGGGGTAGAATGCCCGCTTCCCACTCAAAAGGCCCGGGTTCGAGTCGCAGCTGTAGATGGTGGGTTTTTATTTATAGTGTCACCTTTTACAGCAGTATTGGTTTTCCTTTGTTTCTTAAAACTAGCTTCCGTCGCTACGTATTGCTACAAAAAGTAACGTAAAATGCATGTGTTTGCGCTGGAGTAAGGCTAGTACATACTTTGCGGGGCGTCGTACAGGCTAGAGTAAACAGCTTCCGCTCCGAATTCTTTGGTTCGTCGTGGCGTGCCCCCCAAAATGGTAAACATGTGCCCTCTTGAGTGCTCCTCCATGTATCGACATCCTTTATCGACAACTCACCCGAAATCCTTGGTTACCAGCGTGACAAAAGTATTTTCAGATGGCACTGCACGCGCATACGATGGGCGTGCGCTGCTGAGCAATTTTCATTATTTCTGCTGCGAGCTGCACGCGTCCAGTTGCGGCAGTTTGTCCTAAGCTGTTCGATAGGAACCTGCGTTCGCACATACAAGTTACACACGCGGATGCCAGAGCTACAAGGACATTGTAAGGTGCTTACATTAAGTGCATTTGACGCGCGTTTAGAGACGAGCTGCCCGCAGGGGCAGTAGCGCCTTCTGAGCAGCTGAACGATAATCGATTTCCGGAATAAGCACTTATGCGCAATTCGAGCTTTGGGGCGGAATCCAGCGGTTATCTATTACTCATATTCAGGATTTAGTTGCCTTCATACTCGGAGACCACCTACTCTCTTACCAATTAACCTTTAGGTGTTAAGCATCACGCCACCGTTAAATCGAAAGTCCAAGACGTGCACCAAGGTCAAGCACAACCTCAACAAATTATTCAGGTCTCCCGCAAAATAAAAATTATTGCAGTTGCATTTCTTTCCTCTGAACGTCCACGTGTACTTGGCACTCCTCTTGCACTGATAATGCAGCATGAATTTAAAAAGATATATGTATTACTGTCTTCGTCAATAAAACAGCTGTTCTTCAGAAAATAATGGTTCTTTTAAATTACTACTATGGTATTTTCACAGCAGCAGACAGGTTGGCTTGTTTTCAATTCAGAATTTCACACTCATAACACAGAAACACGAGGACTGTAGCTAATAAGCAAAAAACTGGAAAAACTCTATCATACGTACCCTCCATCTGCTTATTATGTTAAACTTTATTTATACAACAGGCACCTTATATTATGCTACTATTAATGAAAGATCACGCATTCTACTTAGAACACTGTGATCCCTTATTGCCTAACTGTCTGTCACCTCTTTCTCTTCTACAATCTGTTATAATGTGTAAATCACCTGTTCAACTTGTTTGGTAACAGAACAGAAGCAGTTACACTGAGCGGGAAGTATTTCAGCAATTTGTTTTGCATGCACAAGTTCATTTCTTTCATTTGCATGCACGACCAATAGTCCTACCTCAATCAATACAAGAAGCAGTGATTGCAATATTTCATCGGAATTAAAACAGTAGCAGTCGTCATGTCAATGTAAGGGTATATATATTTCCGTCTTCATGCACTAGAACCTATGCCCATTACTGAACACGTGGAAGAACATATACAGTACCGCCTGAGCACTCAATATAATTCACAGCAGTAAATCAACATGAAATTAGGGTGTATAATTTCATTATAACATACCTTGCATGTGCACTTCACAGTATATTCCAAAGGAATGCAATGCACAAGGAACTTCCTGTCAGCCCACACATGGAGGCAACTAAATTAGTACAATAAGGCTAGCATCACCTTTGAAAATATGCAACCATGCTGAAAGGCATGTGGTATAGGTTTTAGTGCGTTAGCTTGCCTTACGGCATTAAAACATGCCACACATGATTGTGCAGTTCAGTTTTCTACAAAGAAGTCTAAAATAGACCTGCACTGTTGACTGTACATCCACTTACCAAGATTCGTAAAAGCATTCAGCAATGCCCACAAAACTCCAAGATTGCCTTCATATATGGCTGTACATATTGCCACACGTGCTCGTCTCTTCCGGTTTTGTGTTACGGAACCACTACACGTGTATTACTGCCTTGCGCAAGCCGCGCCCGAATATCTGGGAACATTCCAGATTATTTTAGAATCTTCTGTTAGGCTTGAACGCGCAAGCGCGCGCAGTTAGGTTTATTCAGGAACTAACGCGGCCACCAGCGACAAGGCTCGAATGTTCGATGCCGCATGTATAAAAGCCGACGCCCCTTACCGCAGATCAGAGTACCATCCACACTATCCACACAAAGAAATTACAGTATCCACAGAAAAAGCACTACCGTCTCGCACGCCGCTAGAGAAAAGCGCGCCTTGAATATGCTGGAAGACGAAGTCACCATTACCCCACCACTCCAGCTTTATCATTTCGGTCGGCAGGAAAACATCAGCAGACCTGCAAGGCGTCGTTGAAGGCGACGAGCACCTATTGATCAACTGTGACATCTGAGTCGCGAGAGGACTAGTCGAGCTGCGTGGTGGGGAAATCAAGAGTGATGCTCACGGACTTCAGCAATGAGTACAAGCACGTGAACAAAGGCTGGAGGGTCGCCTACATCGAAGAAATTGTGGAAGCAACCAATGGTTTTGCCCTCACCGATTCTGCTGAACCTACTCCAACGAACCAAGCTCCTTTAACCAGCAGTCGACGTCAATCTGAGACTTCCGAAGCATAAGCAAGACCAGCTCAAAAGCCTACTCCTCCAGTACAAGGACTGCTTTTCGTTGCAGCAATACTTCGACAAACATTCTGCCCACCCCAGTAGCAAACCATCCCATCATCACAGAAGAAAGTGCCAGGCCACTCTGCCAGAGCCCATACAGAGTTTCGACGCGAGAACGCGAGGCCATGAAGAAACAAGTCGACGAAATGGTACACGACGACATCATCCAGCCGACATCATCCGACGACATCATCCGTGGGCGTCACCCATGGTGTTAGTGAAGAAGAAAGACGGAACCCTACGCTACTGAGTCCACTATCGCCGCCTGACCAAAATCACGAAGGACGTCTACCCTACCCCACGGATGGACGACACCCCGGAGCGACTCCACAGCACGAGGTACTTTTCGTCGATGGACCGGCTATTGGCAAATCGAAGTCGACGAGATAGAGCGAGAGAAGACCGATTTTGCAATATATGTGTTGTGTGTGGGATCCGCGCCAAAAGTCCTTCATCGATCTGATCGAGAAAATACCGAACAGAGCGGCAAGGTTCGTTCTCAGTCGGTATAGGCGAGGTGACAGCTGTACTGAAATGAAAAACGAGCTGGGATGGGACGCGCTCTACTTTCGCAGAAAAACTGCGTTTGAAATTTTTATTTCAGATATACCATAAAAGGACTGGCATCAATACAGACACTTGCCTTAAACCACCGCATTATGTGTCTAGAAGATCCGAGCATGCCCTTAAAATTCAAGAATACGTGACAGGAACGAACCTTTATGCTAATCCTTTTTTGGTTCGTACTGTACAAGAGCGGAATCAATTGTCTTGTGACCAAGTGTGCTGTTATAGCGAAGACTTGTTTTTTCCAAGCTGTAACCCTCCCCCCCCCCCCCCGCTTACCACCTTTGGGCAAAGCAGGGTCATCATCATCATCATCAGTCTCTTTACGCCCACTGCACGGCAAAGGCCTCTTCCATGTTCCGCCAATCTACCCAGTCCTGTGCTTTCTGCTGCCACGTTATGCCTACAAACTTCTTAATCTCATCTACCCACCTAATTTTCTGTCTCCCCCTCACGCTTTTGCCATCTCTTAGAATCTAGTCAGTTACCCTTAATGACCACCGGTTATCCTGCCGACGTGCTACGTGCCCGGCCCATATCCATTTCTTCTTCTTGATTTCAACTATGATAACCTTAAGCCCCGTTTGTTCCCTGACCCACTCTGCTCTCTTCCTGTCTCTTAAGGTCACACCTATCATGTTCCTTTCCATCGCTCGCTGCGTCGTCCTCAATTTAAGTTGAACCCTCTTTGTAAGTCTACAGGTTTTTGCTCCGTAGTGAAGTACCGGTAAGATGCAGCTGTTATATACCTTCCTCTAGGGATAGTGGTAGATTACAATTAATGATTTGATAATGCTTGCCGAATGAGCCCCATCCCACCATTATTCTTCTAGTTATTGCACTCTCATGATTCGGCTCTGCGGTTACTACCTGTCCTAAGTAGACGTACTCGTCTACAACTTCCAGTGTCTCGCCACCTATCGCAAAGCGCTGTTCTATGCCAAGATTCTTCCACATTACTTTAGTTTTATGCATAGTAATTTTCAGACCCACTCTTCTACTTTCCGTATCCAGTTCAGTAATCATGAGCTGTAATTTGTCTCCCGCGTTACTCATCAATGCAATGTCACCAGCGAATCGCAGTTTACTGAGATACTCTCCATTAACTCTTATCCCTAATTCTTCCCAATCTAGGGCCCTGAAAACCTCCTGCAAACATGCGGTGAATAGCATTGGAGAGATCGTGTCTCCCTGCCGTACGCCCTTCTTTATTGGGATTCTGTTGCTTTCTTTATGGAGGACTATAGTGGCTGCGGACTGCTGTAGATTTCTTCCATCATGTTTATATAGGCTTCGTCGATGCCCTGATTCCGCAGTGCCTGCATGACTGCTGATGTCTCCAGCGAATCAAATGCCTTCTCGTAATCTATGAAGGCTATGTATAGGGGTTGGTTGTATTCCGCGCATTTCTCTATCACCTGATTGATAGTATGAATATGGTCTATTGTTGAGAAGCCTGTACGAAATCCTGCCTGGTCCTTTGGTTGATTGAACTCTAATGTCGTATTAATTCTGTTAGCAATTACTTTTTTAAATAGCTTGTAGACAACGAACAGTAAGCTGATGGGTCTGTGATTTTTCAGGTCCTCGACGTCTCCTTTCTTATGGATCAAGATGATGTTGGCATTCTTCCAAGATTCTGGTATCCTCCCTGTCAAGAGACACTTCGTATACAGGGTGGCCAGTTTTCTAACAATCTCTCTACCGTCTTTCAACTGGTCTGATGTTACCTTATCTTCACCAGCGGCTTTGCGTCTTTGCATTCCCTTGAAGGCTTTCTTTACTCATTCTGTCAATACTGGTGGGATGTGCGATTCCATATAAGCAATTGTATATAATATTTCTGCATAATAGTGAATTGCAACTGTTGGATCTAGATGTACTTCAGATGGTTTGCGACAAAGTGTCTGTCAGTCTTTTTGTTGTTTTCTTCCTCGACTTTTGTGCAGGATTTGTTTGTTTTTCTCGACGTCCTTACATTAGGAAATTTCGTTTGTTGCTGGCTCCTAGATATTATGGTTGAGATCTTCGTTTTAAACCTCGTCTGTTCATCCCTGCGCGTGCGGTGAATGAAATGCTCCGCACATGTCCTCCAAGAGCCTTTATATTGCGAATGCTTAATGAAAATAAACATAGTTGTGAGTTGGCGTGCTTTCTGTCTCTTCTTGTTTCTTCTCAGTTGCAACATTGCACCACGTATTTCAAGTAGCTGGCTTTGTTTCTCTTGTGAAACGGCGTTCTCATAAAGAAGAACTTCTAGCCACTTGGAGCCAACTACCTTCTCGCTGTTCCTTCGGAATTGTGACCAGAAGTTCTCCAGGCTCTACACAACGACCCGACGGCTGCACACCTCGGTCTTTCCCGCGCGCGCCTTAGAATGCAGGAAAAGTACTACTGGCGGCGCCTTGCCGCCGACGTCGCTCGCTACGTAAGCACATGCCGGGACTGCAAGCGGCACAAGCCACCACCGAGAAGACCAGCAGCCTTTCTTCAGCCGATCTAACTACCTCACCGAGCGTTCCAGCAAATGAGAATGGACCTACTGAGGTATTTCCCAACGTCGACATTGGGAAATAAATGGATCGTTGTAGCTATGGACTACCTCACCCCCTACACCGAAATAAGGGACCTGCCCAAGGCAGTGCCGCCGAGCTAATCAATTTCTTCGTTGAGAACATCGTGTTTCGTCGTGGCGCCCCAGAGGTTCTCATCACCGACAGAGGTACGGCCTTTGCTGCTGACCTAGCTCAGAATACAGCCAGACATGCCACCGCCGGACCACCGCCTAACGCACACAGAACAATGGCCTCACCGAGTGTCTAAATAAGACCATCGCCGACATGCTGGCCATGTACGTCGACATCGAACGCAAGACGTGGGATGCCATCCTTCCGTACGTGGCCTTCGCATACAACACTGTCGTGCAAGAAACGCTGCAGATGACGCCATACAAGTTGGTCCACGGAAGGAACCCGGCAACGACACTCGACGCTATGCTACCCCACGTCACAGACGAAGAAAGCCTCGACGTCACTGTCTACCTTCAGTGTGCCGAAGAAGCCTGACAATTCGCCCGCCTACCCATTAGGACTCAGCAGACGATCGACAGCCGCCGTTATAATCTTCGACGACGCTTCGTGGAATACCAGACCGGCGACTGTGTTTGGGCCTGGACGCCGATACGCCGACATGGACGTAGTAGGAAAACTTCTTCTGCGATACTTCGCGCTATAGAAGGTGTTTCGACGTCTCTGCTTTCTAGACTACGAAGATATCCAGGACGGCATTATGAACTCTTAACGGCATGTGTAAAAGCCTTTCCGCATTACTCGACAACTGGCCTTTCCGCTCTCAGCTTCAATTATTCGTACTTGGCCTCTTTTATTTTCTGGGCACTGTTTCGCCCAAATAGAGTTTTCATCTTGAACACGCCGACTGGTGCCTTCGTCACCGTCACGACCACGTGACTATATTGTCACGTGGTCGTGACGTCGACGAATACCGCAGGTGAGGTATCCAAGGTGAAACTCTTTTATTTGGCCGAACTTGTGGTCGAGAAACGGAGAGTTAATTGACAGCAATACACACGGTATGCGCTGATAGCGGCGAACAGAGCGTCGACCGTCGATGAACTGACAAGCGGTGAAGCGCGTCGGCATTTAGCATTTGCCGTTGAATATTGCAGCGTTATCGCTGGTTCTCGCGCAATCTCTAGAATAATCTCGAGTGTTCGCGTCTTGCGCACAATCTTAACAAAATGATCTACAATAATCGCGAAGCTTCTCGAACAATGAGGCGCGGTTTGCGCTGAGCGTTGCGGAAAGCCTTTGTGAGCGAAAACCGAATAAATGAAAAGTGGGAACAAGAAACGCACGTGGCAATGACCCCCTCTGAGAAACCATCGTCCCGATGCTTAATAACAGAACATGAATACATCCAACACTAAAGAAAACTAATAAAGCAAGCAAACATTAGAGTCCTCAGGTGCGTTAACGAGCATATTACGGTTTAAGGCGCACCACATGCACGACCCGGCGACCACATGTCGAGCTCGGCGCCTCTGAGAGTTCGTGATGAGGTCGGGGACAACCTCGTAGTCGAGTGCGCCGAGACGTCGAAGTACCCTGTACGGTCCGAAGTATCGTCGAAGAAGCTTCTCGCTCAGTCCGCGTCATCGTATTGGCGTCCAGACCCAGACACGGTCGCCGGGCTGGTACTCCACGAAGCGTCGTCGAAGATTGTAGCGACGGCTGTCGGCGTACTGCTGGGTCTTGATGCGCAGGCGGGCGAGCTGTCGAGCATCTTCGGCACGTTGTAAGTGGCGTCGTCGAGATTTTCTTCGTCGGTGACGTTGGGTAGCATGACGTCGAGCGTCGTCGCCGGGCTCCTTCCGTAGACCAACTTGTACGGCGTCATCTGCGTCGTTTCTTCCACAGCTGTGTTGTAAGCGAAGGTCACGTACGGAAGGACGGCGTCCCACGTCTTGTGCTCAACGTCGACATACATGGCCAGCATGTCGGCGATGGTCTTATTTAGACGCTCGGTGAGGCCACTGGTCTGCGGATGGTAGGCGGTGGTGCGGCGATGGCTCGTCTCGCTGTATTTGAAGATCGCCTGACTAGGGTCCGCGGTAAAGGCGGTACCTTTGTCTGTGATGAGGTCCTCTGGGGCGCTATGACGCAAGACGATGTTCTCCACGAAGAACTTGGCGACTTCGGCGGCACTGCCTTTGGGCAAGGCCTTTGTCTCGGCGTAGCGGGTGAGGTAGTCGGTTGCTACGACGATCCACTTGTTGCCGGAAGTCGACGTCGGGAACGGCCCCAGTAGGTCCATCCCAATTTCCTGAAACGACCGGTGAGGTGGTTCGATTGGCTGCAGAAGTCCCGCTGGCCGAGTCGGCGGTGTCTTCCGTCGCTGGCAATCTCGGCAAATTTTAACGTAGTGGGCGACGTCGTCAGGAAGGCGTGGCCCTGTATCCTCGCGAGTATCCTTCCCTGTATCCTCTCGAGCGTGCGGGAAAAGCTGAGGTGGCCAGCCGCCGGGTCGTCGTGCAGGGCCTGCAGAACTTCTGGTCGCAGTGCCGAAGGTACAACGATAACGTAGTTGGTCCGAGCCGGAGAGAAGGTCTTTACGAGGACGTCGTTTTTCAAGAAAAATGACGCCAATCCCCGCCTGAATAATTTCGGAACAACGGCGGTCCTGCCGTTCAGGTATTCTACAAGGCCCCTGAGTTCTGGGTCGGCTTGCTGTCATTCAGCGAAGTCTTCGGTCCATATCGTTTCCAAGAAGCAGTCATCGTCGTGGTCGTCCTGCGACGGTGCGTCGACGGGGGCCCGAGACAGGCAGTCGGCGTCGGTGTGTTTTCTTCCGGACTTGTAAACGACGGCAATGTCGAATTCTTGAAGTCTTAGGCTCCACCGTGCGAGGCGACCTGAAGGGTTCTTCAAGTTGGCTAGCCAACACAAGGCGTGGTGGTCGCTCACAACTTTGAAGGGCTTGCTGTACAGGTAGGGGTGAAACTTAGACGTAGCCCAGGTGATGGCAAGACGCTCCTTTTCTGTTGTGGAATAGTTACCTTATGCTTTGGATAGGGACTGGCTAGCATAACTGATGACCCTTCTCAATCCGGCGGTCTTCTGCACAAGGACGGCGCCGAGCCCTACGCTGCTTTCGTAGGTGTGGATTTCTGTATCGGCGTATTCGTCGAAATTCGCAAATATCGGAGGCGTCTGCAGGCGTCATTTCAGATCTTGAAATGCCTCGACTTGTACAGTTCCCCACTTGAACTCCACGTCACTCTTCGTGAGGCGAGTTAGTGGCACGGCGATCCGTGAAAATTCCTTGACGAAGTGTCTGTAACAGGCGCACAAGCCGACAAATCGGCGTACGGCCTTCTTGTTGGTGGGCGGCGGGAAGGCAGCGATGGCAGCTGTTTTCCGCGGGTCGGGGCGAACTCCAGATTTGCTATTGACGTGGCCCAAGAAGAGGAGCTTCTCGTACGCGAAACGGCACTTTTCTGGTTTCAGGGTGAGTCCGGAGGTCTTGATAGCTTGAAGTACAGCTTCAAGGAGCCGGAGGTGTTCGTCGAGGCTTAGCCAAACACAACGACGTCGTCAAAGCACACAAGGCACGTCTGCCACTGCAAGCCATCCAGCACTGTATCCATAACGCGTTGGAAAAACGTAGGTGCCGAACACAGACCAAAAGGCATGACCTTGAACTCGAACAGGCCATCCGGTGTTATAAAAATAGCCTTTTCTCGGTCTCTCTCGGCGCCTCCGATTTGCCAGTAGCCGGTCTTGAGGTCCATCGACGAAAATACTTCGCGTTGTGGAGTCGATCCCGGGCGTCGTCTATCCGTGGGAGAGGGTACACGTCCTTCTTCGTGATTTTGTTCCGGCGACGATAATCGACGCAGAAACGTAGGGTCTCATCCTTCTTACTCACTAATACCACGGGAGACGCCCACGGGCTGTTGGACGGCTGAATGATGTCGTCGCGTAGCGTTTTGTCGACTTGTTTGTTAACGGCCTCCCGTTCCTGCGTCGAAACCCGGTAGGAACTCTGACGGAGTGGTCGAGCATTTTCTTCTGTTATACTGCGGTGCTTAGCAAGGGGCGTTTGTAGGACCCGCTATGACGACGAGAAACAGTTCTTGTATTCCTACAGAAGACATCGAAGGTGTTGCTGTTGGCGAGCGGGAAGACTTGGGCTTACGTCGAAGGGTGGCTTAGGTATTGCGGTAGTCGTCGTAGCTTCGTCAGAATCTGAAAAGGCAAACGCATCGATGACGGCCAAGATTTCTTCGATGTATGAATTCGTCATGCCCCTGCTCAGGTCTCTGTATTCTTGACTGAAGTTCGTTAGCATCACGCTTCCTTATTTTTCGTACAACCGAGCAATGCCCCTTGCGACGCAAATGTCACGGTCTAGCAGCAAACGCTAATCGCTCTCGATGGCACCTTCGATGTCTTCCAGCTTTTTCGGTGCTGACGGGAAATATGACGCTGGAGCGAGGCGGGATGGTAACTTGATCCTCGAGCACGTTCAGGGCATGTTGACATGGATTCGTATCCGGCGGTGTCGTTTTTCCGACGATAGGGTTATCGACTTGGTTCTTAAGTCGATGACGGTGCCGTGATGGTTTGAGAAGTCCATGCCAAGTATGACGTCCCCGAAGCAGTGTTGCAAGATGACGAAACTTGCAGGATACGTGTGATTTTTGATTACGACTCTTGCTGTGGAGACTCCAGACGGCGTTATTTGATGGCCTCCAGCGGTACGGATTTCGGCGCCTTCCCAAGCAGTCTTAACTTCCTTCAGCTTCGTGGCGAAGGGCTCACTGAAGACGCAAGAGTCGGCTCCAGTATCGACTAGAGCGGTGATGTTGTGGCAGTCGATGAGAACGTCGAGGTCGCTAGTTCGTCGTCTTGCGTTGCGGTTGGGGCGCGGTGACGGGTCACGGCTGGGTTCGTTTGCTCCGCTGCTTCCATGTTGCGTCGTCGGGTCTTCTTCGGCCAGCGAGATTTCGTCGTCAGAGGGCTGTCTGGTTCGCGTCGTGTTCTGAAGGTTTTGGCGCGGCGTCGTCGTCGGTGGCGGAGGATCTTCGGTAGTTCGTCGTACACTAACCGCACCTCCATCGGTTGCTGCCCTTAGTTTTCCGGATACGGGCTAGGCGACCGGCCCCGGTTTGGGCCACTCTACTGCCGGACGGTGCGGTGACATGTAGCGGCCGGGCGACGGCGAGCGGGAAGGTCGTCGTTCTTGCCACTGTGTTCCGGTGAGGTGTCGTCGATGTCGCGAGGCCGTTCGCCTGGCTAAGGGCGCGGCGCGTTGAAGGCGAATCTGCGTAGCCCCATCTGTCGGTACTGGCAGCGGCAGTACGTGTGGCCGGCTTCCCCGCAGTGGTAGCACAGCGGGCGGTTGTCTGGGGCGCGCCAAACGTCGGTCTTCCTTGGCGCGTAACGCGGGGCATAGCGCTGGGCGACAGGAGGACGGTAGGGCGTTGGTGGTGGCGGCCGCGGCGTCTGGCGGCCGAACTGTGGCGAGGCGGCGTCTTCACGTGGGCGCGGAGGGGGAACGTAGCGTCGGGCTGCTGCAGCGTAGCTCATGGCTTGCGGCTGAGGCGGCGCTGGCTGAGGAACACCCAGTGACTGTTGAATTTCTTCCCGCACAACGTCAGCAATCGACGTTACTTCGGTGAGGGTGGCGATTCTGTCGGTACTTCGGGCTGCGAAAAAGGTGGAAGCTTTCGCAGCTCTTCTCGAACGATTGTTCGGATTATTTCGTGCAAATTGTCGGAGCATGAACAGCTGCGCTGTCTTCAATTGTGCGCCGATTGTACTGTCGGGTGCGCATTTCCAGCGTCTTCTCGATCACTGTTGCCTCTGACAGGAATTCCTGGACGGTGTTGGGTGGGTTCCGCATCAGCAAAGCGAAGAGTTCTTGTTTGACTCCTCGCATGAGGAAACGGACTTGCTTCTCCTCGTGCATGTCGGGGTGAGCGTGGCGGAACAGTCATTTCTTCCGCGAAAATTGTTCACGTTCTCGTTCGGCAGTTGTGCCCGTGTCTCCAGCAAGGTCGCGATCCTTTCGGACGACGCTCGCGAAAGTCTCCAAGAAAGTGCTGCGAAAGAGGTCCCAGGTTCGAAGTGTCGATTCCGGGTCTCCATCCATGTCCTTGCTGCTTCTCCAGGTAAAGGTATACGTGGCCCAGCTTGTCCTCAGAGTTGCAGTTATTAAGTGTTGAGACCCTTTCGAAGGTCTCTAGCCAAGTCTCGGGGTCTTCACATGGCGAACCACGGAAGGTCGGCGGCTCCCTGGGTGGCTGCATCACGATCGCTGTAGGGGGCACTGCTGCAGTCATTGTTCCTGTTGGCTTCGTTCCCGTGGGTTTTGGATTGTCCGGTAGGAGTCCGTATTCTCGTGGGAGACCTTGCTGTTTGCGGCTGGCTCGCTGGTCAGCGGTGGCGCCGACGTCCCCTTGACAGTGTGGGTTTGGCACTCGGCTGGAGGGGGGTGTTCGGTACATGGACCGGGAAGCACCTCCACCAGATGTCACGTGGTCGTGACGTCGATGAAGACCGCTGGTGAGGTGTCCAAGATGAAACTCTATTTTGCCGAACTTGTGGCCGAGAAACGGAAAGTTAATTGACAGCAACACACACGGTATGCACTGATTAGCGGCGAACAGAAGCCTCGACCTCCGATCAATTGACAAGCGGTGAAGCGCGTCGGCATTTATGCATCTGCCGTAGAATATTCCAGCGTTATTGCTGGTTGTAGCGCAATCTGTAGAATAAGCTCGAGTGTTCGCGTCTTGCATCCGATCTTAACAAAATGATCTACAATATTCGCGAAGCTTCTGGAACAATGAGGCGCGGTTTGCGCTGAGCGTTGGCGACAGCCTTTGTGGGCGAAAACCGAATACAGCAAAAGTGAGAATAAGAAACGCACGTGGCAATAATAACTCACATATATTTGAAAACTAACATACATTTCTTGAATAAAAAATTCGGCAGATCCCATGTACCACGGGAATTGAGATTATGCGAAGCATGTGCGGGATGGTAACCTTTGCATAATTTTCACATTGACCGACACGTTATGGAATGACGCTAGAGAAATATGGAACTTTGAGGCAAAAAAAAAAAACGAGTCAAAAAGACGCCGGACAAGGGGAAGAAGTAACACACACAATGACTGGACTAGCAACTGTGCTTTATTATCTGAAAACACCTCCCAGAAGAACCACGGCGCATGCGCTGATCATGTAAAACCATGAAGCCAAAACCCAAAACATGAAAAAAGCAATACAGAAATTGGCCTACATAACGGCCAAGACTGTACCGCCAGAGTGACAGGAACTCGCACTCCTTCTGTAGTAATGAAATGGACGTAGTGCTGACACAATCATCGCGGTGCATGTTTATATGATAAGCCTTCAAGGATTTCGCGCTCCTCCTTGCCCCCACCTCTACCCAAAATCTTAACATTGTAAAACAGCGACACACAACCACAGAAGAAGCAGTGGCGGGGAAGATTAGCCCCGTCTGACGTGTTCAACGAATTGTGGTGCTCGCGCAGTCAGTTCATTCAAACATCGGCCAGATTGGCCGATGTATACCGTTTCGCACGTTAGCGGAATCGCATACACAACATGTTTCGCGCAGGTAGTGTACTTGGTTTTATGCCGAATAGAAAACACCGGAGAGCTAGTGGTTCCGCGAGCAACACGTGCACACAGCGCAGAAGGTTTGCAAGGCGCCGAAAAGACAACATCTACGCCCTGTCTCAAAGCGGCTTTTTTCACATTGTGGGAAACCTGGTGTATGTAAGGCATCACTACAACACTCTTCCGCTGGGGATCAATTGGTTCTGGTCATGTATTCGCCAGCCTTTTAACCTTTTGCAGCAGCGGTTCTGCTGCGACATCATATCAACATGCATTCTGCGACATGCATTCTGCGACACCGTATAAACATGCACCGCGATGATTGTGTCAGCACTACGTCCATTTCATTACTACAGAAGGAATGCGAGTTCCTGTCACTCTGGCGGTAGATTCTTGGCCGTTATGTAGGCCAATTTCTGCTTTTGCTGTTTTCATGTTTTGAGTTTTGGCTTCACGGTTTTACGTGACCAGCGCATGCGCCGTGGTTCTTCTGGGAGGTGCTTTCAGCTAATAAAGCACAGTTGCTAGTCCAGTCGTTGTGTGTGTCACTTCTTCCCCTTGTCCGGCGTCTTTTTGACTGGTTTTTTGCCTCAGCGTCATGTACCAACTGACCCAGACTTCGACGTTATTGCAGAAATATGGAAGTGGCATACGCACACTCATATATTGAAGAGTCGCATATCTATTATATAACCAGTTGTTTATAGTTGCATAACGATGGCAACAGTAACATGGGTGTTATCAACACCAGACGTGGTAAGCTGATATGTAGCGCTTAAATTCTTCAAATACTGGATAGCGTGAATCCGAACAGGACAAAGAAGGAATACAGATGCACAGGACAGGACAGGAAAATTTCCCTAGATATATACACAGCCGACTGGCACGCGCAGGCGCACTGAACGTACGTTACAGTCCCAGTCACAATTGTTATGCTTATATTTGTCTGTTCTGACGGAGAACGCACGCAGGTTTCACGAACCCGTGTGTATGTGTAGAAGGGGTTCTTGACAGTTCTTGAACAAGGTCATCATCACCTTGACGAGTGAGCACCAGCAGCTGGACCGGACTTGTTAATCGAATCCGTTCGTGATCGCGGCTATGAGATGTCTAAGTGTAGTGAAGTGTGAGGTATAGTGCAGCTGGTGGAAATCCTGGATGCCTCTTACGATGAAATGATCTATGATGCCTCCTGTCGTGCACGTAGCAGCGAGGCCTGTTGATGCCCTCTCGACATCCAATCCGTCTTTCAAGCAGTATAAGGACCAAGCGTTCTTGGGTCTTGATAAATCACTGTTGTAGTCACCGGTAATGATGAGGGGCCTGGTTCTCTCAGCAGATTTCTTGTAGGAAGCATTGACGCCCGTTTTTGCGTAATCCACGTGGTACACATTGCGGACCACGTCGACGAGAGGATGGTAGTTTAGCGTCTTTGAGGGGCGTTCTGTCTTCAGCTTCCTCACTTTCCTTGCGTCCGCCGCGGTGGTGTAGCGGTTAAGGTGCTCGGCTGCTGACCCGAAGTTCGCGGGTTCGATCCCGGCCGCGGCGGTCGTATTTCCATGGAGGCAAAATGCTAGGTGCCCGTGTTCTGTGCGATGTCAGTGCACGTTAAAGAATACCCGATGGTCAAGATTTCCGGAGCGATTCGCTACGGCGCCTCTCATCGTGACTTTCGGACATAAAACCCCAGCAACTATTATTATTATCCCTTTTCTTGCGTGTCACTGTGTGTGTTCGCGGTTACTGTGTTGGCTGAGACTGTATCACCTGTGGCACATACCCGCATAACATTAACTCTGGTTTACGGGTATGTGTCATATGTGACTGAGAGAAAGGGTTTCATGACGTACGCGACTGGTATTTTCTGTTATTCATGTCGTGCCCCGCCACGGTGGTCTAGTGGTTATGGCGCTCGACTGCTGACCCGAAGGTCGCGCGATCGAATCCCGGCCGCGGCGGCTGCATTTTCGATGGAGGCGAAAATGTCTGATGCCCGTGTACTTAGATTTAGGTGCACGTTAAAGAACCCCAGGTGGTCGAAATTTCCGGAGCCCTCCACTACGGCGTCTCTCATAATCATATCGTGGTTTTGGGACGTTAAACCCCAGATATTATTATTATTCATGTCGTGACCAGTGAATCGTGTTCGTCATACACTGATGCCCTGCTATGGCAATTTTGGTATATAACAAATTATGGACACGACCAGGAGAGCGCCCAGACGTAGGCGGCTAGATAGATAAATAGATGCGTAGATAGAAACGGCCAAAGTGCCTGAGGTTCGCTAAGAAATGCTTCGCATTCAATAATATCTGGGGTTTTATATTCCAAAGCCACGATATGATTATGAGAGACGCCGTAGTGGAGGGCTCCGGAAATTTCGACCAACTGGGTTTGTTTAACGTGCACGTAAATCTACGTGCGCTGGCCTCACACATTTTGGCTTCCATCAAATATGCAGTCACCACGGTCGGGATTCGAAATTTCTGGAAATATGTTTAGGAACTTATCGGAGTCATCACACAGCTGCAATGTACTGATAATTCTATGATGCATATGTAGTAGAGCTGCGTTTACAATATCTTCGAGCCAGCTAGTGCCATCTGCAGCTCTAAAAGTTATTCTTCTTTATTTCTCACTTTATGGGTTCTGCATAATTACCACATTGAAAATTCATAAGTACCATAGCTGGGCAGTCAACTTGCGATTAGGTAAGCACTTGGTCTAAATTTAAAATTTCGTATAAATAGTGGCTAGTGGCTTGGCACATTGGAACCTAGGACTTGATATGCCGTGAGATCCAATAAAAATTCAACAAGCATGTATAGAAGCTGTAAAGTACTCAAGACTTAAAGTTCACGGTTAAACAAAGCGCAAAAGCAAAACAACAACACATAGAAACGAAGGCGTCAGAACGACGCAATACTAGCAACGGAAGTTTAACATGTGTTTGACTTTTTAAATGCGAAGCATTTCTTAACGAACTTCTGCGACTATGAGCGTATCTATCTATCTATCTATCTATCTATCTATCTATCTATCTATCTATCTATCTATCTATCTATCTATCTATCTATCTATCTATCTATCTATCTATCTATCTATCTATCTATCCGCCTACGACCGTGTGCTTTCCTGCTCGTTTCGTTAATCGAATGTACGCCAAAATTGGTATGGCATAACATGACTGTATGACGAACATGAATGATGAGTCATAACATGAAAATCATGACATGCATGTCATGAACGACATGATATAAATGCCACAGTCTTGGTGCTCTTACGGCCGTTTTGTTAACTTGATGTATACCAAAAATGATACGGCCTGACAGGAATGTATGAACATACCTGACAGGCCCTAACGTGCAAGGCATGACACGCATGTGATGTACATCATGGTGCGCTCGCGGCCGTTTCGCTAGCTTAATATATACCAACATTGGTACTGCGCGACGTTACTGCGTAAGGAACACAAATAACGTGAGTTAACATGAAAATCATGACACGCATGTCATGTACAGCATGACTTACGTGCGTGCCACGCTCATGGTGCGCTGGCGGCCGTTTCGCTAGCTTGATATATACCAAAATTGTTATCTTGCGACATGACTGTATGACGAACATAAATAGCACGAGTTAACATGAAAACCATGACACGCATATCATGTACAGCATGACTTACGTGCCACGCTCCTGGTGCGCTGGCGGCGTTTTGCTGGCTTTATCTACCGTGAAATTGGTAATGCGTGACGTTACTGTGTAACGAACATAAATAACACGAGTTAACATGAAAATCATGACATGCATGTCGTGTACAGCATGACTTACGTGCCGCGCTCATGGTGCGCTGGCGGCAGTTTCGCTAGCTTGATCTACCCCGGAATCGGTATTGCGCGACGTGACTGTGTGACGAACATAAATAACACAACTTAACATGAAAATCATGATAAGCATGCCATGTACAGCATGACTTACGTGCCGCGCTCATGGCGCGCTGGCGGCCGTTTCGCTAGCTTGATCTACCCCGAAATTGGTGTGGCGCGACTTTACTGTGTAACGGAAATAATTAACACGAGTTAACGTGAAAATCTTGACACACATGTCATGTGCAGCATGACTTACGTGCCATGCTCATGGTGCCCTGGTGGCCGTTTCGCTAGCTCGATCTGTCCTGAAATTGGTATTGTGCGACGTGTCTGTGTGACGAACATAAATAACACGAGTTAACATGAAAATCATGACACGCATGTCATGTACAGCATGACTTACGTGCCACGCTCATGGTGCGCTGGCGGCGGTTTCTCTAGCTTGGTCTTCCCTGAAATTGGTATTGGGCGACGTTATTGTGTAACGAACATAAATAACATGAGTGGCACGCATTTTCCTCAATGACAGACAAGATGATGTATGCAGCTCTTTGCTGGCTGCTTCGCATTACATCGATTGCCCCTATGCGTGGGATCTGGCGGCTTTTTTAGTCATGTCAGTACTCTTTCTGGTGCTGCGTGATTCTGAAATATTGTATTTTTTTTTCGTACCGTGTCTGTATATGTTTCCGCGGTTTCGATCAAACTTCAGTTGCTAGCAGCGCGTAGTTCCTTCGTTTCTCACTGTCGTGGTTTTTGTTCGCACTTTCTTTACCCAGGCCCTGGAAACTGAGCGCCACTTTCTGTTTCAAGAAACATGCGCGCTCGTAGCGGTTGCCGGGTGTCCAAAGATCTGGTTGAACGAAGTGAGGTTGATGTGGATTACGAGTGAAAAACAGCGCTAAAAAGAGGGGACAAGAAAGGACACGTGACCACGGCGCTGACTAACAACCAAATGTGTTTTATTCCTTCAGTCAGCATAAATATACTCCACTACTATCGCAATGAAACTGCAGAATGTTCAATGTCGTCAAGGTGTTGTGTACAAGATTCCACTTTCTTGCGGGCGTTATTATGTCGGTCAAACGGGTAGGTGCGCTAATGACCGCATGCGCGAGCATTCGAACAAGGTTCAGAAACAAGCTGAAGATAATCAGTTATCTCTTCATTGTAACAGTTGCGGTTGCCTTCCATCTTTTAAAGACACCACTTTCTCATCAAAATACCATGACGAGCGTGCGCGTCCCATTTCAGAGGCTTATGACATCCACAATAGCGGCGAGGCGTGTGTAAGCCTCCCCTCGATTTCCCTGCTTCCGGAGGAGATACATTCATGTCCCATTGATGGCCTTACTGCCTCTGCCTGCAGGCTGAGTCTTCATTTTTCTGTAGTTTCATTGCGATAGTGGTGGAGTATATTTAAGCTGACTGAATGAATAAAACACATTCGGTTGTTAGTCAGCGCCGTGGTCCTTTCTTGTCCCGTCTTTTTAGCGCTGTTTTTCACTCGCAATCATGAACCAACCAGCCCAGATGCGTACCCTTCTACAGTTGATGTAGATGTTGGCATTTATTCTCTTTCACGAGTTGTTACAAACAAATAAATTTCATTGAACTGCAGAGAAGTCTTCTTTTGTTAATTTGTCTTGTTTATTTCTTATTTTGTGAATTTTAAACCGAGCGAAGTGCGGGAACTGGTTGAGTTATGTTCGCAGTGCTTGCGTCCGTTCACCCTTGCCACTCGCTCAGCAATATCATAAGCTCGATTGCGCTCGGTTACCTCGCTCGGTTGACGTACCAAGCATGTACCAAGTATGAATACGGGAAAGATAAGACATTTGATGGGGCGTGCAGCGAACGGAAGCCGCAGGGAGCCACGTCGAGGAGGCCAACCGAGTATTACACAATTTGCACTCTAATCACGGTAACGTTTAAAACATAAAAAGGCATGTAACTTATAATTTATAAGTTAGATGGCTGTTACAGCAGTTTTATTTTTGTGCTTTCTTCATTTCCTTGTCCCATAGAGGTTACATTGACCGTAGCGCAGCATTTTAAAAGCTAAAGCACCGCGATAAGCATTGTAACCTTTAGATTGTAACTTATAAAAGCATGGAGGAAGGAAAAACTAAGGAGAGGCCCTGACGTCACACTCGTGAAGCCTTCGCATCGCAAACGCCCGCATTGCCTCCTAGCGAAGAAGCAGCGAAACATTTCGCGATTTCCATCTCGTCGTTTGCAAGCGAATGCGCGCATTGAGCGAGTCGCGAAACTTTTGCAGCCTTTTTTTTGTTTGTTTTTCGCCGTGCAAGCAGCGTAGTCGATTCACGCGTGCTGCTCCCTCTGTGTGTTCGTTAGGAAAGCTACGCATGCCTAGCTATTGCATATACCCTGTGCAAATTGCGTGCACTGCGGGCAGTACCGGGTGTCACTTTTCATGTGTACGTATACATTCGCTTCATTACTGATCACTAAGGCATGGTATTTGCATGCGGAGCTCTCGGATGTGCGCTCTGTTGCTTCTTACTTGTTGTGTCTACTCGGAACACACGTGAAATTTTGTTTTTGGCGTCTGACGCGCCGTACATACCATGCGCTGAAGGCATCGTACGTTTTAGAGGCTGTGTCGTTCAAACGAAAGGTCAATAAACTTTTCTTGTAGTTATCGGACTACGTGATGCATGTATTGTGCGGTGTGCGCTCGCTGCGTGCTTGTGTTGTGTGCGCACTGGAATTACAAACTTTACGTGCACGATCGCGTGTACAATACAGCGGTGTTTTCTTTTCGACGGGAAGTTACGTCAACTGTAGGTTGGCGTTGCGCCGAATAGCTACTGCGCTCACTCCATATACACGAGCAAAGAACCGCTAATCGGGCAATAGATCTGGAAATCGGGCTACGAGAAAGGAAAAGAAAGGCCTAACGCCCAGCAGAACGCGTAAGTCACTGCGAGGTGAGTTCGAATACGATGAGGCAGAGGCTGAATGTTTTTGGTTACGGCACGTACAGGTACTTTCCGTACTGTTGCACAAAAACGCTCCGCGAAGAATTTCAGCACGTAGCGCTCGGGCCTGCCACGCACGAACAGCCTGGTAAACGTCTGCTTGCAACATTTTACTCCGTGCGAACCGCACAGTACGCGCTAAGTTTACGCCGGGACTACAAATCCGAGCAGAAGCAAACCACCGTGGAGAGCACGCCGCGGGGCGTCTGCTGTTTTGTTTGCCCCATACCGGTTTGTTTGCCCCATAAATCTGACGTCACTTCCGCCACACTTTTCTCAATGCATTGGGATACGAGAGGGCCTTTCCTTAGTTTTTCCTTCCTCCATGTATAAAAGCGCAATGATTCATCCGTCAGGGGACCTACACTATGGAGTGGAAGTGTATTGATCCACATGTCACATAGCGATCTGTCTTGTTCAAGGCTGGCTTTAGCAATTGAACAGGGGATATTGTATACACATAACGGGTCTTGGCAGCACAAAAGCAAATCATAGAAGCAGCCATTTTACATTGCGGTATACTGAGACAAGCGATGGTGGGGTACGAATTAAAACTGGAGTTTGAGCCCGCTTCCAATACCCGTAATTTAAGAAGCGACATTATCTGCACAGACATCGGCAGAAGCACAAGAACCAAAAACCATCGTATGTTGGCTAAATGTTTGTGCTAAACAAATTATTAAGTTGTTCTTATATCTATTTTGCTTTTAAACCGTAATCCATTTGCATCCGGGAAGCTTCGCATATGGCAACACGATAAAGTACTGTGAGCACACGACAACCGACCAAATTAAACGATGCGATCGATGAACCATCCCGGGGCGCGAGAAAAATATTTTCCAAGACTCGCAGTACAATTTATTCGAATTTTCATGTCGTGTTGTCCAGTTCTTTTTTGCGTTAAAATTAACTGACGGTAAAGTACAGCAAACGTCACGGGGCAACATAGCACCAAACACGCTTAAAAGTCATCAATTCGCCAACACGGCAGAAAAAGATGCCGCTGAGTTCACAAAACAGCGTGAGACGGCCGCTCCAGGGAGGCCGCATAGAGAGATGTGTGAGCTCTCGGTGAGTCACAAATGTGGCTTCCTCGAGGCGCCGCTTCAACTTCATCGAACCAGGGATGGCGCCATTTCTCATAGGCTTTGCACAGCTTCAGGTGCATGCATGGGTGCATGCCGGGAGGAGCATTGGAATGCGAGGCGGTTGGTGCGGTTGTTCAAGTCGCGCTTGTGCTGCTCTTTGTTTCATCGATTTAAACAGGTTTTACGCTCCGCGCTTTGGTGACGTGCGTGGTCTAGTGGTGTTTTGTACGTGAGTGTAACTGGCGAAACAGTAAGCAAGGACACTCGCAAACGTGCGCGATCCGCCGCAAATCAGCCACGAGGCAATGCGACGGGGACGCTCAGTGCGCTGCGCGGCCGTCACATCGAGCTGCATTGCTGATTCTTGGCTTGTCTGAGACTGGCAATTGTCGAGCGGGTTGCATCCGTTGTTGCGTTGGCCGAAGACCGTAGTAACTGTGACTGACAAATAAGCAATATTCTCTGTTCAATACGTTATTTGCTTGTGTACATGTGTTTATGTCGCGGCGTGTTTACCAGAATTCATGCTCATGCTTACGCAACTGTACGAGATGGCTCGTGTCAAAAAAATAAATCGTGTCATGCTTTTATGCAATGCATTGTTACTGGCGGTATTTGCTCTGCGTTTGACTTTACAAGATAGGTGTTTGGGCGTATATTATCAAACATCCGACTAAGTTCATTTGTTATCATATACACGTTTATAGGGAGTTTTAGCTTGAACAGATACTTCTTTACGTTACCGTGTTACCGGATTACGTTTACCGTGTTACCGAAACTCGAGTTTTAGTAAAGTTCTTCGCTACTCAAACGTAAACCTTTACGTACGTTAGTAAACGTTTACGTTTGCGCAGACCACTAAATGGTGATGATAACTCAATTTACACTACACTTAATTTAAATAATATTGAATTACCGTTGCGGCAAAATCACAAAAGAGATGTTTAGCGTTTGCAGTATACCGGTATACGCAAAGGGGTGCAGCAATACCGGGTTACCGGACGATGGTGTCGACATCTTGTGACGCTTCGTGTTCTTGAAGGAAAAATGATTAAAAAGGGAACTCATTCGTAATTATGCCGCTTCAAGGCATTTACATTGGAAGTAGAATGCCCGATGTTTCTGCAATGCCAATTTTGCGATTGCCTGGTTCACCCTGGCACCCGCTAGATGGCGCCACATATCCAGCCTGTCACAGGCCTTAGGCCTCTCACGCTCACGGCTTCGGTATCCTAGGTCGCTCTACCCTCGGTAATCCGGCTGAAACAAGGTGATCGTAAGTGGCGCTCGCACTTGGGCTTATTTTGACTCGGCGGCTGGAGTCTCCGCAAAGCGGATATCGCGAGGAGCCACGAACGAAGGTGGATTTGCGAGATAGGGCTGTAAACGTGTAGTTCACGTTCCGTAAACCTTTACGTTCCGTAAAAGTTCGCGCATGCGCAGAGTCCATCCAGTATCCGGTAACACAGTAACGTAAAGAAGTATACGTACAAGCTAAAACTCCCTTATGTGAGAAGAGATGAAGGAAAGAAGTTTAACCATTCTTGCTGTCGCCGTCTTGGTACCTTCAACACGCTCGATGAAGGCTGCAATCACGGTGTGAACAAAGTGCCCCAGATCAGCTTTGCCCAGACTGGCTCTGCGTGCGCAGTAACTGGTTCCTGTCCATGGTACTCTGGGCTGTTTGTGATGTCCTTGTCACCTGTACATGATATTTCGTGGCGCCTATACGCAACGTGTCGGCTAATTCGACTTTTCGCCATGCTTCAATCTCTGCTGCGGCAAGTTTTAAGTGCACGGGCGAGGGTTTAAGGCGGTAATGTGGGCTACATAATTGTCATCACTGGCGTTCACTTCTGTAGCTCGAAGAAAATTAAAGGCACAATAACAAAAAGGTGGTTGATCCCTCCGTCATAGGCAGCGGAATAACACGAAAGTAAAACGTGACCTTGCAGATGTAACTGAATATTTATTGTACGTTGATATAACAGAGTTTGCACAATGTATATTGATGTCTGGCAGCTATAGCACCGTTTAACGTGGATATACCCACTTTGATTATTGGTGGTACATCTCCATCCTGAAGACTAACGTCCATGCTAAATGATTAAACAAACCCTTGCGGTAGCTGCAGTAGTTAACGGTGAAAGCGTGTTCCGAGAACGAGGTGTGATAAACAAAAGAGCGTCGCATATTGGAGGCAGAACTTGGTCGCCATCCCGCGGCATGTTAAAATGTCCAGGAGAGTTGCTTGTTGGGCAAGTTGGTACATACTTAGTTAACTACAAAAGAAGCCACAAAACGTCGAAAATCGGAAAACAGCAGAGCGGCAGAAAACAGAGACAGAGCGCAGAGACGTGGCACTAACAACTGGTGTTTATTTCGGAAAAACCTTCCCCCCTGACCGTACGACGCATGCGCAGATGACAAACAAAACCAAACACCCCAAAAAGCACACACAGCTAATCTAAGCAGATCACCTCTGTGCTAGAAACAAAAATTCTTTCCTGGTAAGATAAACAGAAGCCGCACTAACGCATTTGTCTGGACCAAGTTTCCAAATATGGAATGCCTCAATAATCTCCCGTTCTCGCTGCGTCTTAGCCTTACCTAAAATTGTCACCTTAGCAAACAGAGGCGAACAACCACACAACTTGCAGTGCAGCGGCAAGTTACCACCGGAGCCCGTGGGTAGATTTTCATGCTCCCTCAACCTAACATTGACACATCGACCCGACTGTCCAACGTAAAACTTGTCACAACTTAAAGGGATGCAATACACTACACATGTGTTACACGCACAGTATTTTTTGACATGTTTTATGTCACAAATGCTGCTCATCGTGCCACGCTGCACAACCTTCTTACAAAGACCCGCGAGTTTGCACGGTGCAGAACAGACCAGTTTTACATCGCTCCTGGCCGCAACCTTTTTCAGTCCATGAGAAATGCCATGTATATACGGCATGGCCACAAGGGCCCTCTTTTCTCGATCACCTCCTTTGCTTCTGTGTTCTCGAAAACCACCATCACTCCTGTGTTTAACATTGAGGCGTTGAAACCCATATTCGGCAACAGAGGTTATTAACGACTTCGGGTAGCCAGCCGACAGAAGTCTATTTTGCTGCTCAGCCATGCTCTCTTGCATATTATGAATGCAACTCTTAGTAACCGCATTTGTCAGACATAGATTGGCGATACCTCTTTTGACCAGCTTGGAGTGGGAGGAATCATAAGGCAAAAGATTCTTTTTAGTCCTTGGACTATACTTCCAACACACGTGACCATGAGGATGAAACGTGAGAGTGAGGTCTAGGAACCTAATGGAATTTTCCTGGGGAACTTCATGCGTGAAACGAAAATGTGAGCAGCATGCTTGAAATGCTGAAATGATGTTACCAATGACATCTAAAATACATTCACTACCACCAATACTAAGAAACACAATAAAATCATCAACATATCTAAAAATGCGGACTACCCGGTGATCAACAAGGCTTTGGCACAGGCGTCTGTCAAAATTGGCTAGGAAAATACTGCAAAGCACGGGCGCAACACAAGACCCTATGCATATACCGTTTTTCTGTAAAAACAATTTGCCATCAAAGGTGACAAAAGTTGCCGATAGATAAAAGTTTAAAAGTTCAATGAAGTTCTCAGTTGCAAGGCCACATGCACCTTGAAAAGAGGTCTCGCCATGCAATTCAATGGCCTCACGAAGAACTGCAAACAGTTCATAATGGGGTACAGAATAAAACAGCTCTTCAATGTCCACCGAAAAGGCTGTGTTCGCTACCAGCTCTTCGGCCCTCAAAGCCTCAACCAGCACACTCGAGCTGTCAATGCCACACGGATCATCGGGAACGAGACCTTTTAGGGACCCTTGCAGAAACCTACCGACAAGTTTCTGCCACGAACCTTCCTCTGTAACAATGGTTCTCATAGGGCGCTCCGGTTTATGCGTCTTAAGCGTGAAAAACACGGATAGCACATCACCTTTGCTCTTCTTCGCCGACTTCACTAGGGCCTCAAGGTGAAGCTGTTCCATGAGTTTAAGAGCATCCTTCTTGACCTTTGACGGTTTTAGGGCAACCCCCCTGAAGTTCTTGTCCAGTGCTTCTCTTGCTTTTTGGTGGAAGGAGTCATAAGGAAGTACAACAAAACCACCTTCTTTGTCAGCTTGGACTAAGCGAAGGTCATTTTCCACAAAATACCGCACCACTGGTCGCAATAGCTTTTCCGACGAACCACTTGACACTGCAGACCTCCGAAGTTGGTCAATACCTTCCGACAGGCACCTTTCTTTTTCCTCAGATGGCGCTTTGTGTGATAACTCCCGCACGGTAGCCAGAAGCTGAGGCGGAGTTACCCTTGGGACCAGGGCAAACTTGGGGCCTTTCTCTAACAGGGCGTGAACGTCAGCGGGTACCGACGCACCATCCATGTAGACCACGCCTCCTGTTTTTTGTTTTTCTTTTTCTTTCGCACGCTTCGGAACTAACCGAACAGCGTCTAGCCAATGCGCTTCAATCAACACACCGGCTCGATGACTGTGTTGACGAAAAGAGGCGGACCCGAGGACCTTGCTTTGACCGGTGAAGCACGTCACTCTGAGCCAGTACTGCCAGTGTCTCGCTTGTCTCCATGTTTCCGAAATCAAAATCTTGGAAATCCTCTTCCAATGGCCCTCCGAAGGAGGGAGGGAACCAAATAAGGCAACAACATCACCTGGAGGAACACCATTCTTGACGCACTTGGAAAGGTAGCGTGCCTTGAGGGTGTGGTAAACGATGCCATCCACGCACACATTCAAAACGGACCGTGGAAGAAAACTTATTTAGGAAAGAGCCCAATGTACTAGAAAACACAGTTTTCTGCCGCTCTGCTGTTTTCCGATTTTCGACGTTTTGTGGCTTCTTTTGTAGTTAAAAAAATGTTAAAATGTGATTGAACACCACGGCCGCACTAGAGGGAAACGCAGAGCGCGTTGTGCCGCCCCGATAACCCGGCCGCGATCTTATTCGGGGCGAGTGCGTGAGCGGGGAACGCGGTGTTACAGCCAGTTGAGACAGGCGCGCGTCACTGAGCTATTTTTGGTTTGGATTAGCTTGATGCTACGAGCGAGGCCGACCCTTTTACGACGCTTGGACTAAGGTCGCTACCTCGCGGCATGTCAAGGCATTGACAAAATTGAACTTGTATTGAAAACGCGCCGAATGGGACGAACGTGTAACGCGTTGCACATGCTAATTGCGGAGGCCACAGTAATGACGAATTATTTTACCGCTCCCAGAGAGCAACACCACCCCGCCGACCGGGAGAGTGACAGATATAAAAGGCGCGTTTGTAATTCCGCTAGAGTCTGTGACCGTGGCGCAGTGTATAGCGTGCCCGGCATCTGTTGTTGCGGACCGAGCGGTCGTGGGTTCAACGCCCGTTTATGGAACCTTTTTCTGTGCCATCTGATCATGTAATTTTTTCGACGTCATTTCCGTGACGGAAATACGTCACTGAAGTCTTCGTGGACCCCGGCATAAAACACTTTCGTGTTAAAAAAAGCCCTCGTATATTGATGTAGAGCGTCTGTGCAACGGGTTTTTGTGTTTCCTTGCAGTAAGGTCAGTTGATGGGGGTCTAGCGCCCGTCCTGTCTACGTGTCCTCTCTTGTGTCTGTGTCTCTATGTTTTTGAGCTACCGAAATGAATGGAGGGTTTAAGTACACGAAAGACAATGAACTGGCGTTAAAAATGCGTTTTAAGTATCCTAAAGGAAATTACGGCATCCTTCCATGTGTTGCTGAATGTAGAAAACTCGAGGCACTGCGCCGACCTAAGTAAACATTTAATACACACACAAAAGGACGTCTATAACGTGAAAAAATGAATTGTTAAATCCAGTGCTTTGGCTGAGCACGCTTCAGCCACGCAATCGGTTGGGACACGCAATCGATTGGGAGAAGGCACGTGCTCGCGCTAGAGAAAAATTACTGTCGCGACTTCTTTATCTCGAGTCGCTCTTGATATCGACGACTCCGCGCACTCTCAACACGAGCGATGGCAATCTATCTTCAGTATATGCGCGCTGCCCGCGTGATATATTCAAGCGTATTTAAAGCGAACTGCTCGGACACATGTTTTCATTTTACTTATGAACAAGGCTCCCGTGTGGGAGCCGACGCGTCCTTGTGTGCGTGTGTGTGTGTGTGTGTGTGTGTGTGTGTGTGTGTGCGTGCGCGTGTGTGTATGTGTGTGCCTGCGTGCGCGTGCGTGAGTACATGTGTGCTTGTGTATGTGGCGCGCGTGTGTATGTGTGTGCGCGCGTGTGTGTGCTCGTGCGCGTGTGTGTGCTTGCGTTTGTGCTCGCGCGTGCGTGTGTGTGTGTGCACGTGTGCGTGCGTGTGTGGGTGCATGTGTGCGTGAGTGTGTGCGTGTGTGTGCGCGCATGTGTGTGTGCTCGCGTGTGTGTTTGTGCGCGTGTGTGCGCGCGCCCGCGCTCGTGTGTGTATGTGTGTGCATGTGTATGTGTACGCGTGTGTGCGTGCGTGCGTGTGTGTTTGTGTGTGCGTGCGTGTGTGTGCATGTGTGCGCGCGTGTGTGTGTTTGTGCGCGCGTGCGTGTGTGTGCATGTGCGTGATTTTTGCTTTGGTCGGCTCAGTGCCTCGGGTTTTTTACGTTCACCGTGTATCATCCCAACCAGACGGGCCAAGGTCGATCCACATAGGTCGCGAAGCTTCGGGCGAAAAGCGGTTCAGAAACTATTGCCAACGACACCAGCAAAGGGAGTTATGGGTGCTGCGATTGAAGTGCGACTGTGTTTGGAGGGAACAAGCACTAATAGCGAAAAACCAAGTTTTATTCAATGGTAAAGCAGTGTTTACGTTTTACAAATTACATTTATTTTCCGAACAATATTATGTAGGTGCAGCGTGCAAAGAATGTATGACAGGGTTTAATTATTACGAAAAACCTTTTTCTTAGCGCCCCCTGAAAAGAGGCGCACGTCATTGTTATTCAGTGCAGCCCTTGCGGTGCATGGAAAGACGCGCTCGTAAGTTCGTCTGCAACGACACGCCCGCTCACGTGTTCTGGTGTTTCGAACTTGCATGCGTTCTGTGAATTATTGTGGGTAAGAATTTGATTTTGGTGTGCGCGAAGTTGCGAGGTGCGTCTCATCGTTGGTGAACGTGTTCGCTACGGCGTTCAACGGGCACCGGCACGACGCGACTAACATTTCACGCCCGCGGAAACAATGTGGTGTTCCAAGGATGCAATAGCAACACGCGTATGCCTGGCGAGCCCTCTCTTCTAGACAAGACACCGGGACAATGGTTCGGAGTAGCGTGCTCGCTGGATTTTCATGGATCAGTATTCCTGCTGCCCGGTTTCCTTCGTGGACACGAGGTGCCTACTATATTTCCTGTTATCGGTGAGCAGATCGCTAAGTTATCTGTCGCGAAAAAAATCGCATGTCTTGATACGTTACACTTAAGGTAATTTATCGGAACATAACGCAAAACATAGTATACGTAGTGTACGCACTTTCTGTACTTATTACGACATTTGTTGCTCATTGTGTATAGGGTGTGATAAAATTTTCGTTATTGTGACCATTGAATAAAACTGAAGTATCATTACTTTGGCGTGACCAGGCATCATTTCTTCTCGCTAGAACTGAAGCACACATGCAATGCTCTCTTTGAGTCCCCTGCTCATGTGCGAAGCAAATAAGCAACTCTGGAAACATGAGAGGTCCGCTGCTGCCTGCTTTACTCACGCTGTGGAATATGACACGAACGCAGAATAAAAGCTCCAAGAATAAGGTTTTCTAGTAAAACCAAGGCGAATTGAACGGTGGTACACTTAAACACCGCTGTTTAGTGACGGGTCTGTATTAGTTTAGTGCGTTGGCTTCAAGCGCACTCGCCAAGGGCTTGCCGTCTCGCCGTAGCGCGAGCCCTTAGAGATAAGGGCCTAAGAAAAATATTTTGAGGTCAAATTTCGCGCTAGTTCCAACAAAATGACGTCACTTTTTACCGGATATTGCGTCACATCCGCTTTATTTTTTGTTCCGCCGGAAGTGTTCCCTCCTCACACAGATGGCGCTAAGCCCCATAAGCACCTGATGAGCAGCCATTTTCTGAACGGATAGGCTTCTATGGAAGCTTCGCTAGCAGTTAGATTTACCTTGGACGGGCTTCCGTCAGACTTCAAACTTCTGTGTGTTGATCTAACTTGGAACCCTACCAAAAATACACGCTGTCGTCGTCTTCGCTCCATAGTTGCACTCGTACAGATCATATTGTACGGCATTCAAAATTCAGATTACCTGAATTCATGCTCATGCTTACGCTGCTGTAACAGGTGGGTCGTGTCAGAAAAATAACTTATGTCATGCTTTTACGCGTTGTATTGTTACCGGGCGTATTTGCTCTGCGTCGCTCGATTACGTCTAACTGCGTCGCTATCGAAACGGGGCAGCTGAGAACGTGTTACATAATAAGCGATACTCTGTGGCTTAACTATTATTAAGATAGCACAAATGCCAGCAATCGTGCAACGTAGGAGTCCTACGGGGGCATGGTCAGTGTGGTTGGTATGGTTTTCGATGTCCTTAGTTTTTTGGCGATAAGAATTTTTTCTCTGGCACTAAGATAACTTTTTTTTTGTTCGCGCTCAGTTCTAGGGTGAAAGCAACGTGTCATTGTGGTTAGAAAAATTGAATCTGTATACATGTGACGTAACTGTCAAAGCCGGAACGTTTAAAGGTACGTAGATAAGCACAAATAATTTTTTCCCGCCATGTTCAATGTCTTGCGTTGAAACTTTACAGCATACATCCCGCCCAAGGCATGCTGGGAGGATCTCCTACCAGGCAGCTTGGAAACCTCCAGACGCCGACATGCCTTACGTTCGGTGCAGCCGAGGTTATGAACTGTCAAGCGGAATATGCCCCTTGAAGAAAACGATTAGGTACGAGCATATTCAAGCTCCACGTAAAACGCCAAGTATGGTCACTGAAAATGTAAATTGTAATATTTCTGTTTCTAATCACCTGCTGTCGTGTTTCTGCTACTAAACTGTCACTTACATTATTGTATTGCTGACTCTTGTGCTAAACAGAAGTAAATTGCATTTGGTATTAACGTGCGTTTTTATATAAAATTTTCGTTTTCCGATAAACGTATTGCACAGGATACTAGATTCGAGGACCGCTTATGTATCGGTAAACTGACACCCTTTATTGTTTTTTTTTTTGGGGGGGGTGTACTATGTGTCTCACATTGCATGTTATCGGCAGTTGTGTGCAAAGTGGCAGTAACCGTTGCAATAATGTAAAATAACGGTCCTCTCCTTTTAGGATCCACTGTCCAGCAAGGAGGTTGCAGAATCAGCAACAGACATATTGACTGATGAAACACGATGGTGCGTGCAGCAAGGGAGGATTTGACTGCTTATCCCGACCACCTGCTTCTATAAATTTGTACTAACCACAGGCGAAAACAAGGAGAAATTCTTTGAATACCGGCGGCCTTCTATCAGCTAGACAAGTCCCTGAAGCTGTAAATCAATAAACTTATGTGTATTGATGACGATCACGCTAACTTTGATGTATTCTGCTTTGGAGGCATAAAGCAATAAAATATGAATTCTTTCCGAATGGTGCATGTTTTTTTTTCTTCGGAAATTTCCCTCTGAGTAGCAGTTTCGTACAATGCTTGATTTGGTCCTCTTTATGTGTGTTTTCTTTATGTAACCTTTCCTTTAGGTACACAGTCTTGTACGCCTTCGCAAGCCGTGTTCTACAGCGCATGCTCAGGAAAATCGAACATTGCCCCTCTGTTGCAAAACCTCTTTTCACTATCAGTTTCGTGTTTTTCCACCCACCCACGCAAAAAAAAACAACAAACAAAAAACTCATAGTTTCAAAATGCAGTTACGTGTGACATTTTGGGCAGAGGTTTCCGTTTTTGAAACTATGCCACAGTTATCTGTTGAACCATTAAAAAGCCTATCACCTGAACAAAACAAAGAACGCGCATTTGGCTTTCAGCAAAGGACAAAGCCGGAGGGGTTGCACATGTATTATTATGCACACTGCACGTATGTGTTAGTGGATTGAGTGAGTTGCTAGCATTACAGAAATGCAGACACTGCACGCACAACCGGCGCGATAAAAGTAAAGGGCTGACAATCACCCTCTTTTTGGCTGCTCTCTGGGTTTCATCTGTCCTGCTTATGTGCAAAGTGCCAGCAGTTATGGTATGCGGCAAACATTAGTGTACTTAGGAGAAGCACGACGCTGATCACATATTTTTTGCATTAGGCTCCATTCAGTATGACCGCTCTACCCGTGGTCCACCGACCCAGGTGTCGCCTAACAAGGGGTATGAGCCTCTTTTTTAACACGAAAGTGTTTTATGCCGAGGTCCACCAAGACTTCAGTGACGTATTTCCGTCACGGTAATGACGTCGAAAAAATATACACAATCAGATAGCAAAGAAAAAAAGTTCCGTCAACGATCATCGAACCCACGACCGCTCGGTCCGCAACAACAGATGCCGGGCACGCTATACACTGCGCCACGGTCACAGACTCTGGAGGCTTTACAAACGCGCCTTTTATATCTACCACTCTCCCGGTCGGCAGGGTGGTGTTGCCCTCCGGGAGCGGTAAAGTAAAGTAATTCGTCATTAATTTGGCCTCCGCAATTAGCACCTGCAACGCGCTACATGTCCCTCCCATTCGGCGCGTTCACAACAGAATTTTAATTTTGTCATTGCCTGAACACACCGCGAGGTGGCAACCTTGCTCATAGCTCTGCGACGCGCGCCTGCCTCACCTGGCTGTAACACCGCGTTCCCCGCTCACGCGCTCGCCCCTAGAAAAATCGCGGCCGGGCTACCGGGGCGGCACGACGCGCTTTGCGTTTCTCTCTAGTCCGGTCAATCACATTTTAACATGCCGCGGGATGGCGACCACGTTCTGCGTCCAATATGCGACGCTCTTCTGGCTATCACACCTAGTTATCTGACTACGCTTTCACCGTTAACTACTACAGGTACCACAAGGGTTTGTTTAATCATTTAGCAGGGACGTTAGTCATCGGGATGGAGATGTACCACCAATCATCAAAGTGGGCACATTCACGTTGAACGGTGCTATAGCTGCCAAACATCAATATGCATTGTGCAAACTCTCTGATATCAATGTACAGTAAACATTCAGTTACTTCTGTAAGGGCACGCTTTACTTTCGTGTTATTCCGGTTCCTATGACGGAGAGATCAACCATGTTTTTCTTTCGATCTTCTTTCGGCGACACATTTCGGACCACTCGCTACGCGCATGATCAGCTCAGCCAAGTGTCGTCTAGCAAGAGAAGCGTGGCTCTTCCTTTAGGACTTCTTTCTGTGCACGCCTAATATTTCGTAGTTCTTTCTGCGGCTTTATTATGCAGCATACAAATATGTACACAGAGTGATCAGAACTATCACGGAGGATGTCATATGGCCTGCCCTTTCCTGAATACACACGCTGGAGCTTTGTAATAATTACAGTACATGTCTGCTTAGAGCACGAAAGTTGCGGTGTCCGTGGCAGATGTACGCTTGCCTCATCGCAAGAAAAATCACAAAATAATGCCCTTTGGAGTTGGCTTAGAGCTTGCATGCCTCATAACGTCACACCTTCGCCCACAAGCATCGTGTCGTTCAAATGTGGCCTGCCACTAAAACGATAACTAAAAAAAGCAGGTGATTGACAGGTATTATTATTCATGAGTTGTGCCATGTGTACGAGACAAGTATCCTCTCTTGATCCAATTACGTAGATGTTTAAGCGTTACACTTTGCAGCTCTCGAGAAAACCGCGTTCCGGCTCTTGATATGCGCTCTTGTATTATTTTATTTTTGCGTATGCATCCATTTACAATTAGTGCGTGTTTTTCTGATATCATTCAGCATTCATATATAATATGTTCACACGTACCAGCCAGCTACTTATTACGCGAAGATTTCAGACATTTCTTCGGGTTTTGCGAGAAGCATGTAAAACTGACTTAACGTGGCGTATACGGCGAGCGGTTTGTATATCAATTTTCTGCCTATGCTCTTCGCCGGGAGGAGCTATGTTAATTCTCCCGCGGCACTTCTTTCCCGCCTTCAGCAGCCTCCCTGCTTTGTAAGCTTCACGTTTTGTGAGTATCCACGTTTCCATTGCTGATCCCACATTTGAAGGTGGACAAAATGGCAAATAGCCCTGTAACAAAGGGATGACTGGTATTTATTATCACATAACACGTAGTTTGATAAGCACGAATCACGGAGTCAATGAAAGTGTACGAGCAGGAGAAAAATAACTGAAGTATTATAACCACGTCAACCTATGCTTAAACGGCATAGAAGTTGGACCAAGAGAGGATTGCCCAGCACATCTATCATGGTACTGCTATAAAATCTCTGGTCTTTATTGATATTGGCGGGTCGACCACATTTTAATAATAACCACGGTTCATCATTTTCACATATAAGAGGTGACTGGAGAAATGTGATCAAAGAAGAGGAAGATGTCAAGTGTCGCATGACGTATAACCACGCGACTAGAAGAAGAGAAAAACGACGTCGATGATATAAAAAGAGAAGATGACGTGGGGCCCGGGGTGTTTTCGAACGACACCGCGTGAGCGAGGGACGAGCGTCGCCGGCATGTGTTCCGAGCGCTCCGGCTCTTCTTCGTTCTACGGCATCGTACCGTAGCCACTGCCCGTTCGAGGACACGTCCACAGACCTGGACCTGGGACTACCAGCAACGCCCAGGACGCCCCATCGGCTGTTGGCCCGAGCGCACCGACCTACGGACCGCTCTGTAGGCTTCAACCGAGCCAGTGTCTCTTCCCGGGAGATGCTGGCCATCTCAAGGACCTGCGACGGCCAGATCTCTGAACCGAGCCTCCCAGCATCAACAGCCACGCCAACACGCGTCCTTAAACGGACCAAGCCCGCCCCATCGACTCCAGCGACCTCTTATATATGCTAACTCCAAGTCGCCTGGAATCTGCGAATGTTTTGTTCGCTGCCTCTTCTAATGAGCGAAGGCGACGCGTTTGGCCTCGGTCACCACAATTGTCACGTCCTACAAGCAGTCATGCACTTAAATTATTAAAATGCGCCAGCGCGTGTGTTCCGAGAAGCAGCTTCCTTGTGACGCCTTCCGCAAAGGTTCGTATTTCTTAGCGTACGTATAGAGACGGTGAATTAAAACCGCTAAAGGAAGCGCGAAAAAAACACGTGGCACGCGCAGCACGAAGTGCGAAAGAGTGCAAGGCTGTGCTTCCGTTGCCGTGGCACACCTGGCTGATCCAAGCATGCGATGAGCGTAACCTCCTGGAATGCGTCGAAGAAAGAAGAGCGAATGAAAGAAGAGGCGCAGAGCGGTGGCCGTATAAAATCTGCGAGCCGTTTTGTGTAAACAGTATACCGTGTACTGTACAACGTAACGTCTATTTTAACGTGAGAACGCTCGATACTGTGAACGGGCACTAAAGGTTATTTCCGTAACCTCTATTTTAAAAATAAATTTCTGCTTTTTAATACAGGTTAATTTTGCAAAGGTTACTAGATAACTTCTAGTTTATAGGTACACACATTTGTGAAAATGTGCACCTTTAGTAAACGTTACCGTGCTATAGACGGAGATGGCTAAATCAGGGCATCACATGTTTTACGCGGCTCTGTGGTGTGTTAACCCAGGGATTTCCAGTTACGCGAAGGTTTTAAGGTTTCCTAGTGACAACGGGTGAGCACAAGTATTTGGGTTCATTATTGGAGCAGGTATTAATTTGCACGAGTACATGAGTAAATCCAGTTCTTTGCAAGCCTGACTGGGCTGACATAAGCGCACTGTCGCTAGACTAATTCGTCATGACGAAAGGTTGCCTGTTGCTGCAAAATACGTTTAATGAAAAGCTTGAATGCATGTTGCTCGGTGACACAGTTAGTTGATCTTTTTACTTTTGCCAAATAGTTCAATTGATGTGAAGCAATTATATGCTCCTTCCTGTTCATGGAAATGCATGTAGCCAGTGTGATAGTTTGTGGACCTTTACTTCTAATACTGTCACTGAAATGCATGTAATGGACTCCCTGATGCTTTGAGAAATCGTTGACCAGGGAATGTCTCCAGAGCCAACCTTCCGACAAGTGGACCTTTTCTTCGTCAAGGCAGTGCTGCTGCCCTGGCGAAGACAAGTCAACTTGTCCAAACATTGCCTCTAGCGGCATTCCCTGTTGAACGATTTCTCATCGCTTCACGCCTCCACCTTCCCTTGATCTTCGATTTGGTTTGGGACTCAAGTTCTGTAAAAAAATATGTGCGCCGTCATAAGAAACGTGATTGAGTCAAGCACCGGCGTGGCCTGCTCGTGATTCTTAATAATTTGCGCATTGGCTCGGATACTCTGGGTTCAATGTTTGCTCGTCAGTTGTGAATTAAAGCTGCTTTTGTAGATTGACGCTTTCACACTACGTGTATGTCTCTGTTTTTTTAGTACAAAACATGTGATTAAAAAAATAAGATTTATATTTTACTTCTGTTGATAGAGTTTTGTCTTATTGAGAAATCGGTCAGCTTTAGTTGTCCACTTCACAACACATGAACAAAATACAAAGATGGTTAACCAATTTTAACGAATGGCCGCGTCACCCGAGTGGCCAGTGGATCTGCAACATAGCATGAACACATTCCGCTTGTATGCGGAATGCGAAAGGAGGGCTTTTGCGGGAACCCTCCTCATCTCGGTTTCGCGCCCTTTCCCTCTATTTGCTGACCTCACCAGTGATGTCATGGAAGAAATGTTTTGTTTGTGAATTATTTCCAGTAAATACCAGGCAACCGCCAGTGGTGGAAGCGGCGCCCCCGCAGCGTATCAGCATGCGACAGCGCGTCCCATGGGAGGTATAGGGAGTTTCCGCCCCCTGCTTTAGCTACCAATATACGCCAATTCGTCCAACTGTCCCTGTACGACAAAGTTTGCTGAATAAAGCTGTTCCCACTCAGCATCTTTTTAAAAAATGCGAAATTTTCAAATGCACACCGTGTCGCAACGGTTTCAAGCAGTATGCATAACACTCTGCATGAATTCCAGTGTTTGCCCAAATGTTCTAAGATCTACGAGATGTTTGCCATATCGTACAGTAAAGCACATCAGAGTGTTCCCACAATACACTGTCTTGTACACAAGCAGGTATTCAAGCAACTCTTTCTGCTTTGCCAGAAGTGTCTGCCTGGAAATGATGCACAACCAAGAAGCCCATTAAGCTTTCCATAGAAATGAATGTCTTACCAAAGACTCGAACTTCGCTATCCTTATTGTAGACTTTATGATAAAACTGGAAAATTGAGATGCTGCTAAGTATTTTTTGTGAGGTTTTCGCGAAGTGGGGAGAACACAGTGCGAAAAATACACAGACTTAAAGAAATGCGAAAAACACCAGAAAAGAACTCTTGTCGTGTGTACCACCGTTCGAGTGGTTTTCGACGTCAGCGAAGTTAGAATTGTAAGTACACTTTAAAAGGGGTGTAAATATTAGTAAGGTTCACTTTGTGAATGAACACGTTGGACACTAGCTTCTTGATCAACCGCAGCTTAGGCAATGTGGTCTTTATTCATGGTAAAAATAAACAGATCACTTGTGATGAGGACAACAGAAGACCTGGACACCATACTAGTCCCTTTACTTTGTCAGAAATTGTGTCCACAGTCAGAACACCATGTATTAATCATAAGTAGCACAACATAATGCAAAACATCAAAATAACGAGAGGGAAGAAACAACGTAATTCAACAACGTGGTTCAACAGATTCAACTGAACTAATGGGCCTTGCACAACTCGCACTCCTCCTGACAGCTTAGAATATGCACATGTAACCCTGGCAAATTCAACTGCTGATATGTGACTAATGAAGTGGTAATACCATTTTCTTTATTCATGCAATACCATAAAATGCACGTGCTTCAGAATACACACTGTCATTTAGCAGATGTCTGTCACATCATATGGCCGCAATTATATCGCTGCAACACGGTTATTCTTTGAAGCTAAATGAATCCAAGCTAAGGATGTTAATGTATCTTGATATGGGTCTCGTTGTTTTTTTTTTTTGCTAGGAGACACGCAAAGTGCGCAATGCTAAATTGTCGTCGAGAAGTCTTCTCACTTGCTTATATTCTGTGCTTCGGTGGGTTCTCACATCTGCATGGCGGCAGAAGGATGTCCAGGGTAGTTCACTGTATCCATGGTAGACGCTGCAAAACGAGAGCGCACGGTTATGTCACATGTCAATGCGCACGGATAGGCACCGAGACGGAGGATCAAAACAAAGAAATCAGGTTTGAGAACAGAATAAATAGAAAACAAAGTTGGCCTTAATGCGCATTTTATCACATGACAACGTGATAACCGCGGCCGTTTCCTCTAGGTATGTTGCCTGACTGCATAGTGCGTCATTTTTGCTTTATCGCTAGCAAGGAAATTGTATCATACAAAACGACTTTTTTAAGGCGCACTCGAGTGTCGTTTGAGTGGTCGTGCGAAGCGTGAGCTATATTCACAGGAGTTTGGAAACACGCATCACACATTGTCGCTATGAGAGCTTAGTGATATTATTTTTTCATTGCACGTTTCACGTGCCGAAATGTGCACAACGACACCTAGAGGTGCCTGAAGCGACGATAAGGACGCGCGCAAAGAGAGAGAACATAAGTATTACTTACCATTTTTTTTTTCCTGACTGTGCCGAGCACGCATCGTCTGTTTGGGGATACACAGCGGCACGCTCGCTTGAATGGCTGGGCTATCGCGAAACCGTCGCAGTCGCAGTGCGGCATGTTACACAGGCGTCAAAAGAAGTCTTTCACGGCCAGCGGCGAGAACACAGTGAGGCTGCAGGCACAAAGCGCGCTCACACGACCGACACAGCTGGTCAGTTGAGAAGTGGCGTCCACAATGGCAAGATAGCATATGGTGAATTCGACGACGGCTTCGCTTCCGCATGACACACGCCGCTGGCAGCCTCCGTTGGCAATTAGGAACTTGAACGACACTCTTCTCGCGTTTCCTTTTCTTTTTAGATGTGAAGCATCTTATAGCGGAGTTCAACCCGGTGGTGGGTGGTGGTATGCGGCGTGACCACGCTTACTGCACATGCGGAAGCCCTCTCCACACACATCCTCTCCCTCTCCCGTTTGTCTCTCTCCCCTCCACTCTCCACTCCCCCTCTGAAACGCGGGCTCTACATGCCGAAACGCTGCTTCGCATCGCCTCATGGTCCCCTTTAGCGGGAGATCGTGTGATTTTTTCTTGTATCTTTTTTTCCTTCGAGTGCGCATGCATCGCGAAGCGTCCATATTGTTTGGGCTGCGCCGCGTCTGGCTGTCGCTCGGCAAGCTAGCGGGCCGCAGCCGCCAAGGTTAAAGGGCGTTTTCTCGCTTCCTCTCGAACGCGTACAGCACCCGTTCAGAACGGCCGCATGAAGGAAGTCACGTATATTTTTTCCTTCGGGCTATCTGTGCAGGGGATTTTATTCAGTGCTGTGAGGCACGGCGCCCCTAGCCAACTCATTATATGACAGCGTATAATGAGTGTATACATGGGGTGCCGATCGGCCACATGCAGGGTTCGCAGGCTTTTCCTTGTATTTCTTTCTTTGTTTCCTTCTTTGACTTCTTTCCCCGGCACAGCTGCAAGCATGCCAACCAGCGCTGAAGGCATTATGGAAAGCTCCGGAAAAAAAAATAAAGAGAAAGCATGCCAGAGCAGGTGAAATGGGAGCTTTTTTTTTGTTTTCATTCTTGAACACCATTTGGCGAATGGTGTGAGATAGTGATTTTACCTCCTTTCTCCCGTAGAATTTTGTAACGAAGTAAAATTGAGGACGCAGAAACTTATTAGAGCCATCTTATTAAATCCAAAGGGAGAATCGCCCAGATGCAGGTTGTAATAAAGATAACTGTAGCCCTTAATACGCCCAATTAGGCTAGTTTGCGTTTGCAGTGCGGTGTCCTAACGCATCCCGCTGAAGTATGTGAGTGTGTGGGTAGATTATCTTTGATTGGAGCTTAAACTCCATCCATCTTTCGACTTAAACTATTGAATTTAGCATTGCGCCATACGTTGATTCTTGGATGTGGGCGCGAGAAGACAAGGACGAAGGGAAGAAGGACATTCACACTGGCGCTACTGACAACAAAAAAAACGTTTATTTTCAATCACCAATCCTACTTATATACCTATTTTTGCACACGACATTCACGTGACCACTAGCCTATAACATGAAACAACCAGCAGTACAATCAACATGATAGGGTTGAAAACCTCCTATGACGAAATTGACCGCTTCTGCATCACCGGCAACCAGACAGACCTTAACACCTGCGCAGGTAGTCTAATTCCTTTTTGCTCAAGGATAGTGACGTTTTGCTGACACAACGTTCGCCAAAATAGTCTATCTGTTCAGCTTCGATTACTAATCTAGTAATTTCGGACTTGTTCTTGCCAAGTACAACAGTCTGTTCAAAATTGGGTCGGCACGTGCATTTATGGCAGTATAGCGCCAAACACCCGTCAGGGAGCGTCTTGCCCACTTTGTTGCTGTGCTCTCTGAGCCTATCATTGAGGCAGCGGCCGGTCTGCCCAATCTAAAACCGGCCGCATGACAAAGGAATCCGGTAAACGACGCATGTTTTGCATTGAAAAAATGGCTTACTGTGCTTCTTCAGGCATATTATACTAAACTTCTCTTCAGGGTTAGTTTTCTTGCATGTTTATATGGGGCGGAAAACAGAACACGAGTGTTAGATTTGCCTGCAATCTTCTTAAGGTTATGCGATACTTGATTAATGTAAGGAACCACCGCTACACTCGCTTTCTTAAGGGCGGGCTAACCTACGGTGATGGACGTATCTTGCGTACCTTTAGCCCGGCGGAGTAGGCATTCTGTTACAGAGACTATCAGATGGGTGAGGTAGCCGGCTGATTGTAGCCGTGACACTTGATGCCTAAAACTTTCGTCTACCAAATATGCACATGATTTGTTGAGCGCATTGTTGAGACACATTTTGGCAATGCCTTTTTTTATGAGCTTTGAGTGGCTAGAGTTGAAACTGAGTAACGCCTTCTTAGTCCTGGGCTCATACGCCCAGCAAGTGTGAGTATCTGTGAAATGTGTGTGTGAGTATCTGTGAGCCACTCAAAGCTCATAAAAAGAGGCATTGCCAAAATGTGTCTCAACAATGCGCTCAACAAATCATGTGCACATTTGGTAGACGAAAGTTTTAGGCATCAAGTGTCACGGCTACAATCAGCCGGCTACCTCACCCATCTGATAGTCTCTGTAACAGAATGCCTACTCCGCCGGGCTAAAGGTACGCAAGATACGTCCATCACCGTAGGTTAGCCCGCCCTTAAGAAAGCGAGTGTAGCGGTGGTTCCTTACATTCATCAAGTATCGCATAACCTTAAGAAGATTGCAGGCAAATCTAACACTCGTGTTCTGTTTTCCGCCCCATATAAACATGCAAGAAAACTAACCCTGAAGAGAAGTTTAGTATAATATGCCTGAAGAAGCACAGTAAGCCATTTTTTCAATGCAAAACATGCGTCGTTTACCGGATTCCTTTGTCATGCGGCCGGTTTTAGATTGGGCAGACCGGCCGCTGCCTCAATGATAGGCTCAGAGAGCACAGCAACAAAGTGGGCAAGACGCTCCCTGACGGGTGTTTGGCGCTATACTGCCATAAATGCACGTGCCGACCCAATTTTGAACAGACTGTTGTACTTGGCAAGAACAAGTCCGAAATTACTAGATTAGTAATCGAAGCTGAACAGATAGACTATTTTGGCGAACGTTGTGTCAGCAAAACGTCACTATCCTTGAGCAAAAAGGAATTAGACTACCTGCGCAGGTGTTAAGGTCTGTCTGGTTGCCGGTGATGCAGAAGCGGTCAATTTCGTCATAGGAGGTTTTCAACCCTATCATGTTGTTGATTGTACTGCTGGTTGTTCCATGTTATACGCTAGTGGTCACGTGAATGTCGTGTGCAAAAAATAAGTATATAAGTAGGATTGGTGATTGAAAATAAACGTTTTTTGTTGTCAGTAGCGCCAGAGTGCGCGTGTGTCCTTCGTCGTTTCGCGCCCACATCCAAGAAACATGACAGACCAACAAGCCCGCATCGCTACCCTCGTCAATTCCATACGTTGAGTTCGGTTTAGTGTGCAAGCGAGTGCTACCATCGAAAGCTGTTTAGAATTCCTTAAATTTTCTTTGTCGCCAACGTTTATAGAAACCAGGGTGTACTGTACTTGCAAACACAAGCGGTGTGTGCAACTTCTTACCCAACACTAGTACTGACTAGTGTCTCTAGCTCAACTACACAGAGACCTATTTGAGTGCCTTAGGGAGCTGACGTTCGGAAATTCGTAGGAAAGTCAACAATCATTTTAACTTTTATATAATGTACATGGTTTGTTTTGATAATGAACGTGCTTTCATTTTTATAGCTATTCAAGACTGTCTTGACCCACTATAAGGGACGATGAAAATGCCGCGTGAGGGGAGCATTACATTCCTTTACTATACGTTTTTAGCTACCAATAGCAAAACGTCTTGTTATTAGGAATGGAGGACAAGTTGGCAAACCTTGCCATTTCTTTCCACGCGTCTAAATCGTGTAACAGAGATTTACTTCAGTGCTGAATAAGTGATGCCAGACTTCCACGTTGGGACAACTCTTTTGCTTACCCTTGCTTGTCCCGAGGGAGAAGAGTTTCCATCCCGACAAGACTGTTGCTCATTTGGAAACGTGTTTAGAAGCACAGATAAGACTGCTCGAAGGAGTAGCATTGACGCAACATTTTTTTTTTCGCGTTGAACAAGTTCCTGTTCAAACAAACATAAGGAAAGGCCGCAATTAAAAGTGAAAATAATTATTTAGTGAAACAAGCGCTGCGTTGGCCTTCTGCGTCGTTGCATCTGCGCTAGAACAAATGAGAACCTCCTGTAAGCACTATCGCGCCTTGCATAATATAGCTTAACGTACGCGTGAAATTTACAAAACGTACAAAATAAACGCACTTACAAACGCTGAAACCAATTTGTAAAAGTTGTAAAAGTAGATGAAAGCAGGAGGCAAAGGAAGGGGCTACACTATTATTTGCGCTTTATAATACTGGCAGCTGGTCACGTATATTGGAATGCGTTTATGTCTCGTTTAGTAGAGCCGCGAGCTCAATACCAGCCGTCCATTGTTTTTGTGGTGTTCCTCCTCCGGTGCGTATCGCCATCAAATACACATTTTGCTAACGTCGTTCGAAACTGGCTAGGCGAAAGTTGAAGAGGTCATTTCTGCAATGAGATAGCTGTTGGCCGTTCCCTTGAACGGCATCGACTCATTCGGTAAATGCGACGTCTTAATAAGGTAATGTCTCTCGACTTCTAGCAGGTTTAAAAGTACGCATCGGGAAGGGCTCGTGGAAACAGGAAAAACGCTCTGTTGGTATTTCATGCCAGATGTGTCACACAGCGCTCCTGCCCTGCACTGGACAAATACGCAATTCTGGGGAGCCATTTTGAACTGTATGTCTAGTGGACATGTCCACTTCGGCCTGACGTCATCAGAGCGCGTTCAGTTGCTGCAAAAAGCCGCAAGTCATGATGTAATCGCGCAGGCGTGTTTAACGGGAGGCCGCGTTAAACCCAGTTCGCGGGCTAACGCGAACACAGAATCCGAGGTTATGGACGACCTCCGCGATTCGCGCGGCCAAGAGCGGATGTCCGAAGGCTGCGTTCGCCGCATTATAGCGCATTCCGTTCCTCTCAATTGTGTCAAGAGTTGCGGTCCGCCACGTCAAAATGACGTGGCGGATGAAGAACCGGAAACTGCTCGTCAAGCTCCGGCCAATTAACGGCGGCAGGAATGGACAGTCCACGAAATGGTCAGTTCGGGAATAGCTCCCTTGCTCATACTGTGGCGTCCGTTCGGGTAATGTAGCTGTAAAGCTATGTACATAGACAAATGCCACATATTTGAAAAACACCCAAGTATGTAGTTCAATAGTGCGCACTGGCACTTGTTGGTTAAACATTATTGAACACACAGCACACGTAACGACCACGACACAGAGTGGTCGTGTGTTCCCTTTCTCTGTCCTGGTCGTTACGTGTGCTGTATGTAGAAGACGCTTTATTATTATTTATTATTTATTTATTCAATATTGTGTGCCTTTTCAGGTCTATACAAGACAGGGCATACGAAATAAAGTGGACTTCATATTAGTAAAATGAAAAAGGCAAAACCCGCAGTGCAAGGTAAGTATAATAGCGACAACAGCAAAAAAAGAAAAAGCAACAGATGAACCATGCATATAAGCATTTCAAGTGTGTAAGAAAGAAAAAAAAAGCTAGCATACACGTTCAAGACAAATAATAATATAGCAATAACAAGGTTGTACCCTAGGAACAAGATAACATGAAATACACACAGGTGAAAACTGTTGAACACGAGTAATAATGTGCAAGTACATGCGCGATACATTGTTTTTCCTTTCATTTGCACACCGATACCAGCGAACCTATTGCAATGCCTCTAAATGAGATTCCAGCAGCGACGAAAATGAATCAAGGGACTAAGCACTGACGACGTCATTCGGAAGGTCATTGCACAACTCTATACCTGCAGGCAAATAAAGAATACTTAAACGTGTGCCAACGTGACAAGAATGGGCGTATGCATTTCTCGTTGTTAGTTCTGCTGGAGTGACGGTTCGGAGCTTTTAGGTATATGTCCTTATTTATATTTACTGAGTTATTCGAATGAAGGAAAAGAAACTTCACACAAGCCAGCTGTCGTCCACTAGCGGGAGTTGCGACACGTGCTCGCAAACGCAGCGCGGAAGCACTCTCCTGCCTGGCATACATTGAATAAATGAATCTAAGAGCCCAATTTTGGATTTTTTCTAATACATCAGTCATGTTCTTTTGGTGCGCGTTCCAAACTATTGCTGCGTATTCTAGGACGGGTCTAACTAGTGTTTTGTACGATGTTTGTTTAACCTGAGGAGAAGTGCCAGTCAGTTTACGCCTTAAAAAGCCAAGTTGCTCGAATGCTCGGGCAGAAATCTGATGAATACGAACATTCCACTTTAAAGACTGCGTTATTGTGACCACCAAGTACTTTACGGTATTCACGTGTTTGATGACTGCCCCAGAGAGGGTGTATATTTAAAGTGGATTGGTGTCTTTCTCTGGGTAATTGTAATACACATAGTTTTATCTGTATTAACTTGCATACCGTGTTTTTCACACCATTTTCCAATAAGCTCTAAAGATTTGTCGACTTTTACCTGGTCCTCTGTTGTGATAGTAGGAGAGTATATGACGCCGTCGTCTGCAAAGAGCCCCATTGTAATACCTGCTTCCATAGCCGTGTAAATGTCAATAATGTAGATGAGGACGAGTGTTCGTCCTATAGTACGGATCCCTGGGGAGCTCCAGAAAACACGCCGGCGCGGTTTGACTCAGCATTATTAAAAGAAACATACTGGGTACGATTGGAGAGATAAGCAGCAGTCGAAGATACTATTTTCGAGTAAACGCGAAATGATTGATGTTTTTGTATGAGTAACGAGTGCTGGACGCGGTCGAATGCTTTAGCGAAATCAATAAATATCGCATCTACCTGTTGTCTAGAATTAATAGCTGTGGCAAAAACAAGGGTAATTTCTAAAAGTTGTGTAGTGGTCGAAAGCTTCCTTCGAAAACCGTGTTGCTTGGGGTAAAGCACATTATTATCGTCCAGGTAGTTCATCACTGCTTTATTTATTATATGCTCCATTAATTTACAACATGTGCTTGTCAGTGATATTGGCCTGTAGGTGTTTAATAGTTGTTTGTTCCCGCTTTTATGGATAGGAATCACTTTTGCCAGTCACCAGGAAGCACCGCTGTTTCTAACGACAAGGAAAATACCTTCTGCAGGAAACCGGATAACTGAGCAGCATAGCGATTAATAAATGCATTAGACATTTCATCCGAGCCTTACGACATTTTGACGTCAAGTTGAAGAAGCAGGTTGCGTATACCAGATTCTGATATTGTTACCTCTGGCATGCAGCCTTCGTTATTAGACAATGCTAAATACGAAGGCTGCGTACGTGTAAAAAACTCACTGGAAGAAAGTGTTAAAAGCATCTGCAATGGTCCGCGCGTCTTCAACGATACTACCCGATATTTACATTTTAGTCACAGAGCTATCTGGTTTGTATAAGTACTTCCAAAATTTACGCGGTTGGTTTACCATAAAATCAGTTAAAGTGCTTGAGAAAAAGTTGTCTCCAGTCGCCTTTATTTCTGTTTTTAACTGGCGCGAAAGCTCGTTGAGCGCGACGGATTTGTTTTTTTTTTTTGTCTGCGGATTATAAAACTAGGGGCACCACTTTGGGGCACTTTCTTGCAAGAAATAGCGAGAAAATTTGGAAGCATTTTAGGTACTCAGAAAGTTGAGATAAGCGATGAAAATTCACTGCTAGCTGTGCACAAAGTTTTTGCTGAGGGCGAAGCAGAGCACGCCAGAGCATATTTCACTCTATGGTATTCGTCATGTAGGGCTTCAACGTGCATGCCTCTTCATACATGCCGCGAAAATTTAGAACAACAGTAATTGCACTTGCATATTTAGCATGGAGGCTTTCCAGTGGGTCACTGCACAATTCGATAAGTAATTGGCATATTTTGTTTGCAAACGTGTTTCGAATGCGCAACCACTGTTGCCACAACAGGAATCCTGGAACGTCTTCTAACTTTTGCCATACGCAAGGGGGGCGATAAAAATGATTTGGGAAATTTTAGACCAATTTCTATACTCCCAATCTTATCGAAAGGCCTGGAAAAGATTATTCACGCACGACGTTTTCGCTTCTTGAATAAAGACTGTCTCATTTCATTGGCCCAGTACGGGTTCTTGAAAGGAAAATCCACAGAACAAGCACTACTTGCTCAAAAAGAATGTATAATAGATGCCTTTGAAGACAAAAATATAGTACTAGGTGTATACATCGACTTCTCAAAAGCATTTGATTGTGTGCAACGTAGCCTACTACTGTATAAGCTAGAACACTATGGCGTACGTGGGAGGTCCAATGACCTTCTGCGTTCATACCTTCGCCATAGAAGTCAATTTGTCACAAATTACACTTTCAATTCAAAGACTAAACGCCTGAAGTCCGGGGTGCCCCAGAGCAGTATACTCGGCCCGCTCTTATTCATCGTCTACATAAACGACATTTGTTCCTCTTTTAATAATTGTAAGCGGATAGGTTACGACGATGATACAGCCCTTTTTTTCAGCGGAGTAAAGCCGGATGGGTTGGTATCTTTAGCTAATGATGCGCTTGGAGAAGTACCAGCGTGGTCAAAAAGAAATTCCTTGAAAATTAACACAAAACAGACTCAAGCCATAATTTTCAGCACTAGACAGAGAGTTACTGAACTGACAAAAAAGTTGTATCTTCATAATGACGTAATTAGTGTTGTTAGAGAGATCAAAGCTTTGGGTGTCACTTTCACAGAAACATTGTCGTGGAATAAGCATGTGCAAAATGTTTGCAACAAGTTAAATTCCGTCACTGCATTGATTAATAAAAACCGTCAAATATTACCAGAAAAAGCTAAACGTCTGATATACAATGGAATATTTTTATCGACATTAAATTATTGTCATCTTGTATGGGGTACTACATCCTCTGACAACTTGAATAAACTCGGTATATGCCAAACGCGCAATTCGTGCAATAGCCAACGTTTCGTATGCTACTCATACTGCCCCTTATTTTGAAGCATTTAATATACTCAAAGTTAAATTCGTCTACGCATTCCGTCTTTCCTGCACATACCGTCTCGCCATGAGGACTAATAACACCGAATTCATCAGTTCGTTTCGCCTAGCAAGACGTCACTGTACATCCGACACAAGAAGTCAGGATGACTGGATCCAGCCAATATGCCGCACAGACTATGGCAATCAGTCTGTATCGTATCAACTAGCTGTAATCTTAAACAAATACGCAAAACATGGCATAGCCGCTGAGTCGGCTTCAGCGCGCACCTTTCGCTCATTCTTATCGGGTGAAGATTAGACTTCGTTTCACACTAACAACTAGTTGTATTCATCAGTCGCAGAATGATACGTACGGTTTATCTGTTTGCGCATGCCGTTTTTTTTTCTCTTTTTGACTGTGTGCATTTGGCTTGCTCATTCTCTTTCGGAAACTGTTTAGTTTTTTTTTTGTTTTTTTTTTAATAGTGAATCTTTTTGTACTGTGCGTTGAAATTGTAATTTTTTTTCAGCAATAGGACTTATTATCATGGTCCATATAATAAACCGAGGCTATAACATTTCGCATACTAGAGAAATGTGCTCAGTGTTGGTAACTACTATCTGCTTTAGATTTCGTTCAAATGATGTTACGTTCATGTCGTTTACCAATGACTACGGCATGTTTTTAACGTTTTTTATGTTCTCAATGTAATACTGATTTATTGCCTTTGCAGTTTTTTGTTGGATTATTTATCAACTTCTGTTGTACACGTCACATTACGTACAACTGTTCGTGTTTTTCTTTTTTTTTGTCCTTTTTTCCATAAGTCTTATGAATGTGTACTACTATGTATAATGACGTATAAAGACCAGATCTTCTCATGTTTTTCCTAGTAATCGCTACATTTGCCTCTTCCTGTCAAAGTGCATTCAAATCAAATGTTTTATTTCCAGCAAAATCAATTTTTGTGGCCGGAGCTTTGTCAAGCCGTAGTATTGCGGCTTTTTTTCCGTCATCCCGCATATTTCTCTATGAGAAATAAAAGTTGATTGATTGATTCATTAGTGATTAACTTTTCGTTTCCCAAAAGTTCAGCTGAACCATGATTAAAGTGCTCGTTCACGAGCTAACGCTATGGGCTTCGCGCGTGAACACAGTAGCTATAGACGTCTCGAGTTCAGAGGGATAATCAGTATTGCGGCCATGGAGGAGACTTCTCGAATGTCATGTAGCAACAGCTGCAAAGATGTAGTGCACATAGGTTCGTAGCGGCCTTTATTTCTCCTATCAACAAAATAAAGACCGTCCATTGCAGAAAAACTGGTATGAAAAGCGATATTGCCCTGGCTCCAGAAGGCGCAAGATTACACGGTTTCGAGCATTGGCTGCGAGCTAATGAGAAAACCTCGGCGCCACTGCGCATTCGACCAACAATCAGGTTGTGCTCCAAACAGCTGAGACACGTTATTTATGTTTCTGTTGGCACAGTTGTGATTAGAAAGCACCCGGAACCTTCAGGTTCCCGGTGTTCGTCGAATGCACCTACCGTATTTACCAACGTGGCATAACGTTTCACAAGCATATACGAGCCTGAGGTGCACAGTGGGAACTGACACAGATGGGCTGAAAATTGTCGCATCTGCTCTCACTTCTTTAATTTGAGCTGATATTTGCCGTGTATTGCAAGCCTGCCTATGCTTCATCCAAATAAAGTATAGCTCAGTCTATGAGCCCGTGCTCAGCTAGAAGCACGGATGGGCGGATGGATGCTATGAGCGTCCCCTTTATAACGGGGCGGTGACAAGTGTGCCAGCAGGCTCGACAAAAAAAAAGCACTTTACTCTTCTTTTCCTTAGTGTTGGCCTAGAAGTCTCTACTTCAATTAAAACTATCTTACTCCAGAAAAAAAAAAACTCAAATTTTCAGCCCAGTTATCTGCCATTTACGGCAGAATATACTTATTTTTTTCGAATAATTCTTTTTGTCCTTTCTCTCTAATTTCGTACAAGCAACACTTTAACGGTGTCTTACTTATTTCAATCGTGGGTGTGTTCAGCTTTCCATTGTCTCTAAAACCCAAGGCGTCATGTAGGCTCGTGCCCAAACGTACACCTGGGTGGATATCTCCACATTCACTCAGAACATGCTCCGCTGTTTCCTTATCTTCCCCGCAGCACGTGCATTGTTGTTCTTCTTTACTGAATCTCGCTTTATAACTACGCGTTCTAAGGCAACTAGATCTCGCTTCAAACAGTAAAGCGCTTCCCCTTGAATTATCGTAAAATGCCTCCCTCCTCATTTCATTTTTGCCCTTTCGGTAGTTGCCCAAAGCCGGTTTTTTCTCCATAGCTGCCGTCCAGTAAATCCTCTCCGCCTCTCTGACTTATCGGTTAACGCTCTTTGTCGACATATTGCTTACACTACCAGCCGTATATTTACTAGTGAGCGTCCTAGTTCTTTTTCTCCACTGTGTGTCCACGTTCTTCCTATACAATAAGGGAACACCTTCTCTGCCCATCTACTCTCCTTCATATTCCTTAGCTTTGATCGAACCTTATTTTGCTCTGAGCCTCCCTCGCCTCAAACCAACCCATCCCATAAAGCCCTTTACAGCCTCATTTGTCGTCTTCCCGTGAGCACCCAACGCGAGGCGTCCCACAGACTTTTGATGTTTCATCCATTCCCGATTGCACCTCTGCCCTCATGCACACCACTGAGTTCCCAAAAGTAAGCCCCGGAACGATTACACCTTTCCACAGACATCGAAGCACCTCGTACCTATTGTATCCCCACAACGCTCTGTGCTTCAATATTGCAGCATTCCTCTTTCCTTTTGCTGCCGAGGCTTTTACCTGTACCTCCATGTACCTGTCACCCTCATTTATCCATACTCCGAGGTACTTGTGTTCGCTCACCCTCGGTATTTCTTGGCCCTGTATTGACACCGCCTGATCACAAGGATCATTGAATACCATCAATCGATATTTTGTTACACTAAATCCTAGTCCTAGAGCTTCCCCTTTCCTTCCGCATATATCGGCCAGCTGCTGTATATCCTCTCGACTGTCAGAAAATAAGACAATATCGGCAGCAAATAAGACAAAATCGGCAAAAGCACGGCAAAGCGGCAAAATCGGCCGGTGCTGGCTTACCAGTTTTGCGTATCCTGTTGAGTCCAAGACCATGTTTTCTGGCTTGAGGTCTCGGTACACGATGTTTTTGTCGTGCAGATACTGCAGAGCTTCCAGCACGCAGCCCGTGTAAAATCTTGTGCTGCTCTCGTCAAATGCTCCCCTGTGGGGAATAGTCGTATCAAAAGAAACTTTTTTTTTATTCTGAGGCATGAATGATCGAGATGAATAGGCTCAATAGCGATTTTTTGCGTGAATTTCTGCCACATATATATTGTTACGCTGCTGGTAGCGGTCGTTTCGTTATCAAATCTCACGCATATTTCACCGCACCAGGCATGCACTTCAGGTTGCCCGCCCATGATCGCGCACTGCTACTACTTTCATTGCCTCGTTCGTTTTTCGAGCAGCTACAGACTGGAACGCCCTGCTCCGGGACATCGTCACCATCATCTGCTTTTCAAAATAGTGTTCTTGATCACCTTAAACACGAAAACAATCTGCACCGCTGATATTGTTTACCAAAATAAAACCCCACCCAATATGTAATCCTCCCCACCCCTCAAAAAAAAAAGGAAAAGAAGAGGGTGCCCTGAAGATGATGAACTCAAATGAAATCGCACGCTGTGGTGCTTTGCAGAGGCACGAACTCTGGGCAATGAAGACGCTCTCGTAGCAGCGAAGGGCGTTTTGTGGCTACATCCCCATGGAAGTTGGTGAGTCCCAATTGTAGAAGATGCGCGCATTTTCAAGTACTAAACGCATGCGCTAAGCATAATTACACGTATAGAACAGCGAACGATTTGCCGTCGTGAGAGTTTAAAATATTTTTCTTAAGGCTTAGTTGCGATAAGAGGGATAGAAGCGCTTAATTTCTTGCTTACACCTTTCGCTATACTTCTGGATATCAATAATCCGCTATAAACGACTTCTTTGCAATCGTCCATAATCACACAAATTTTCGTCGGTCACTTCGGTCGACGACTATTTACCAAAACAGCATCATGGATTACCTTCGATCTCAGTACGACTATGATAGACAGCTTTGGCGTGCAGCTAATACTTGTTCCGCCTGATAAGCGAGTAAGAAAGATGGAACATGGCAGAAGCGATATACAACCCTAAATATTAACTCTCGGCTGATTTTAAATAGCGTCCGCTATAGCCGAACATGTTAGGCATTTTAGGGGCGTTTTCTTCTCGCCACCAGCTCCGAATGTATAGGTGTCATTCTGAACGAGTGAATTCTCTCAGAAAATTGTCAATGTTCTCGCCTTGTTAAGGGAACAGCCACTATAGGACCGGCACCAGTAGAATTTCAATGGCATACATAGCTCAAAAGGGGCCCATTTTCACTTAGAAACTGCTTCTCAAAAGCTTTAGCCAGCCAAGAGTCGGCCTATTTTCACACGGGCCCCACAGTATGAGTACACTTGCTTAGAGGGATTTCGCCTTAGCAGTATAGGCCGAGCGACCGGTAGCCTCTCCCTTGAGAAAAGGCCCTTGACGTTCTACAAGAAACGCAGGCTCTTCAGTCGACTAGTACGCCCATTGCGGACACGTGACGTTGCAACACGCAAGTACAACATCAAAACACTCGCGGAATCTTTGAACAGAATCGTATGCGTTTTACGGGTTGTGAAACCGACTGCTATTTTCAAGAAAAATTACAGCGTAACGACACTCAGTATGTAGCCAAATGACAAAAATAAACAACACTTATGCAAAATGCTGCTTCTGCATCAGCTAATCAGGCATCTTCGCTGTTTTTCTTCGTGTTGCTTATTAAATGATGGAATGCCCAGATAAAAAGCCATCGGAAGGCTCTAGACCCCAGTCATTAAAACGAAATTCCAGTTACATAGAAAAGTAGGGAAACACACATAAAAACAAAAAAGATGCCTATTTTTAGCCAGTCTGTAATAATTAATATAAAGGGTCTTTAAAGTTAAAGTTGACGGTTTTGTTAAAATTCAGCAATGTGAAGCACGTGAGAACCACATTTGCAGATAAGTTATGTATCCAGGGGGGCACAAAGTGAGACAATAATTACTACTGTCAGCCGCCCAGTTCACTAAGATGGAATATTGAACTTTTCCATGAGTGCATCAAGCGGCCATGCTTGTATTGAAAAGTTCGAGGCAGTCGTCTTTCTGCACAGTTCCACTTGGAAGAATTCTTCTAGCATGTCTGTGCCCCGAAATATTCTGCTATTTCTGTCATATTCCGTCATTCTGTCAGTAAAAACTGACACATTGAACCATTGTTCGAAAATAAAATTATGGACCAAAATTGTTTTATTTGAAAGGGCCGTAGAGAAAATGGCGCCGGAGCTGGAGAATAATTCGGTGTGTTTAAAATGAAGCTTCTACATTTATCAGTCAAGTCGCACGACGAAGTCATTTTTTCCGCTGTTAAAATCTGGCTGTTTCTCGAACCTTCCGCGTCCAGAAATGCAGCGCTCTACGCGGTTGGACAGGGCTGGCGTCCCAAAAGTACAACACCAGTCGGTTTCGGCGCTTGGTTGAACAGTAAACAAGGAACCCAAAAGAACTGTGACTTTTCCGCAAGCATATCTCGCCAACGACCTCTTCCCAAAAGTGTGCCCGGTCACTGATGTGTGCCCAAATCGGGGACATGTCGTACATGAGATCCCTCTTGTATCGGTAGGGGCTTTTTGATAGCCGCACGTCGTTTGAAGACCTTTTGTAGAAAGAGCGACCGAGATGGGTACCAGTAATGACCAGTTGTTTTAACATCAGACGACAAATGCGTGCAGGTGTCCACAAGGGGACGCAAAAGGTACACCGCCGTTGGTGGATTGTGATGGGCTCACTAGTTGGCGGGGCGCACACATGAATATGTCGGCGGTTTGCTCTTGTCCCGTTCTGAGTGTGAAGAGAGAACTTCAGAAGGATGTAGTGCTGCGCCGTTGTGTGTTTCATGAAGGTATGCTTCTAAAAACACGTTTTTAGGTCGTTCACCTCATCTGTCTCGCAAAGTTTTTGAAGGAACGAAGAGAGAAAGGAATAAAATGTCGTCATTATAAAACCAAGTTCCAGTAGGCCCAATGTTTGCTGGGATGTCATGGGTTGCCGCGAGCAGATCGCGTACGAGCAACCAAGGGGTCCAAACCTGGCTCTTCACGAGCGTTCTGGTCGCGTAAGCGAGACTGCCGGCTCTGCGAAGTTACATGGCGACAGTTCCATTGCAAATAAGTAACTACCTATGTCTATGTTTATATGAGCACGTAAAGTCTAGTTGTTTAGCTACGCACAGATCTGGTCTCTATCCTAGATAAGAAGCACAAGCCCGGCGAGGCAGTGTAAGACATTCTCTTCTCTTCTCCAAGTGCGCTAGCTTGGTGAGTTTGGCTCCGAAGAAGAACGACGAAATAAAGTAAGAGTTCACGAATTTGCCATATCTTCCTCTATAATTCTTCCACAGCTAATTAAAAAAAACGCTACTGGAAATCTTCACGTGACACTTTCGTTTGTTGTTTACGTGTTCGCGGTAGTTTCCTTCCGGCGTTTCCTTCCTGCGTGAGTCCATTTGATTTGGGATTTGTTTCTTGTTTTGCCAATTAATGTTGATGGGCATCTCACACGCGTACCAGTGCTATACCCATTATTTCATTGATCATTTGTGGGTTGACGTGCTTGCGTGGCGAACAGTAAGCAACATTCACCTTTCGACTAGCGAAGGCACCCCCCTCCCCCTGATTAAGTGGCATGGAAAAGATACATTAAATTGCCCCCCCCCCACGCACACACACACAAACACGTACGAACATGCATAAAGGGTGATTGAACCCCCCCAGTCCCCCGAAAAATATTTCTTGCTACGCTACTGATCAGAATACCAACTTGTCCAACAATCGAATCTTTTAATGTATAATTCTTCATTAATCTGTACTGTAAAGGAGTTTATTGGATGGCATTCGGCGACAATGCGCAGTAGCGGCAGTCAAAGGCGGAGCACAAACTCGCTGCACGAGCGGCGTTCTTTCAGGAAAGAGCTGAAGGGGACGATCGACCCACTAGAAGCCGTTGGGGAGGACGACCCATTACAGAGTTCCGAGGCTTCGCTATAATTACTCCGTGTACGAAAAGGGAGCCGCTTGGAGACCTAACAGCTTGCCACTATGAGCGAGTCATGGTAGGTCCTGAGGCGCTGCACACTGAAACGTCGCGCCCTCGACGGCGCATGTCCGGAGACGATTCAATGGGTTCGATCACGTAGCTAGCCGGGGATGTGCGTTCGACGATATGACAGGGGTCTTGATATTTGGACCGTAGTTGTGTAAAGAGGCCAATTGCAGTGGTCGGCACCGAGAGCCATATGAGCGCTCCAGGGAGGAACATGGTCTCAGAAGTGGTGGTGTCACCTCGAATGCTCTTCTGCCGCTCTTGGTCATGCGTAGTGAGGGTCTTGGAAACCTCGCGACACTCCACAGCGGACAAAGAAACGACGAGGACAAGCGCTTTGTCGTTTCTTTGTCCGCTGTGCTCGTTTTGCGCTAAAGTTTTAGCATTATGGAATGTCAACTAGCCCGCTGCCCACACCTTACTCCTCAGCGAGTCTGGCTGTGGCAGAAATAGGCGCACACTCAGAACAACACGACCTGCAATGAAGGATTGTGCCGATTGTTTGCGACGGGTGCCTGCCGTACAATAAGAAGGGTGAGAAACCAGTAGTGCTCTAAGGGGCGGTATTGTAGGCGTAGATGACGAAGGGCAGAATGGCATCCCAATTTATGTGGTCGACGGCAACGTACATTGAGATCATGTTGCCTAGCGTATGGTTAAAGCGTTTGGTGAGGCCATTCGTCTGTGAGGACAATGTGGTACTCTTTGAGAATGGCTTCGACGACTTCTGACAAGAAGACACGGCCCGGATCGCTGAGCAGCTCCTGGACTATGACATAGCATCGATTGGTTTAGCAGGAAGGAGGCAGCATCGCGCGCTGTAGCCGCTGTGGGGGCGGCAGTTTCGGCGTATCTCGTGAGATGGTCAACAGCGACGATGGCCCATCGGTTACCAGCTGACAACAGAGAATGTGGCCCGTACAAATCAATTTCAAAGCGCCCAAATGGCCGGTTGGGGCAAGGTGAAGGTTGCAGACCTGCTGGCGACAGAGGCGTTGAAGTTTTTTGGCGCTGACAATGGAGGCAGAAGCGAACGAGCTTTTGAACGTAGCGGTACATTCCTCGCCAAAACTACTGTTGCCGAATGCGGTGTTGAGTTTTCGATACTCCAGTGTGTGGACACTGCGGATGAGATTAGAACGACCCGCATATTTAACAATGCAGACTACGGGGTATTACTAGTTGCGACTGGCGTCGTTTTAATTGCGTCGGTGAAGTAGGTCGTTACGACAGGCGAAATGGTGCGCTCAACGATGCAACGCCCAAGTAGTTGGGGTTGCCGATGGATCAGTGAGCAAGTCTATCAGCGAGGTGATCCATTGACCCTTGCGCTGTTCGGTAGCGATGGTGAGAATGTCGATGGAAAAAACGGCGAGGATAGACACTGAGCAGTCGGCTTGGCTGTCAGGCAAGTGATAGCGCGAGAGGCCGTCGGCGTCAGCAAGGTGACGTCCCTCGCGATACAGCACGCGGATATCGTAGTCTTGCAGGCGAAGTGCCCAGCGAGCGAGACGGCCTGAGAGATCTTTCAATGACGACAAGCAGCATAGTACATGATGGTCGGTAACGATATCAAACGGGCGACCATACAAACTAGGTCTGAACTTCGTAAGGGCCGAGAGGATGGCCAGGCATTCTTTTTCCGTGACGGTGTAATTGGTCTCGGCTATAGTAAGAGTGCGACTTTCATATGCCTCGACATCTTCAGAGAACCCTCGTTTGCGCTGCGCAAGGACAGCGCCGAGACCAAGACTGCTGGCGTCCGTGTGTACCTCTGTAGGGGCTGTTGGGTCGTAGTGGCGTAGCATAGGAGGAGACGTCAACAAATGACGGAGTTTTGCGAAAGCGTCGTCACACTCTGATGACCGAAGGGCCCGTTCTTTCCAAGGAGCCTAGTCAGCGGCGATATGATAGTGGCGAAGTTTCGAGTCAAGCGCCGAAAGTAGGAACGCAGTCCTATGAAACTGCGCAATTCTTCGACGGACGTAGGTTTGGGGGACTCGGCCACGGCGTGAAGCTTGGCTGGATCGTGGAAAATTCCGTCCTTGAACACGACGTAGCCTAGTATAGCTCAGCTACTGTGCTAAAAATCGGCACTTCTTTCGATTCAGTCGTAGACCGGCGTTGCACAAACGCGTCAAAACCTGCCGCAGGTGTTGAAGATGCGTGAAGAAGTCCGGAGCGAAAACAACGACGTCGTAGAGGTAGCACAAGCATGTGTGCTATTTCAGGTTGCTCAAAACGGTATCGATCATGCGCTCAAAGGTGGCGGGCGCATTACACAGCCCAAACGGCATGACGTTGAATTCGTACAAGCCGTCGGGCGTGACAAAGGGTGTTTTCGGTCGAGCGTCATCAGCCGTGGGTACTTGCCAGTACCCTGAGCGCAAATCGATAGATGAAAAGAATTCTCCTCCTTGGAGGCGATCAATTGCGTCGTCTCTTCGAAGTAGTGGATAAATATCCTTACGAGTGATCTTGTTGAGTCGTCGAGAGTCACACAAAACCGTACAGAATCGTCCTTCTACACAACAAGAACGGCAGGACACGCCTACGGGCTGTTTGAGTAGGAACGTCTTTTAACCTAACAGACGGCGAAGCATGTCGTCGACTTGATCCTTAATTACACGACGGTTTGCGGGAGATACGCGATATGGGCATTGCCGCAATTTTGGTTGGGCGCTAGTGTCGATGCGATGCGTGAGCAGCGGACGTGCGGCGGATACAAGTTTGAGCCATATCGGAAGAACGAAATTCTTCCAACAGGCACACAAGCTGGGAATGCTGGACCGGCGTAAGGTTGTCAGCAATCGAGGTACCAAATACAACAGCGGGTGACGAATCAGATGTGGAAACAGCACTGAACATACTAGAACTGGGACAGTACGTGTCATCGGGTGCGTCCATAACTTGTGCGTCTTCGAGAGATTCCACTCTGCCGAGAAATTCACCTCGCAGCAACGTAACAACGTAGGGGGACGTGCTGGTAACAAAAATAGAGGTGCTGCCCTGAGTGACTTGCGCGGTCGTAAATGACACCAGCAAGCCTTTCGTAGTAGATGAAGAAAGGTGTGCAGTGGTGTCGGAGAGACCGGCTCAGTTGACTGACACAGCCGTCGACGAGTTTGGAGGCACATTTGGTGTCTTCTTTGACAAGTATCTTGCTCGAAGCCGATGGACTGTCTTCCGGCGTCAAATCTGAACGTCGAGAGTCTATTTCGGCTAGTGCACAATGAATTACGGCGTCGTGGCGAGACAGAAGATCCCTACCCAGGATGACTTCGTGACAGCATGTAGAAATTATGATGAATTGAACGGCGTACATCGCGTCCTGAATGATGACGCGGGCTGTGTATACTGCTGTAGGATGAATAATTTGGGCGCTAGCTGTAAGGAGGGATAAACCGGAAAGTGTCTTCGTCACTATTTGTAGTATTCGGCTAAGTTTGCCATCCATAACCAATACGGCGGCTCCAGTGTCTACAAGGGCAGATGCGCGAACACCGTCCACCAGTTCTTTTACGTTCGATGGGCTACGCTGAGGGCTTTGGCAATTTGAGAGCGTCGCAGACCTTGCCTCGTCGATTGCGACGACAAATTTTGCTGCTCTCGTGCGAGCGGACATGGCCGCATAGGCGACAGTGAGCGGCGTCGTGAAGACGGTGAACAGCGCGTAGATGGAACTGCGCGTGACGTCGGTGACATAGCTGGCAGTGTGTCGTAGTACGGGCTGCTGGACTGGCTGGGGACGGTTGATGCGACTCGAGGCGGCTGCACGCGATCGCAATAGCGTGTGACGTCACCGTCGCAACCACACGCAAAGCAGATGGGGCGGTTGTCGGAAGTGGGCCATCGGTTTGCTGAGGAAGGTCCTATCCATGTCGCAGGACGCGATGGAAGGTGTGGCTGCTGATATGACTGCATGGTGACTGCTGGTATGACTGCATGACTTCATAGTGACTCCATGGTGTGCGGCGTATGTAGGCGGCACACCTGCATCGAACGCCTGAAGTCGGGCGACGGCTTCGGCGTAACTATGTGCGGCAGTCACTGCAGTCGCTTGGGGCGGCCTGGTTACAAATTACGCATAACTGAGTGACGTAGGCACCGGAGGGTGGCTGGTGGTGTTTAGGCATGACCTTCGCGATTTCCTGCTCCATCGCTCGGCGGAGGGGAGGCAGAAGTGTGTTTGACGGGTGTTCAACACGCTGCGGGTGAGCAAAAGCCAGCAGAGAGACCTGGCGGGCACTTTCCTCGCGCACAAATTACGATTTCGGCGAGCAAGGCAGAGTGGTCAGAATGGCCGACAAGCCAGCGGGATCTCCGTCCCGTGATGGAGGGTGGAGGGGCATCAACCACTGTCCGTGCAGCTCCTCGTAGCTTTGGCACAGCGCGACTACCTCTGCTACAGTGCGAGGGTTTTGGCGAGCAGCATGGTGAAGACATCGTCGTCGATGCCTTTCATAACATTCCTGATCTTCTCAGACTTCGACATGGTCGCATTGGCGTTCTTGAACAAGTCGAGGATGTCTTAGACGTAGCTTGTGAAAGACTCACCGGTCTGCTGAGCTCGTTCACGTAGAGGCTGGTTAGCTTGCAGCTTACGAACGACAGGGCGGTCAAACACGTCGACAATGGCGGTCTTAAAATGAGACCGTTTAGGAAAATCTGATGCGTGGTTCTTGTACCACATGCTTGCAACACCCGCGAGGTAGGAGACCAACTTGCTCAGTTTTCCTATCCCGTCCCACTTATTGGCGACGCTCACGCGCTCGTCAATCGCGAGCGAGTCCTCCACGTCGATGCGATCCGTGCCAGTGAAGACAGGTGGTCAGAGACACGAGGGACACCGGGACATGTTGGTGTGGGAGGACGCGTTTGCTGGGCGGTCTCTTGAGGCATGGTAGATGGCAGGGTACAGGATCGAAGCTCCAGAGGCATCGCATGGGGACCGAAGTTGTTTTGAGGGCAAAGCACCTCCAGCAATTTGTAACTGTGTTTACTCGACGGCTGTCAGTGACAATGCGCAATGGTGACAGTCAAGATGGAGCGCGGACTCCCAGCCCGAGCGACGTTCTTTCAGAAAGTAGCCGAAGAGGACGACCCACTAGAAGGCGCTGGAGACGGACGACCAATTACCGAGTTCCAAGGCTTCGCTACAGTACAATATTTGGAGCGAAAAAAAAACGCCAAGAGGCTTGCAACAGCCAATGAAAAAGCTTTGTCGCTAGTTTTAGCTCCAGCAAAAAGCAAAAAAGAGGCGATGACTTTTTCATAGTTCTGAGTATGAACCAATGAATGCGACTTACAATGATGACGGGAGAAAGGCTATACTGAATGTCGCACAGAAAGCCCGAAAAGCAGAGAATATTCGGCAACAGGCGAGCCGGAACAACCGGTTTCTTTTTTCCACGTGCATGAAGGGTTCCAAGTTGTTGCGCTTCGTTGAGTTACCACCAGACACACCCGTTGATGGCACAAGTTAATCTTTGTCGGTTTCCTAAAGGCTCATTCGCACCTGTTACTAGCGCTGGTCGCGCGACCATTGGCGACCAAAACGCAACTCGAAGCGACCGCTGTTCGCACCTGCGTGAGAATTGTCCTTGTAACCACGCAGAACTCAAGTCTGCTTACATATGGCTCCCACTGCCCCGTAAAATAAGCACACCTCCTGTTCATGCGCATGCGATTTGTTCAGAATTGTGTGATTGCAGTCACGCGACTGAAAAATCGAGCAGCCAGCGACTGCGCCAAAGTAGTCGCTTTGCCAACAAAGTGGCCATCCAGTCGCTTTGTGACTAACTTTGCCGCGCGACCGCGGCTAGTCGCAGCTGTGAACGAGCGCTAAATGTTCTTTGTAGCAGACGGGAAAATATGCTGCACTTTTCTTCAATGGAGCAGGAAATGTACTTGCGACAGATTGCTCACTGCTGCTCTTCGTCATCCTGCAGAGGTTTGATGCTGTAAAGTTGTGAACGCAATCTGTTCTAAAAATTTTTCGAGAAAGATAGTCCGACTCCCAAGCTCATCAGAACCTGTCACTGTGGTGTGCCTTCCACCCGTAGCCGTACTTCCGAGCTCTAAATCTCTTTTCAGATCTTCTCTATGAATGCACACATCCGATGACCACTGTCTTTTCGCTCGGGAAACAGCAATGGCATCACCTCACAAGACCTGCACCCTTGTATAGTTGCGTGTACACTCGTTTATTGCCTTTTCAGTAAACCATTTTTTTACTGGCTGACAAATGTTAAAATCTTGTCACTCAGCGGAACATGCACATTCATGTATGGGAAACTTCTTGAAGGTTACCAGGGTTTCTCAGCGATTACATGCGCGACATGAACAGCCGCGTACATCGTAAAATTTTTGAAAGCTCCTGAAATAACGCGGGAACGCACGACGGCACAAGTCGATGCGTGTCACGCCCAGGCCGGATCAGTGGACAGTGAACGACTGTGCTCGCCTATATCCCTGTCCTTTGCCGTTCGTCTAGGTAGGAGCATATTTCGTTTACTAAAGCCTCCAGTCTTAACCGGCAACACATCGTGGTAGCGTAGCATGTAACGTCTCGCGCTGCTAAGCTCACGGTTTCGATATCCCGCCAGGGCGACCGCATTTCAATGGGGGCACGCGTGTGTTCGGATTTAGTTAGGTGCATGTTACCGAAACTCGAAATCAATCCGCAGTCGCCTATTACGGCGTGCCTCATAATCCCATCCTGGTTTCGGCACATAAAACCTTAGTGTTCACCGTCCCAACTACGTCGCAATTCTGACGTCAGAATAAACATTCTTTTGTGCATTATAGAGCTTCAAGCCCAGCAGATTGCTGCAGAAAAACGCTAAGTGGATTTCTTCCATGTACCATTCCCGCTAAAAAGACAGGGCGTGCAAACACGGACACAAGAAAGATGTCAGGACACCACAAACGCCGACTAACAACTGAAGAGACGCACAACGGCTGAAAAGAAAGAAGGCACGAAAACTTCTCTGCGCATGCCCATGCAACAGGCGAACCTATCGATCCGGCATGCGTGGCAGTCTACGTGGAAGATAACTGTTAAGGCAAGTTAATGCAAGTTAATCGACGGTTGGCTCACGCATGCGCTACCACTATTCTCGATATGACATGCTTCAATCATCAGGCGCGTTTCTTCATTTCTATGCTGGTACAACACTCCGCATTCATTGAATTTTGGCGTGCACTTACAATCTCGACAATGTAAAGATATGTTAGAAGGTGAGCCTCCTGTTAGTGATCACTTATGTTCCAACAATCTCTGGTTGATGCATCGGCCCGTCTGTCCAACGTAGAAGCGGCCGCAGCTGAAAGAGACCTTATACACCACACTCGTACGGCAATCAGTGAATTTCTTCGTGTGTTTTACGAAACAAATATCGGTCCGCTTCTTGTCTTTTACTCGCTCATTCTTCCTCTGCACAGCGGCACAAATCTTACCTAGCTTATTGGCAGCCGTGAAAACAACATTAACGCCGTATCTAGTGCCTACTTTCTTTAGCCTGTGAGATATGCGATAAATGTACGGTATGGCTACGAAACGTTTCTTCCTATCGCTTTCTGCAACCATGCTCGGACTTAACACAATAGACTTCTTTAAACGTTCAGCGACCGTGGCCACTGCATCACGAGGATACCCTACATCTAGAAGACGTGTAACCTGTGCGTTAAAGCTATCACTCATTTTGTGCTCACACGACTTGGTGAGGGCTGACTTAAGGCTATACATGGCGATGCCGTTTTTTACAACTTTCGAGTGCTTCGACGAAAAATTTAACAGCGGTTTCGAAGATCTAGGAGAATACTGCCAGCACACGTGGTTCTTCTGGAACGTTAAGAAAATGTCTAGAAATTGCATTCTATTATTCTGAGGCACCTCTTTAGTAAAGCTCAGCCCTCCTCCATTTAATTCAAATTTTTCGCTCACGGAAGTTACCACCTTTTCAATGTCCTCACCACTACAAAAAATCAAGTAATCGTCCACATAACGAAAAACCTTAATAACCGAATTACCTAAGGCGCCTTCCAAAAGAGTGTCAATGTTGCTAAGGTATAAATCACTAAGAACCGCAGCAACTTTAGAACCAATACATATACCTGATTTCTGCACATAAACGCCTTCCTTCAAACCTACCAGCGTCGACTTTAAATACATGGAAATGATTTCTAGAAATGACCCGGTAGAAACACCACATTTATCGGTGAAAACCGTCTGGTACGCTTGTTGGTTGATGCATTCATTAACACATTTTAACAAGTCCTCATGCGGCAAAGAATAATACAGGTCTTCAATATCCATACTAAAAGCCTTACAACAGCCGGGGTTCTCCTCTGAGAGGAACTGAACTAGCGCCTGAGAAGTACGCATAAGAAAAGGGTCTGAAAAACGCAAAGATGTTAAGCAGTTCTTCAAATAACTAGATACAGCGACTTGCCATGTGCCTTGCTCTGAAACGATTGCTCGAAACGGAATCTCGTTCTTATGTGTTTTGGCTGAAAAAACAATTCTAAAGTAAGTGATCTAGCCTTCTTGACATTACAAGCTCTCAAGATTATGTCTTAACAAAAGGCCGACAGCACGTTGCCAAACTACCGATGGCTTAAGTTTTACCGCCCTAAAACTCTTTTCTATGGCTGTTAATGCTTTTTCTGAGAACAATCTCGGGCATAATTACAAAATATCCTTCCTCATCTGAAATTACTGGCCTGAGTTTCTTCACGACACAGTAATTAACCAAAAGCCGGATAGGATCAGAACACATGAGAAGCATATTAGAACCCTTGGTGCTAGCAACGCAGTCTGAAATGCAGTGGGAACGCTCTTCTTTAGGAACAAGTCTAGTGATTGTACGTGGCATACCTAAAACGTCTATTAGTGTATAACTCCCTTTCAGCTGCGGCCGCTTCTACGTAGGACAGACGGGCCGATGCATCAACCAGAGATTGTTGGAACATAAGAGAAAGCTAACAGGAGGCTCACCTTCTAATCTATCGTTACATTGTCGAGATTCTAAGTGCACGCCAAAATTCAATGAATGCGCAGTGTTGTACCGGCATAGAAATGAAGAAACGCGCCTGATGATTGAAGCACGGCATATCGAGAATAGTGGTAGCACATGCGTGAGCCAACCGTCTATTAACTTGCATAAAGATGAAATCAAATGCCTTAACAGTTATCTTCCACGTAGACCGCCACGCGTGCCGGATTAATAGGTTCGCCTGTTGTATGGGCATGCGCAGATAAGTTTTCGTGCCTTCTTTCTTTTCAGCCGTTGTGCGTCTCTTCAGTTGTTAGTCGGCGTTTGTGGTGTCCTGACTTCTTTCTTGTGTCCGTGTTTGCACGCCCTGTCTTTTTAGAATGAATGCTTACCAACTAGCTCAGCTCTCTGTTATTCTAAAATACCATTCACGCAATTTAAAAGGGCTCTACTGTATACATGCAGATGTAACTCTAGACGGTCCTTATTATTTGCGCCATCTAAGGCTAGCACCCGAAACTCGCCCTCTCCACGGCGGCTCCGCGCAGTTAATACACTTTAACCTCACCGCTCCCGCCGGTCACACATCGCCGAGACAAAGAGCAGACATTTCGTAGCGCCAATGGATGGCGCCTAGTGCCTAGAGGCAACTGCGAGAACAAAGGTGTTGAAGTAAATGGCCCATACACAACGCATTTCGAGGCTGGCTGTACGCTCTGTCTCACTATCAATCGCATTGCCGTCGACAGTGATGCCCAATCTTTCTTTTTTTCAAATTCACAAGCTTTCCTTAGTTTTAAAACAAAAACAACTACCCAGTTAACACACCACCACTTTTAAAGGGGCAAAGCGAAAGAGCACGAGTGTCACCCTATTTCCCTTTGCTTATCCCTATTAATGAGGTGCGGTTGAATACAGACCGTTAGGAATATTATGTATGTATGTATGTAGAGCTGCTGCAAGCCCACCTAACGACATACTCGCGGCTCACCTGTCTCTGAGGAGCGACCAGACCTCCCCGCCGAGGCATGCCTCCATGAGCATGTAGACGTACTTCTCATCTCGAAACGTCTTGAACATGCGGCAGATGAACGGATGGCGGCAACTCATCATGAGCGCCTTCTCGCTCAGCACGTGCTCCTGCTGCTGCGTTTCCACAATGTGCTTCTTGGTCAGGCACTTGAGCGCGAACGTCCGGCTGCGGTCCTGTACATACTGCACCTGCAATCACGTGACAAGACTGTTCTGTCATGCACCGCCGATACGCACCCAAGTGTAGCTTCCAGGGCAGCAAACATGGCCTAGTTAGCAAGTGCAGGTAAGTTTGTGAAAGCGCGTGAAGAACGACAGGAAGCACAGAAACAAGTGAAGTACTTATGACGCTTTTTCAATTACGAGGTTACTGTTGTACCAATAGAATACTGTGGCACTGAGCCAATTTTGCTGCTGCATGAACAATTTACGACCATTCAATTGAGGCTGAGGCAAAAACTAGTCAAAAAGGCGCCGGAGAAGGGGAAGAAGTGACACACACAACGACTGGTCGTTGTGTGTGCCACTCCTTGTCTGGCGTCTTTGTGACTGGTTTTTGCCTCAGCGTCATGTACGAAGAGACCCAGACTTCGACGTTATTAAATTGAGGCATCTGAAGGGATGCCTGTTTAGAAACGAATGTTTAAATCGCTGGCGCAGCCCGAGTTTGTTTACGGCGTTTACCATCCCAAAGCGACACAGGCTATGATAGTTAATTTCGACCACACTGGGTTCTTCAACCTGCACTGACGATTAACCTAGCGCAAAGCACGGGCCTCTAGCGTTTCCCGTATACATCGAAATCAAAAAGGCCGAGATCGAACCCACGTCTTTCAGATGAAGAGCTGAGCACCGTAACCACCGAGTCATCGCGGCGGCCGCTGGCTCAGACTGACTCTTCGTTAAGCCTTATATGTCTGCTGAGTGAAAAAATCCGGCATCCGGTGTAAACACGAATGGAACCACACGTCTCGTGACGTTAAATACATATCATGATTCTAAACCGTAACAGCTATACATTTAAATTGAATTCAAACGGAATACAGAGTCAACTGAAAGTTAATAGAGAATGGGTAAACGTGTACAAAAGTGAAACAAGAGCGGATCAACGTTGTGGAGATAGGTGTTGCAGGAAGCTTACCGTATGAGGCGACTGGGAAAGGACGCGACATTCTCCACTCCCGCAGCGAACAAAGACGCTACGGCCGGGTGCGTCGACACTGCGACACGGCGCAGAAAGGGCACTAGAGGCAGGCATAGAGTTAATATACTGACTCTAGAGGAAAAGCTGGGCCGCGAGACCGCTAACCACAAGAGCGCTGACATCTTGGAACGTTGTCATTCTTGCCATCAGATATCAATCTTAAAGAAGCATTTCAACAATTAAAAACGCGCGGATATTGTTTTGTGTTTATTTTGAATACTTGTAAGAAAGAATGCGATGGCTGTTTATGCAATTTAGTGTGCGCAGAAAGGAGCGTTTGCAGGCTGGTTTACTAGATGGCGCCACCATATCAACACCAACACTAGAGAGAGCGCTCGCGGCCGATTGCGCGGGTTTCCGCCCCTGGTTCAAGCCCCTGGCACTCGTTTACGTCGTATATCTCGTAGTTGTCATAGTGTCTCGTTATGTGCGTTTTGTGTTGCCACGTACGTGCCACTCGAGTTCAAGTGACAGCCCTTTTCTTTCAAGCTGGAAACTCCAATGCAAACCACGACGGACGGCAAAGAACAGATGAGACAGGCACTGAAAGTTATGTAACTAGGCGCAACCGAAGTTTTTTTTAGTCTTTTTAATGGCGATAAAATTTCGTGTGCCGTGTATCTATAGTTTTGATTGAAGCTTTCGGGTGACGTCTCACTCACATGTGCCGCTGAATGCTGCAGTCGACATTGTTCTGCTTTATGGCACTGTGTGCTGAAGCACGGCCACGGTCGAAGCACCGCGCGACCACGGCCTACGCGCTTTCTTCGAGCTGCGAATCTGTCGAGTGACCCTTGTGCCAGCGAACGGAGAAACTTTGTTCGTTATGCATTATCGGTAGGGCGTGCGTAGGAAAAACTATTCACAAACTGGTGGAAATGTTAACTGTTATCAATCGGGCCAGCTGCACGGACAACGCCACACTGGCCCACGGCTTCACGCATCAAAACACAGCTGATGATGTTCTCTGAACAGCGCGTAGCTGGCTTAGGTTGGTAGATTAAAACTGATTACTACCGTCATATATAGCGAGCGTCTCAGGGTCTGGCAACGTTCGTTTTGCTCCATCATGGCGGAACCCATGCGGTTATAGGAGAACTTGCGTTTGGCCTAGTTGGTGCTTACTGTTTGACATTTTGACCGCACAAAAAAGACGAGGACAGAGGGAGGTACGACGACACGGGCGGTAAACTTTCAACTCATTTTATTCAGTGAGAGACGTAGCAATATATAGCGAGTTTTGACATGCGCAGACACAGTTACGTCCGCTCATCAGTCTAGTGGGGCAGCCACCTGTCCAAGAAAGACATTTCCGATTGAAATAATCTGATAGAGGTGTCACTGACACAATCATTCTGGGCAGAAGCCAAGATCAAAAAGCTCGAGAGCTATTAGAAGCTTACTTTATTAGAAAGAAAAATGATGATTGTGTCAGTGACACCTCTATCAGATTATTTCAATCGGAAATGTCTTTCTTGGACAGGTGGCTGCCCCACTAGACTGATGAGCGGACGTAACTGTGTCTGCGCTGTCAAAACTCGCTATATATTGCTACGTCTTTCACTGAATAAAATGAGTTGAAAGTTTACCGCCCGTGTCGTCGTACCTCCCTCTGTCCTCGTCTTTTTTGTGCGGTCAAAATGTCAAACAGTATGCGGTTATAGGTTTCAATGCATGGGTCCTATGGGGAGCTTTTCCTCTAGAGTCAGTATATTAACTCTATGGAGGCAGGTTGCCAACAAACTCGGGTTTATTAACACAATATGCAGCTCAGTGCGACAATCACTGGCGTGCAGGCCGTATAGGGAAACTCCGCAAGACCGGTAGAGTACTCTTGGCAGCGGCACTACGAATATCAAACAAAGGGCAGCAGTCGAGCGCACGATCGAGGAACCACCTGCCATTTCAGCGCGTCAACCTCTCGTGCAGGCCTGACAGCACCTGACGCGGCAAGCCAGCGCCAGACAGAAGCGTGTTCATGGGAGATGTTGGGTTGTCACTGGCGTCCAATGAGGACAGGCGATGCGCAGTGATACAGGCTTGCGTGGTGTGAGGCGACCATTGTCCGGACACATGGCGCCGTGCGGGGAACACTGACGCTGACTAGCACCAGGCAAAAAGGCCCGGCGGCGCAGCCATGGTAGCCGCGTCGCCGATTAACGGCGGTTCCCGGCACACAAGCCGCGCGGGGCCAGCACACACGCTAGCTGGGAAAGGAGGCGCCACAGGGAAGGGCGCGCTCGATTCCCACATTTCTCCATCCGAAAGACCGAGGCCAGCCTGTGAAAGAGGCTGTCTGAAGCCAAGTGTCAAGGTCAGCTCAGCCGCAAGGGGGCTGGCAAACGGGGCAATGTCCAAAAGGGTGGTGCCGTCTTCCAGATGGTCAGGACCAAACAACTTGCCACACAGCACAAAGGTGAAGGTGACGCTCCCGTTGATATGAGTCCGTTGTCGCCTTAGGTCACACCAAACGTCTCACCAAAAGTTCCACCACCAGGGTGAGCCAGCTGCCGGGAAAAGGTCAGCAGCCCAGGAGAAATGGGGCAAGACTGCATCAGGGCGGCCGCCAGCCCGCTTGAAGTGCGCCGGTCTGGAGATGTTGGCAGCCAGAAACGTACGAGGCGCGGCTGCAAGTTGCGCGCAGCAGCCAACCGTCGAAAGTCGCTGGGACGAGGGCTGGCCAGGAAAGGCAGGGCGGAACAGCTGGCAGCCAACAAACTTGAGCTGGAGCGACCATGCTCGGACCCAAGGCTTGAGTGGGCCGACTAGCCGCCGAGACCGCCATTTGTGTTAGGCCGGGTGGAGGTGGCTGCAGGGCAGAAGGCAGTAAGCAGGCCACAGTTGCGAGACCCAGGGAATGGCAGGCACAGGTTCAGCAACAGGCTGGAGGCACGGTAGCGCCAGGTGCAGGGAGACGACTAGGCGATGCAGGAGTGGACAGGAGTGCCCCCGGCATAGGAAGCTTGCCAAAGTTAATAGAGAATGCCCCCCGCAGAACGCCAAAGAGGTGGCTGCGTGACAGCGCTGCCCAGCAAAGGGGGTGTTTGGCAGGTTCTAGCTTGGACTACACATCTGAGGGTATTTTCGGCCAAGAGGGCCTTCTACCAATTCCATACGTGTGTCACCGCCCCTTAGCGGTTATTAGATGTGAAGCAGCTTTTGCGCTGGACGTTGTCCGTAGTTCCATTGTCGACCGTCCGGTTTCTAAAACCTACCATAGCGATCTGTAACATATTGAACGCGCGTTCGCACTAAGGAGAAGTCTTCTTCGTCTTGTTCTTCAACCGCGTTGATGATGATACGTGGAGAACAGTTTAGGGGCCCGGGCTGCCGTATGCTGTCCTAGCTTGGCGTACCGCAGACAAAACCACGTGTGCTGGCACGCGCTGGCGGGTTCGGGCCTGTGTAAAGGGCTGGGTGAGACGCTGTGGCTCTCCACCTTACACTATCTCAGCAATCACGTGATGGCGTCGGGAAACGAGATTCTGCAGACGCGCGATGAACCCGCGTGGCCTGCTGCCACAGGAGTTCGGGACGAGTAACCGCAACAGCAACTAGAGTGAATGCATCGTATGCTCCACATGCAAGGACGCGTTAACATCGGGCAAGGTGACCGTGATGAACGGAACTTTAGGTTGCCCCATGCGCTCCTTCGCAGCCCCACATGGCTCCCTTTAGTGGGTGATCGTGAAATTTTTCTCCATAAGTCCAGCTACCTGTTAGTGGGAGAAAGGTTGCTTAGGTGTGTTTCCGCAGGTTGTACCGGTGGCGTGACTTGGGGCCGAGGGCGAGATCGCCGACACAACTTGAGGGCGAGATCACCGACACAGTAGTGCACGTCGCGATGCGACCGGTCGTATTGAGCCTTCTGTCCAGCTCGCGCTTTGGCCAGGTTGGAGCGCGCCATATCGAGGGCTGCGTCCATCCGTGAGCACAGTTCCGCGGAGTAGCCAGAGGCGCCGGCTTTCGTGGCGCACGCCCCACTGCCGCCCCACAGAACGCGGTCCATGGGGTTAGGCAGCTCGCTCCAGAGGTTGAGGAAAGTGGGCGAGTACCTGGTTGAACGGTTTACCATGGACCGCAAGGAGAAACCTATCTCGTTAAGGCAGGAATCCCAATCACTGTGTTGCTGCGCAAAGGCTGTCAGCAAGGGCTCGAGGTTTTAGTTTATCCGCTCGGTCGGGATGGCCTGTGGGTTATACGTGGTTCTTTTGCAATGCTTGCTGCCAAAGGCAGCACGAGCATCCACAAACACCTTGGCCGTGAAATGGGGCGAATTGTCCGTGATCAACTCCGCCGGAAAGCCAAAGCGGGTAAAGACCTAGGTTAAGTTGTCCCAGACTGCGCGTTCCGTTAACTGCCGAATGGGAAACAGCTCGACCCACTTCGCGAAGTTATCTGTGACAGCCTGGAAAAAAACATGGCCTCTCCGGCTTCGTGAGAAAGGTCCCATAATGTCACAGGCCGCGACTTGCCAGCGTTGTTGTCTGTCTGTCGATCGGCTGCATGAGCCTGGGAGGCTGGCCCCCACGAGGCTTCACGCATTGGCACACACGGCATGAGCGGCCGTAGTGAAGGGCATCATGCTTCATGCCAGGGCCAGGTAGCAGGGTGGCACAACTTTTGAAAAGTCTTAAGGCCACTCGCATGTCTGGCCAACCACGAATCGTGGAAATAGCAGAAGGTGGCTTTCCTTATATAGTAACACCACCTTATAGTATCGCCACCTTGAAAGACTCCTGGGGAGCTTCTTCAGATGGGACATAGCGCAGGAGAACGCCATCAGCATCAAGCAGATACGAGTCCGACGTGCCCGCAGCGATACCAGTCTGCGTACGGCACTCGACAGCGACAGCAATACCAGCTGTCCGTTTCCACCCGGCTAGCTCAGTCCGTAGGACATGAGTCTCTTAATCTCAGAGTCGTGGGTTCGGGCCCCACGTTGGGAGCCAGTTATGTGGAGTTGGGCTTTGCACGAAGCTTACCATCCGAGGCAACCGGGAAGGGACGTGATGTTCTCCACTGCCGCAGCGAACAATGACGTTACGGCCGGGTTCGTCGACACTCCGACACGGCGCAGGGAAGGCACTAGAGGCATATTGTCAAAAAACACGGGTTTATTATTACAATATGCAGCTGAGTGCGGCGATCACAGGCTTGCAGGCCACATAGGGAAACTCCGCAAGACCGGTAGAGTACGCTTGCCAGCGGCGTTACGACTATAACACAACGGGCAGCAATCGAGCGCATGAACTAGAAGCCGCCTGCCAGAGGAGCGCGTCATCTCTCGTGCAGGCCTCGGAGCATCTGACGCGGCAAGCCAGCTCCAGAAAAAAAGCCAGCTAATGGGAGAGGGCGTTGTCACTGGCGGCCAGTGAGGACAGGCGAAGCGCAGTGACGTAGGCTAGCGTGGTGCGCGGCGAGCATTGTCCAGACACGTGGCGTCATGCGGGGAAGACCGACGCATGTTTAGCACCAGGCAAAAAGGCCAGGCGGCGTAGCCACGGTAGCCATGTCGCCGATTAACGGCGGTTCACGGCACTTGAGCCGCGTGGGGCCAGTTCATGCGCTAGCTGGGAAACGAGGCGCCAAAGGGAAGGGCGCACTCGATTCCCACAACGTAGATTAAGGGGAATCAAGATAAATAATCGCCTTTAAGAGTGAGTTACGACTGATTCAACTGAATTCAGTGTGAATCGAGAATGAATCAATTAAGGGGGAATCAAGAACAATAAAGTTACTACGTGTGATAAAAACGTAAGTCAAGTCACTTAAGTGTGAATCAACATTCATAAAAGTAAATGAAAAAAATGAATCAATGTACAATAAATAGAAAGTGAAACAACAGTTAATCAAATCACTTCATTGTGAATCAAGAGTGAATCGACTGAGTTAAGTGTTAATAAAGAGTCAATAAAGTTATTTGAGTGTGGATGCAGAATTAATTAAATGACAATTGTGATTCAATGATGAATCGTGCCAATAAGGTGGGAATGAAGACTGAAGCAAACTGAATCAGATGATCTGTGTGCGAATCAAAAACGAATCAAGTGGCTTAAACGTGAATAAAAGTACAATAAAGTGAACCAAGTGCATCAAGAGCGCATCAAGTGATGTATGTGTGAATCAAGGATGAATAAAATGACCTAATCATGAATGACGAATGAGTCTACTGGCTTTGGAGGTAATCAAGACTGAATGAACATACCTAAGCGTGGATCAACGTACAATAAAGTGAATCAGGGGACTACAGAGAGAATGACGTGAAATAATTGCGCTTCAATAAAGATTGAAGTCACTGAAATGTGTATAAAAGTGAATCAATGGACTTAGGACTGAATCAAGCGCATAAAAAAAGAATGAAGTGAAGGTAGTACGAATGAAGAGTGAATAAAGCGACATAGGTGGGAATCAAGAGGGAACCGAGTGGCTTAAGTGCGAATCAAGAATTAATGAAGTTGCTTATGTGTGAATCCACGTACAATGAAGTTAATCAAGTGAATAGAGTGAATCAATGGTGCACTAAATGGAACAGAGCGAATTAACTGTGATCAAAGTGGTTCAATTCACTTAGGTGTGAATTAATGCACACTAATTCAATCAAGAGTGAAATGACGTACATTAATGTGAATCACGCTAAAATGACTATCGTATCTTTATCCATAATGGCAGTGATCTGGCGTTCTTGGGAGCCGTGGCGTTGCCCTGCTACACAGTAGTCTAAGCATCAAATGTAATTGAACGAGCATCTCAAAATCCCAATATATTCTCGCAGCATGGACACATATACACGAAAATGATTTCACTATTTCCAGCAGCACATGCGACCAACACAGCACTTGTCCAATTTAATGACTGAGGCAATAAAAAAGAGGAAACACTACTGGAATTCGGGTGTCCAACAAGAAAAAACAAAAAATAAAATATACGGGTTCAATTTTGATTCAACGGGTCTGATTGCGCGACTGTCATTTCACTCCAGTTGGCGAACCAGGTTCGAGACGGTAGTCTTGACCTTCGAACATGTTGCGTAGGGCTGCTCGCGTAAGTGCGCTCAGATAAAGCACTCCAGGAAGCACTTTCCAAATCTTTGCGCTGGTAAATTCGCCGGGACATCTGTATTTTGTAAATTTCCATTTCAATTCTCTTTAGCGTTTAAAGATGTGTTGTCCCAGCGCATTTCACTTTTGCAGGTTTTCCGAGACGATGAAATAAACGCGCCCATTGACAGGTAGGAAACAGCGAACGATATATTTGCATGATTATTCGCAGCAGCGGAAGGAGTCTGCTCTTTGAAATGAGAAAAAAATTCTAAAACAAGTTTGATGAATCTTGCTGTGTGTATGTATATTTATGTGCTAAATGGGTATAATATGTATTTTTTTTAATATCAAGGATTTTATGTGTATTTCGGAACCACAATTTTTTTAATTCAAAGAGTCACAAGTAAATCAGCATATCAAAAATAATCTGGAATGATATAAAACAAGAATGGATGTTCTAAGCCCGTTTGAGCAGACTTTGCGGCATAATGCACATTTAGTAGACGGGATTTCACTCGTGGATGTTCTTGAAGTGGGTTCAGAACATGCACTCTTGTTTTACTACGTACAGTTCACATTCCTAGTTTTTGCCGCTTTGTTTTGTAACTTCGTTGGTTTGAAAAAAATACATGCTCTTAAGGGGCACATAAAATGGTTGATATATTAAAAACTACATACTGTACTGGAAAGAACTGCGTATTTGAAATCAGCACACCAACGTACATAAACATAGCAACATTCATCGAAATCAATCAAGAATTTAAAGTGAAACATCATAGAGGAGGGTAAAATAGCTACAGCCATCATACCCATAAATACAGTCATCTTATGTGCACTGTATTTTATGGAAGCATTGGCTCCCCACACAAATCACGAATAATGCCCAAACTAATGGAAACTACAAGCAGTAAGAACTACAAATAATGTCCGCTGTGCTTTCCTCGGCTTGTTGCCTTAACGTCTTCAATGTGTTGTGCATAGCAAAGAAACGAGCCCCTCGGGAACGATTCCCGTCCTTTCGTTATAATCGGACTCTTGTGCCGTAATTGGTAATCTTATTTTGTTGGATGGGGCACTCGTACTATAATTTATTTTTTGAAAAGTTAGTTTTACCACTCTTCGAGCAGGAAACACGCATGTGCACGCCATCGAAATGTGCATTGCACTTTTCCCTAATTTCAACGCAAAGAAATTATTTATTTGCAGACGTGCGTCACACGAAACACTGAAAGTGAGATAAATAACTTTTGTTTTGGTTACCGGCAGATTTGTGGGGGGCTATCTCCACCTAGATGGCGGCCGCGAGCCCTTGGGCTCTGGCGGCACGCTTGGCCTGGGAGACCATCATGAATTGGTCATTAGGGGCCGTGCAAGGTTTCCCACTGCCTCCCATTCTGAATTTTGCGGCCCTGTCGGGGCGCCCGTGGGCAGGCCCAAATAATATGATCTAGGTCCGCCCTTTCTTTGCAAAATTTACATTTGGCAGGATATTGTTCTTGATTATAACGATCTTACGTCACTGGGCTTGAATAGTGAGTGGAAGGCGGTGGCATGGCGCCTCCTCCAAACGAGACACGGAAAAAAAAAAGAAAATATGCAATCACAGTGACAGGCACGTGCTAGCTACAAAAAATTGGGGAACCCTTAAGCTTCGCCTTGAGAGTTGAACGATATAGCGACATCCGCAGACATGCGCGCACGCACGCACGCACGCACACACACACACGCGCGCGCGCGCGCATGTACACGCACGCACACACATAACCGACATACCTATACTAAAGGCAAAGGTTCCCGCCATCTTCAACAGCACTGTTATGGGAATGTTTTGTGTGTCCAAAGCACGAGCGACTATTGTGTTCACTGACTGCGCACTGACTGCGCACACGCACACAGAAACACTCACACTTTCAGTCACTGCAGTAAAAGTCATAGCGAATGCACAGAATCCATTACAAGCGTGCCAACAGCTCGGTCGCGTGAGCAAGAGTCTACGCGCGTGATATGTTTTTCGGAGTATCGATGAAACCGCTACGTGTGTGTAAGTAAACGCGTACACAGATGTGTGTGCCCTTTGTTACGGGTGAATAGCGATGCACCAACTTCGTGTTTGAAAAGAAAAACCTGCGCGGCGTGGCCACGCCATCTCTCGGAAACAGCGGGAAAACCGCGGCGCACCATGCCAACGTCTACAACAGATGGTGCGACTACACCGCGCGGCCGTCTCTTTCGAAGGCGGCGGCAACAAGAGTAAAACGCGATACCGTAATCGGGCCATGTTCGTATCGCTTTCCCAATCGCTCGCCTGCCTTCGCTTCTCGGTGGAGACCTAAACCAGGCCGCAACGAAAGTCAAGGTGCGGATGCTCTCCGGCTCATTTTGCCACGCGCGCTCCTTTTGCTATGTTTATGCAACTGGTCCGTTACACGTATAATCACTGTCTTGCGCAAACCACGCCCGAATGCCTGGGAACCTTGCATCTTATTTCAGAATCTTATAGGCTTGAGCGCCCAAACGCGAACGGTAGAATTCATTCAATAACTAACGCGTCCGCCAGCAGTAAGGCTGGAATGTTCGATGCCGCATGTACAAATGCCGACACGCCTTATTGCAGAGCAGAATATCGACGGCCGACGCTCTGTTCGCCGCTATCATTATACAGCGCGTATTCCTTCCTTACAGTTTGACTTTGCTTCCACAAGTTCGACCAAATAAAGAGTTTCATCTTGGACACGCCGACTGCCGTCTTCGTAGGCGTCACGACCCCAAGACATGTGGTGGAGCTGCTGCTCTTTCATGTTCCGGACGCCCCCGTCAATCCGCGTACCCAGCCCACGTGGCGAAGAAGACACTGACACCATCAGCGACAGTGAAGCCAGCCGCAGAATGAAAGGACTACCCCCACAACCATTCCGGACAAACCAAAAGCCACGGCGACGAAAACAAGCACGATGAACGCCGCAGTGTCGCCTGCAGCGATAGTGATGCAGCCGCCCAGGGAGCCGCCGACATTCCATGGTTCACCATGTGAAGACCCCGAAACCTGGCTGGAGACGTTTGAAAGGGTCTCGACATTTAACAACTGAAACTCCGAGGTCAAGCTGCCTCACGTGTACTTTTTCCTGGAAGACGCCGTAAGACCTGGTACGAGAATCGGGAGTCCACACTCAGAACCTAGGACCTCTTTCGCAGCACTTTTTAGATGCGAAGTATCTCTTGCTCGGGAGTATGTAACGCGGCCTGGTCATCCAAACGCAGCGTTGTAGTCCGCACTTACACTACGCACGCGCGACTCTCCTCTTTCTCTCTCTCCAACAGCTGCGCGTTACTCTCTCCACTCGCTCTCTCCACTCCTCTCGCCAGCTCGCTGGCGACTGACTCACCGGGACGGACGCTCCTTCCTTAGATCTCCCACGAGGCTTTTTTTTTCTCCAGACCACTATCCAGTACGGCATCATCTGCCTTTAGTTTATTTTCATCCCTTCTGTACGCACTTTCGAGTGCAGCCCCCCTCGGGGCTCCGCAAGGGGTGAACTAATTTAATCGCATCTTCCCCTCACCTATTTATTTTCTTTATTCCTCTCTCCTCACAACAATGTTTCCTCACTCTACAATCTCCTTCCTTCCTCGTTTCCCTCACCGCATCGCTTGATGGACGACATCACCACAGCTGAACTACCCTTGGGGCCAAGTTTGAGCGCCAGCTCGAAGCGGTCTCGAGCGTTTGAGCTCCTCCTGAGAGAAGCGAGGAACCTCATCAGTGGTGAAGAGGGGAAAAAACAGCGTTCACCTCGGAGACGCCCGCGTCGAGCAAGAAAGAGCCCTGCGCAACCACGCAAGCGCACCCGTGGTGCGGTGACAACACCGGGCCCCGCGAACTCTTGTCCGGCTTTACCAACCAGCCCCAGTATCTTCTTATCGCTTGGAGCCGGAGCGAAACCTGTAGAGAATACAGCCACGGCCATTTTGCCTCTGCCTGACTCACAAGTCCGCCATATTTTTCCTCGAGCAGTTCTCAAAAAGCGACCTTGCACCTGCAGACCCAGAAGAGAATAGCCCCCACTTAGCACCCCTTCTCAGTACTGGCAGCATTCCTGAGACAAGCGTACGAAGGGTCATCGCCCTCGCCCACCACAACTTCGGACGGAAACACCTCATTCACCTCGAGCCTTGACACGCCACCTTCCTCCTCTCCCGCCGTCTCCACAGCGGCGAGCAGCGCAACAGTTTCCCCGCCTGTCCCTTCCTCTGAGGCCTGTGACGTCACTGGGTTACCAGGAACAGCCGCAGCCCCCACTCCTGGCACAGCCAAGAGCGTGACCCCTCCTCCTCCCCCTCCGACCACGACTGTCGTCGATGGAGGGACAAAGGAGCAGTGCAGCAATCACGCCTCTGTCGCCCTCCCCACCCAGCAGGATCTCTCCTGACGCCTGTCAAAAAGGGTGCCTCCGCAGGCGTGCTTCCCAAGCGTCCCCTCGGCCAAGTTGTGTATTGGGCCGGCTACCAGCCGAGGACCCCTTCCCCTCCCTCCATCTACAGGAGCCCCAAGAGGAACAGCGCTATGCGCACCGCTCGTCTCAATCCCGCGGCCCAAACCAACGCGTGTTGACAAACCGGCCCCAAACCCTGCCCAAAACATAGACACCTACTCTCACACTGTAGACGCAGTCCTCTTTCGCCATACTGAGAGGAAGGCATCCTTCCGGACTGTCACGCAGGAAGCCATCTCTGCCTCTCTTGCCCCCATTGGTGGAGTTGTGCGTGTGCGAGTTAACTTTCGGCGCAATGTGGTCGTGGCTGACGTTGCTCCGGGCACACCTCTCGCCACCCTCCTCGCCATTGCCGACATCTGCGGCATTCCAGTGCGAGCAAAGAAGGCGACCACCAATACCTGCAGTGGTGTTGTATACAACGTGGACCCCTCCATAGGCAGTGAAGACTTCATTTCGAATGTTACGTCGCAGTACCCGATCATAGAGTGCTCCCGTACTGGCCGGAACATTCTTTTTACGTCCAGCGGGTCCAAACCCCCCGCCGACATCGAACTCTACAAACAGCGCCGCACTGTTCGCCCCTTACGGCCCCGCCCAACTCAGTGCGCCCGCTGTGCCCGCTACGACCACATAGACGTCACGTGCACGTCCACCATACGCTGTGTGCGATGTGGAGGGCCCCACCCCCCGGCTGACTGCGCGGCTGAGCAGCCAATGTGTTTGCTCTGTGGCGCGAAACACCTTGCCAGAGAACCGCGTTGCCCACGTTGACAAGAAGAGCGTCGCCTTCTTGAGCTGCGCAAGGAGTCTACGACGCCCATTTCGCGTAGTGAGGCCCTCGCTCTCGCGCGGGCATCGGGCACCAACGCTTCCGGTAACCCCGCAAAGCAGAGAAACTACCACCCAGTCACTAAGGGACTATCCTACGCAGCCGCCACCGGTGTCACTGCTCCCCCGCAGCCGCGACCAGCGACAAGAAGAGTTCTGCTGTCTCAGTCTTGGTGGCAGCACTCGCAGCAGCACTGGAGTTTCTGCCTTCCGATTGCCCCATTCGCCCGCTCTGTACTGCAGCGCTGGCCACCCAAACCTCACTAACCCAGGATGGCGAATAACCGTCTTCGTGAAACGAGGCCGCACATACTGCAGTGGAACTGCAACTCACTGCGCCGCCGACAAGCCGTGCTTGCGGCGATCCTTCCCCTGCGCGATTACCACGTCTTGGCCTTCCAGGAAACGAATGTTCGCGCGCAGGAGGTATCGTTGCCCGGCTAAGTCGGCTACAGCAGTCCCACGCAGTGTGCGCGGCCTGATTGCACCAGTGTCCCGTGCGGTGACGCCCTGCACCCACCTGGGAAGCCGCGCGCAGCCCTCTACATCCGAACAACGCTTCCTCACGCTCTCATCCCCACGGAACACTACACCAGTGAAATATGTGAATGTGTGGCCGCTGCAGTTCGTGTAGACGGCGTTCAGACCTCCGTCGTGATTGTTTATATGCGCCCAGTCGCTGCGGCCACCTACGCGTTTGTCCCACCACTTGTAGCTGCACTCTCGCGCGACCACATCCTGTGCGGGGACTTCAACGCGCACCAAGTCGGCTGGGGTGACCCTAGCACCGATGTGCGCGGGCGGGACCTCACCGAAGCGATACACTGGGCTGGTCCCTCGTTCTAAACACTGGGGAGCCAACTTTAATACGTCGAAACAGCGCTGCCACTGTGATCGACCTGGCCCTGGTGTCGGAACGCTGCTCCTGCGAATGGAAGCGACACTCTGACACGGCCGGGTCCGATCACTTCCCGATCACGCTCCTACCGTGCCAACCCAGCCGTGGTGCCGTGCGCGAGTACAAGGTCGTGCGGTGGCCGCTCTTCCGCGAGCTGTGCGCGAGTGTTGAGTCCAGCGAGGACTTCTTTGCGCGTATCGCGGACTGTGCCGAGCGTGCCACCACTCGCTGTGTGGTGCCCGCTGAAAAGCCCTGCCCTGACATTAAACTCTTAAACCTCCGTGCAGTGCGCCAGCGTGCACAGAGGCGGGCACTGCGCTCTTCAGGCCCCGGTACCTGGACAGAGTACAACCGACTGGACGCCGTGTGCCGACGCCACGCTCAACAATTGCGCGACCGCAGCTGGACGAGCGTGTGCTCCTCCCTCCGTGACCCGCGCAGGCGCCACCGCGGTTGGCACATCATGAGCGTTATGCTCAACCGAAGATGTCTCGCTTCCCCGTTCTCGCCATCGCGGTGGCGCCTGGAATCACGGCGTTGGAGCTCGCAGAGCTCATTGCCTCATCTTTCGAGCTCCCTCCTGCTGCTGCCCAGACACCTGCGCACGCCCTGAACCACACGGCTCCACCCCTCCCGCCACCCGCACCTGCTCTTGCGGCTGCCATCCGCTCCCTTTGCAAGAGCGACTTCACCCTGTCCGAGCTGCAGCGGGTAATTGAAAGGAAGCGAACACACAGCACTCGTGGTGCGGATGGCATCACACACAAGCTCCTGCGGAACTTGGACTCATCCCAGAGCCCTCTCTTGTTAGAGGCATACAATCGAGTTTTCGCTGGTGGAGGCCTTCCGGATCAGTGACGCTCTGCTGTGGTTGTGCCAGTTCTAAAGCGAGGCAAGCCGTCCCGTGAACTCAGATCGTATAGGCCCATCTCCCTGACATCCGTGGCTGGGAAAACGATGCAGGGAATGGCCCTTCACCGGCTTCAATGGCTCGCAGCGGCTCGCGGTATCTTTGCGCCCGAACAGTGCGGCTTCCGACCTTGTCGCGCAACAGCTGACTGCCTCGCTACAATCGTTAGCACCCTTGAGCAGGCCCTTCACAATGGGGAGATGGCAATCCTGCTGCTCCTTGACGTTCAGTCGGCTTTCGACTGGCTCCCCCACGCGTCCATAACCAGTGCTGTGCGCTCACTCGGTGTTGAGGGCAGACTCTTGAACTATGTGCAAGCCTTCCTCACTGACCGGGCGTTTTCTGTGCGCGTGGGGAGAGCGACAAGCTCACCGCGCTCCGCCCACTCTGGTGTACCACAGGGCAGTGTCCTAAGCCCGTTTCTGTTGAACTTGGTGCTCGCGCCACTCGTGAAGTGCATCCTAGAAACGGCTGACCTCCCTGTGCGCGCGGTGATCTATGACGACGATGTCGCGCTGTACGTGCGCGGCCCCACTCGCAAGTGCAGTGCTGTGCGCGCACGCATCCACACAGCGCTCGAGCGTGTAGCTGCCTTGTTAGAGGGCATCGGCCTAGGCGCTCTCTCCAACGTAGACTGAGGCGCTCGCCGTTTACCCCAGGGCTGCCCCGCGCCGCCATCTCCCGTGCCTACAGCTTCAGGGTGCGCCGATCGGCTGACAAAGCTGCGTGCGCTACCTCGGGCTCACGATCGACAACAGGCTACGATGGCTGCCCGCTGTCAAGCGCATTCGTCAGGCCAACCGTCGTGTCGATGCCTGTGTGCGCCGACTCCTCGCCCGTGGTGACGGCTGCCCCCCCGCCTTTGCTTGCAACATCTACGAGGCAATCGCACTTTCGGCCGTGCATTACGCCCTTCCTCTGAGCAGTGTGCGGGAGGTGCAGCGGCGCGCGTTGGAGCGGGATTACCTGCGTGTTATCCACATGTGCCACGGTCTTCCCCGCAGCTCTCGTGTGACAGAAACACTTGCGGAATCTCGCGCGTGGCCTGTGTCATTAACATCTGACATGCGCGCCCTCTGCCACATGGAGCGCCTTCACCGAGCCCCGGACGCCGGCCCCCTACTCACCAGACTGCGTGCAGTGCCCAACTCGCGCGTCGGCCGAATCCTCGATTTCGACGACAGTGTGGTGGTTGAGGAACCGACGCCCCCTGCTCACTGGCCCGCCCCACACTGCCGCGAGCCCCTGCGAGTCTCCCTCGAGCTCCCCGGTGTCCGCTCCAAGCACGTCACCCCTCGCTGTTCCATCGCTCAAGAAACCGCAGCGCGGATGCACGAGGACCTCGCCGGCAGGACTCACGTCTTCACTGACGGCTCTGTACTACACGACCACTCTGCTGCAGCCGCCTGTGTCGCCCCGAGCTCGCCACTGACCTCCAGAGACGCCTGAGCTACTGCGCCTCCTCTACCACTGCCGAGCTGGTGGGTCTGCAGCTAGCTGCCGATCTCCTTCGAGTGTCGCCGGCTGTCACTAGCGCGGCCATCTTCTGCGACTCCAGGGCAGCCCTGCGCCAACTCGCGAGGGAGGACCGCGGCCTACCGCTCGCCCAGCGCGTCCCCCAGAGCCTCCTGGCCCTTCGTCGGAGTGGTTCCGACGTGGTCCTGCAGTGGCTACCGTCCCACGTCGGCATCGCGGGCAAAGAGGCTGCGGACGAACTCGCGAAGTGAGCACACTCCAGCGCGACCCCGCTCACGGACTACGCAACATCGTTCGACTCGGCGCGCTTCAACTTTCGCCGTGAGTTTATGCGAGAACATCCCGACGCACGGATCGCCGCTGGACGCGCCCCACCTCCCCTTCCTGCAACTGGCTTCTCCCGCCGCGATCTCGCGCTCCTCCTCACCCTGCGGACCTGTTCGGCGTGGGCCGCGGAACGTAAACATAGTCTCCGCGGCGCGCCTGCACCAAACTGCGTCGATTGCGGCGCGGTAGAAACAGTTGCACATCTCCTCTGTGAGTGTCCCGCCCTTGTCGACGCCCGGAAGCGGCTCAAAACTGAGTACCGCCGCCACGGCCTGCCCTGTGTAACCCTACAGGACTTCCTGTTCCCCACCGGCTGCGAGGATTGCCTCCGTGGCGCTCTTGCGGCCCTGATCTCCATCCTCACCATGCGAAACTGATCGAGCGGCTTTTCTAAGCCGCTCGACATGGTGAACCAGACTCCTCTCTCCAGCCTCCGCTCCAATCACTACCTCATCCTGTTCTCTCTTTCTACCGCCTTCATTCCCCCCCCCCCCCCCACGAGTGTTTTGGTTGAGGTGTCCTATACAGAGACAGTTATCGAGCACTCTTCCCCCATTTCCCCCTTTTACTCTTTCTTACCCCTTTACTAAAAGAATAAAGAATCACGAGCACCTGCTCGCGCTTCTTCTGCGTTCTCGCTTCTGCTCTCACAGCGCCTACTCTCCTCCTCTAGTCTCCTCTCCTTCAAATGGCAGAGCGCTGCGCGCGTTCAGTCCAGCGCTTGCCTCGGTTGGCTCTTCTGTAATGCGGGCCTCGACATGTCAAAATTCTCTCCTGCGCATCGCCGCCATGAGGGCCAGCGCATGCGCGTCCCCTCCCCCTCTCTCTCCTTTCCTACGCTGCCTCTCTCTCGCGCGCATGTCGACGTTCCCCGCACGCCCAGTGACAATTAACAACCAGGCTATAGGGAAGACACGACGCGCGTAGTGTTCCTCTTCACGTTCCACGACGCGAGGTCGGTAGCATGCCCAGCGAACGCCAACGGAACGCGATCGTGCAAGTGCTCCGGTTTCGCATCGCCTCATGGTCCCCTTTAGCGGGAAATGGTGTAATTTTTTTGGCAACGTTCAGGAGCGTCGCCCGAAAGGAAAGGGCCGCGGCCTTGCTGGAGGCACGGGCGCAACACCCGACCGAAAACGTGGCCATCTTCACGGAAGAAATCGAGAGACTGTTCCGCCACGCTCACCTCGACGTGCTTGTCTTTGGACCACAACCGGCGTTCGCTGGCGCACCAAAGGACCAACTCTAAATTGTCCGCGCTTTCGTGGTGCGTTTTCGGAGGGCCTTGACGCCAGCCCTTAGAATCCGCCCGGCGATTGCCGTCCCCATTAACGGGATTAGTGACAATTATTCTGGCGTCCGCGACACAGGACCTTTTTGGTCCAAAAGTGTGTCCAAAGTAGGGAGAAAGAGCCTTGAGACGTTGATAGTGCTTGCGAACGATTTTTGTGTGTTGCACCGCGTTCTCGCTAACCTGTGTGCAGAGAGTGTTTGGTATTCGAAGTTAGGCAGAGATTTTGTGCACGCGGCTAGGTTTTGTTAACGGGCGTCATGGATCTTGAGAAGTTAGTTGCCCTTGGTAGGGGTGTGCGAATATTCGAAAGTTTCCAATATTCGTCGAATATTACATTCGAAATATTCGTATTCGATTCAAAAATTGTGTATTCGGAAGGTTTCGAATATTCGATAACTTCGAATATTCGAAAAATTCGAATATGCAATTCCATTATCATGCATAAAATAACTCATCCTCCACACTTCTGCTGCGTTCGTATCGCTAAAAACGTTGCCGAGAAGAGCAATTAAGATCGTAAGTACACGGAGGCACGATATCTGCCTGCGACTAGCGCGCCAATACGTATGATTTATTGGTGGTGCATCTCTGACGTTCAGCGCTGTTGCCGATCATGTAACCGTGCATTTGCAATATTATGCGGCCGTAACGTGCCGCACTACCATTCGTTCACTATGCGGGACCACTTCTGAAGAAAGACAGTGACCCATGTGACTGGTGGCGGACTGTAGGTACCTTCAGATACCCCAGTCTGGGAAAGCTTTGCCCCATGTACCTCCCTATACCAGCCACTTCTGTTCCAAGCGAGCGTGTCTTTTCAGTGGCAGGGGGGGGTTGTATCTTGTCAAAATGTACTTTTGGGCTAGTTGGTTCATAATCGTAGTAGAACAGCGCCGGCGAAAACAACAGACCAGACGAGGAGAAGGACACGTAACACAAGGCGCACTAACAACTGAAAGTTTATTCGGTATCTGCACAGAATAAATACTGCCTTCACATGAATAAACAGAAGAAATGAGGTTACAAAAGCTATGACGCTGTATCACGTGGTCACTCCTACTGTGCGTGCAGAACGGTTCCTGAAAGAAATCTGACATCCTTCTCTGAAAGCAAAACAGAAGGCATGCTGACACAAGATTCCCCGAGCTTTTTAATCTCTAGGGCTTCAACAACCTCCCTTGTTAACCTGTCAGCTGACTTGTACATGACGCCAGTGCTTTCAAATCGAGGTGCGCAACCGCAGTCTCTGGAATGGATACCTAGATGCCCCGATACCACTTTCGTTGTGTTGTACTTGTGCACTTTTAATCTATCATTTAGGCATCTTCCTGTTTGGCCTATGTATGACGCACCGCAACAGTGCACCGATAATGTGGTTTACACAATCCCTTTGTCTTGCGGTGCGTCATAGAGGCCAAACAGGAAGATGCCTAAATGATAGATTAAAGGAGCACAAGTACAACACAACGAAAGTGGTATCGGGGCATCTAGGTATCCATTGCAGAGACTGCGGTTGCGCACCTCGATTTGAAAGCACTGGCGTCATGTACAAGTCAGCTGACAGGTTAACAAGGGAGGTTGTTGAAGCCCTAGAGATTAAAAAGCTCGGGGAATTTTGTGTCAGCATGCCTTCTGTTTTGCTTTCAGAGAAGGATGTCAGATTTCTTTCAGGAACCGTTTTGCACCCACAGTAGGAGTGACCAAGTGATACAGTGTCATAGCTTTTGTAACCTTCTGTTTATTCATGTGAAGGCAGTATTTATTCTGTGCAGATACCGAATAAACTTTCAGTTGTTAGTGCGCCTTGTGTTACGTGTCCTTCTGCTCGTCTGGTCTGTTGTTTTCGCCGGCGCTATTCTACTACGGTTGTCTCTGTTACAAGGGAGTGCCTGCTGCCTGATCATGTGGAGCAACTCATATTCCTTCATGATAACATCTAGTCATTACTTTCATTGTGCCGTGATATTTGCTTGTGTTGTGATGTGCATTGTGCTAGCCTGGACATTGTGTTCTGGAGATAGCAGTGTATGTTGTGTTGCCAGTCAGGCTGTTAATGTCTTTTTTTTTAAATAGCTACATGTTAAACAAAATATTGTTACTGTGGAGGCATTTATCCTTTGATATTCGATATTCGATTCGATATTCGAAGGTGGATATTCGTATTCGATTCGTATTCGAAAAAGTTGATATTCGCACACCCCTAGCCCTTGGTGAAAAGATGGGTTTGTCTGGGGCCGAACTACGGAAGTGGGTCAGCCAAAAGGAAAGAGAAGAAAAAGAAAGAGTTAAGGAAGAAAAAGCAGCAGAGCTCGAAAAGGAGAGGTTGGCGGTTGAGAGAGCTAATAAAGAGAGAGAAGCAGAGCTTGAAAGAGAGAGGTTGGCGGCCGAGAGGGCCATCAAAGAGAGAGAAGCAGAACTAGAGAAAGAGAGGCTGGCAGCTGAGAGGGAGAAAGAAGAAAGAGAGGCGCAGATGGCTGAGAGAGAAAGGCAACGGCAGCACGAATTGGAACTCGAACGGCTCCGTTTGCAGCAGCGCATAGAGACTCCCGTGCAAGCTAGAGTGGAGAGCAGCGAAAGGGAACATCATAGCTTCCGTTTGAACCCAAGCAAACTGCTTGTGGCGTTTGATGAGAGGAAAGATGACCTTGATGCATACCTGCACAGGTTTGAGACAATAGCTAGAAGCCAAAATTGGCCGGAGCAGCAATGGGCCACAGCTTTGAGCACTTGTTTGAGTGGCGAAGCGCTCAGTGTGTACGGTAGGCTGACCCTACCGATGCAGCTAATTACACGAAAGTAAAAGCTGCTTTGCTGAAGCGATTTAGATTCACCGTGGAAGGCTTCCGAGATCGGTTCCGTACGGGAAAGCCAGCTGATGGCGAGACGGCAACGCAGTATGCCGCGCGGCTCTGCCATTATTTTGACAGGTGGATCGAACTTTCAGAGACGGCACAGGAGTACGGTGAGCTTAGAGAGCTTCTCATCAGAGAGCAATTTCTCACCAGCTGCCACCCGAGCCTGTCGCTGTATCTGAAAGAGAGGAGAGCTAAATCGCTTGAGGACATGCTTGAGTTGGCCAACCAATTCTTGGAAGCGCAAGGTGGCACGAATCTGGCCAAAGTAAAAAAGGAGGTTCACGAGGAGTCGAAGAAATCGGCACCTGAAGAAAACAAGCGTGCACCGGAGACTGTGCCGCGATGCTTTCTGTGTAACCGCGTGGGTCATCGCGCTAACAGTTGTCGGACCAACTTCTCACGCCCCAGTGTGATGAGGTGTTTTAAATGTGGACAGTCTGGGCACAAAGCCGACGCATGTCGAAGTGATGTGAGTAATGTCCACCAAGCAGCTTGTGCGTATGGCCCGCCAAACGAGGAAACAGAAGCGATCAAAGATGAATTGGCCGATGTGAAAAGCGGGAAGAAGATGCATTTCATTGGTGCTGCAACGACAACAGACACAACGAAAGGAATGACGACACTTAAGGGGAAAGTTAGTGGAAAGGAAGTCACAGTACTAAGAGATAGTGGATGTACAACGGTTATCGCACGGAAGGAATTGGTCCGAGAGAGTGATTTCACAGGCAATACCCAACCGGTTCGCCTACTTGATAGTTCGATTCTAATGCTTCCTGAAGCCACGATTGAGGTTGAGACCCCTTACTTCAGCGGGAGAGTTACTGCCCTGTGCATGAATAACCCCCTGATTGACCTAATCATTGGAAACATCGCCGGAGCGCGAGGGCAGGTCGATCCTGAACGGTTGGGAGAAGCCCCGAAGATAGAGCCCTCGTCCGCTCGGGAACCGCGAAGAGAAGTAACCGCGGAAGAGAATCCCAGGAAAGATGTTGCCCGAGCTCCAATTGAAGCCGAGGTGTCACCGAATGGCAACAATGAGGCACCAACGGTCGCGGTACCGCCTGTGAAGACGCGCCGAGCAGGTGATGTTGCAACTGAGCGGCCACCATCATCTGCGGCTCAAAAGATGACGAAGGTGGTCGTCCAAGCAAAACACCACGGCGCGCAGAAGTTGGCGAAGCACCGCGAACGTTCTAACGAACGCGACCACGCCTTGCTAGCGTCAAATGTGTCGACGGCAGCAGAGACGCCCCCTTCGGCACGGTCAAATGGAACGGCTCGCAAGAAAAAGAAGAGGAACAAAAAGAGAGCGAGCGAGCACCGAAAGAAGGAGCGCAAGCGCGACACGATGATGACAGGATAGGGTGTTGGAATTGAGTTTGTTTGAAGTGTTTTTGAGTTTGAATGTGGTTGAAGTGTTTTGAATGTGTTGTATTATTATACCCAGTGTCGAGTGTGTATAGCTAGTGAGCCGAAGAGCTACTTGCGTTATTTTATGTGTACAATGCTATTGATATAACTGTATAAGCGTTGTAAACGAAGAGCTTTGTTTTGTGCGTTCGCATTGTTTTATATGAAATGTATGATGGCGTTTTGTACTTATGTACTTGTGTTTATCTTACATATGTTGTGACATTGAAATGCCCTGTGAATTGTATTGATATTTCTATAATGAATGTGACGCGCATTTTGTGTGGACTGAATTATGGACTCTGTATGTGGGGCATTTTTGGTTATGTGTATGTGCGCGCTAATTTGTGTTGTTTGAATATTATGTCATAATATTCTTGAAGTGGGCGGCAGTGTCACAAATTAGCGTGTTATAAAGCGCGCGCGCGGCCGATTTCAAGCAGCTGCGAGACAGAACGGCGGGGAGCCGCGCGCCCAACAAGTGCGAAAGACGAAAAAAAACAAACATCAAAAGACGCCGGCGCGCCGCATCCTCCTCACCCACTGGAGCCAGAAGCACACAACACGATCAACGCCCGGAAAAGCCTGGATGTTTCTAGAAGGAAGGGGTGACGCATCCCCGAGCGGTGCCGCCGCGATTCGAACCTACGAGAAAGCTCTCGCCCTTTCCCCAGGCTTAGCTGTACTACGCGCCGGAGAACACTCCCGACGCTTCTAGAAACCAGGGGAGAAGGGATAAAAGCATGCGACGACGAGCAGTCAAGGAGTAGTGCAGTCAGTGAGAGAGTCGAGAGAGGAGTGAGTCAGTCGCCCGGTGATGGTGAAGTTATGCGAAGTGTGGCTCCGTTAGCCAAAGAAGACGTGTTTATGATGGTGTGCGGTCAGTCGATCGTGGATCTGGAAGAATCCGATGACGACGCCGTGTGAGCCGTGACAAGTCACGACGACGGTTGAGCTACGACGATCAACGCTGGAGCTGGCGTGAGTGTTTCCTTGAAGAGAAGCATTCGATTACCGTCCAAGTATTGTGGACTGGATACGCCATTATCTATTCAGGACTTTAACTGTCGTTGAATAGTTGTAATGCATGCGATTGCATTCGTAGCGTGTGATCTGTTTGTTTAGCTCCCGTTGTGTAAACACCATCTGAATTATACTGTGAAGTTGTAACTGGTACCAGCCGAGTGTGCATGTGTTTGTATTATTTGTATTGCCTTACCTGAGAATATATTTCGCTTTCGTTTGTGTTATCGACTCTCGGCTATGACTCGGTCTTTCGACCACAACCGGCGTTCGCTGGCGCACCAAAGAACCAACTCTAAATTGTCCGCGCTTTCGTGGTGCGTGTTCGGAGGGCCTTGACGCCAGTCCTTAGAATCCGCCCGGCGATTGCCGTCCCCATTAACGGGATTAGTGACAGTGCTCGAGGATCAGAAAGTCCGCTACGTCATGCGAGGAGTCAAGCAAGAACTCTTCGCTGGGCTGATGCATAACCCACCCAAGACCGTCCATGAATTCATGACGGAAGCAACAGCGATCGAGAAGACGCAGGAAATGCGTACGTCTTAGGCCTGGAAATCCAGCAATTTCTGAGAGAATCTGAACCAGCGCAGCCTGAGCCATAAGCTGTGAGCTACGCAGCCGCAGCCCGCCGTCGTACCGCACGCCGGCCGGCCAGCAATACACGCCCGCTCTGCTACCACTTCGGAGAAGCCGGCCACACCTACCGCCGGTGCCAGTACCCAGAGATGGGGCTACGCGGTGTCATCGTCGACGCGCCGTGTGCACTGCGGGGTGAACGGCCTCACGACATCGCTGACTACCTCGCAGGAGCGCAGTGGACACCCCGACAAGCTTCCCGATCGCCTTCGCCAGCCCGCTACATGTCACCACAGCGTCGCCAGTACAGAGTTCCTCCTCGGGCCGTTCCGTGAGCGAATATCCGGAAAACTATGGGCAGAAACCGATGGAGGTGCGGTTGCTGCACAACGAAATACCGAAGGTCCTCTGCCGCCGCCGACGACGCTACGACAGAACACGTCGCAAGCCGAGCGAGGCCCTGACGTCGAAACTTCGTGGGCAGAAGACCTGACGACGTAACGCGGAAGCAGCGGAACAAACCGGCGTAGCTGTGATCTGACGCCACGACCTAACCGCAACGCAAGACGACGAACTAGCGACCTCGACGTTCCTATCGACGGCCACAGCTTCACAGCTCTCATCAACACCAGAGCCGACTATTCTGTAATCAATGGACCGCGAAGTTGAAGAAAGTCAAGACCGCCTGGGAAGGGACCGAAATTCGAACCGCTGGAGGACACCTAGTGACGCCTGCGGGAATCTCCACAGCGAGAGTCATCAGTGATAACCGGATTTATCCCGCGAGCTACGTAGTGCTACAGGATTGCTGGAGAGATGTCATCAATTGGTATGCACTTCTTAAGCCTACATGGTGCAGTAATCGACCTGAGATCCGAGTTCATAACACTATCTACAGAAAAAGCATTACCACCACACACTTCGTCCGAAAAGCACACCTTGGATGTGCTGGAAGACCATGTCAACAATCCCCCTTGCTCCAGCATCATCATATCCGTCAGCACTAAAAAAATCAGCAAACCTGGAAGGCGCCGTTAAAGGAGACCAGCACTTGTTGATCAACCGCGAAATTTGCGTCGCAAGAGAATAAGCCGAGCTGCGTGGAGAGTAACCAACCGTGGTGCTCACGAATTTAGCAACGAGTACAAGCACGTGAATGAAGGCACGACGGTCGCCTTCATCAATGAAATTGTGCAAGCCACCAGTGCTTTCTCACTCACCGGCTCTACCGAATCTACTCCGACGAACCGAGCTCCTCAACTAGCTTTCGACGTCAATCCGAGCCTTCCGAAGCGTAAACAATAACAGCTCAAAAGCCTACTCCTGCAGTACAAGGACTGCTTTTTGTTGTCAAACATGCTGTAGACTCCAGTAGCAAAACATCGCATCATCACAGAGGAAAGTGCCAGGCCACTCCGCCAGAGCCCGTACAGAGTTTCGACGCGAGAACGCGAAGCCATATAGAAACAAGCCGACGAGATGCTACACGATGACATCATCCAGTCTTCAAAGAGTCCGTGGGCGTCACCCGTGATGTTAGTGAAGAAGGACGGAACCCTACATTTCTGCGTCGATTATCGTCGCCTGAACAAAATAACGAAGAAGGACGTGGACCCTCTCCCACGGGTAGACGACGCCTTGGATCGACGCCACAACGCGAGGTACTTTTCGTCGATGGACCTCAAACCGGTTACTGGCAAACCGAAGTCGATAAGAGAGACCGAGGAAAGACTGCCTTTGTAACACCGGATGGCCTGTTCGAGTTCCAGGTCATGCCGTTTGGTTTTCGCTCGGCACCGGCGACTTTCCAACGCATTATGGATACAGTGCTGGCTGGCTTGAAGTGGCAGACGTGCCTCGTGTACTTGGATGACGTCGTTGTGTTTTCCTCAAGCTTCGACGAGCACCTGCGGCGACTTCAAGCTGTACTTCAAGCAATCAAAGCCTCCGGACTCACTCTTAGGCCGGAAAAGTGCATGTTGCCTACTGTTACTCACGTTCTTCATACAGTCACATTGCGAAATACCAATTTTGGTGTATATCAATTTAGCGAAACGGCCGCGAGTGCGCCATGAGCGTGGCATGTAAATCAAGTCTTACATGCAATGCATATCATGATTTTCATGTCACCACCTCTCATTTACGTTCGTCTACAGTTGCGTCCAGCAATACCAATTTTGGTGTATATCAAGCTAGCGAAACGGCCGGGAATGCACCATGAGCGTGTCATGTAAATCATGACATGCATGTCATGGTTTTCATGTTACCAACTGGTATTCATGTTCTTCATACAGTCACGTCGCACAGTGGCGTGACCACAGTGTGTGGTGTTTTACATTGCAGTGGTTGTGTGTGGTTGTATGTTTGTGCATGTGCCACAAATACTGCATCATTCAATGCTGATTCAGTTGGAAATACCAAGAATTACGCCGACATAGCGAAGAATCGCCAACCTTCTTTTTTTTCTCGGTTAGTCCAGATAATTCATCTGTTAGTCCCTCTGGAGCATTCAACGAGGACCAACATTTAAACCAACCGAAGTGCTAGAGGATAAAAGTTGAACCCCTGTAGTTACTGCCGCAGGTGGTCCAAAAATGGTACAAAATCCGTGGCAGCTCATGCCGTCACCTGAAGCACCGATGCCATACCCTATTTTAGTCCTTTTCGGCTTACAGTGAACCTTCATGTTCACTACATAAGCTGAAAATACACGCCCTGCCATCAGAACGGCTGGTATATGGATTCACTTTTAAGGAGCTATCCAGGAACCTTTTTTAAATGCGCTGTCTCGTTCACCTGGCAAGCCCATTCATGCCCTTGTCATTTTTTTGGGGCGGTGTCAAACGTGAATTACAGCGCTGACAGCGGATGAGGCCGCAGTGGCGCAAAGCTTTCATTTTTACATTTTTATGTGTTTTTAAATGGGTAACCGAGTGCTACCGGAGAGGCGAGTGGAAGGTACGGGACACCTGATCGTGCTTCGAAACCAGATATATCTTAAAGTGTGTCGCACATTTCTGTGGGACCATCCCATTTTCCATTTCATCATTAAATTGTGTTATTCCCCTTTCATTCGGGTTATCTTCTGGTTTACTTTAAATTTACTGCCAACATTACAAACATCAAAGGCAAGTTGTAGCACGAGAACCTGCTGCTAAAGTTCATTTGCGGTGGTGCATTAAAGTTGATGATAGAAATAAACAATAAGCCATCCAGTATGAAAGAATTAAAACAAAAGAAATGGCGAAAAACAACAAACCTTGCCAAGAGAATAGGAGGTAGCGAGTGAAAAAATGAATTTAAAAGCAGAATGATTAGTTCGGAGAAGTCATTCTAGGATTTCACGTGCGAGGACCTCGATATGACTATGAGGCACGCCTGATGCTCGAGGTGTCCGGACTAGTTTTGACCGCGTGCGGTTGTTTAATTAACGTGCGCCTGAATCCATGTACATGAGTGTTTTAGAAGCGGCTTTGTATAAGAAAAGCGAAATTGAGAAAGCTCTAGCATGTGGTTTAGAATTTTGTATCTCAATAGTAAGAACTTAAATCACAAGTCGGCAAATTTTATCTAACAATATCTGTAGAGTAGACAAACGGGTCTTACGATACAACACTCTGTAGATTCACTAATTAAACTTCCGCGAAGCAACGCAAACTCTTCAACGAACTCGCGTAATTTTTAAGCTCATGTGTAAACTTGACCACTTCATATCCCCTGACAGTTGCCTTTGACATGATTGTTCCATGAGCCTTTGTGCATTTTATATGCACTATTTGAATGAGGCCTGTGTTGAGCCCCGAACTAAGAGCTAAATGTTCGCAAATTTTCCCCTTCACTCTAACGAGTCCCCTGACTTCTTTTGACTTCGTATGTAACTCTCCCAAAGAGACCATGACACCGCTACCCAAAATTTGCGGTTTTCAGCGAACAATTGAATGAGAGAGTCTATTGCGACTACATATATATATATATATATATATATATATATATATATATATATATATATATATATATATATATATATATATATATATATATATATATATATATATATATATATATATATATATATATATATATATATATATACATATATATATAAAGAGAAAGAGAGAACGAGATATTCAAATGGGGGGTGTTCTGTTTCGAGCAGGTTGACACGTTGCTTCGCGGAAGGCTCCTGGTACAGCAGGTCAGGCTACTAGCGAGCGCGAGCGGCAACCACAGCCACCGATTATCGTCTTCCTCTTTCCTAACAGCGGGGCGTCTGTCGTTCGCATTCGGTACAATAATTCCCCGTGCAATAAGGAGCCATCCTGGCGACCAAGGGGCCAGAAAACACAGGAGGATCGTAGCACTGCTTGAGTCTGGACACGTGAACGATTTCCTCGCCACGACGGCAATGGTCAAAAGACGAGTCCAGTGGCTCGATGAGGTAGTTCACAAGGGAAGTTTGCTGAAGTGCACGATATGGACCGTGGTACTTGGGCACCAGCTTCATGGAAAGGCCAGTAGTAGTAGAGGCCAGCGAAACCAGCGATGCAAGATCGTAGGGAGTAGTGTTAGTGGACGCGTCGTGGTGGTGCTTCTGGCGCCCCTGGTCTTGTGTTGTGAATGATTGTGCAAGTTGGTGGCATTCTTCAGCATATGTAGCTGCTTGGGATAAAGTTGTGGACTCTGAGGCATCGGGCCGGTACAAAAGAATAGTGTCAATAGTACAAGAACGTTCGCGTCCGTAAAAGAGCAAAAAAGGGGAGAGTCCAGAAGTGCTTTGAATGGCAGTATTAAAAGCGAAAGTAATTAGAGTGGTCTGACGAGAGGTACATAGGACAGCATGACACCGAGAGTAGGGATAAAGCGTTCTGTCATCCCATTCGTTTGAGGGTCATAGGCGCTTGTGGTGCGGTGCAAGACGCGGCACTCACGCAGCAATGCTGTGATGACGTCTGAGAGAATTACACGACCGCGATCACTCAGCAACTCTCGAGGGGCGCCATGACGAAGGACGAGATTTTGGAGAATAAAAGTGGCAACGTCTGTTGCTGTAGACGAAGGAAGGGGTGTAGTTTCGGCATACCCTGTGAGGTTCGAAGGCAACGATTGTTGAACGGTGACCGTCTGCAGTGCTGGGAAGGGGACCGTAGATGTCGAGGCCGACGCGGTCGAATTGTCAGGCAGGGCATTGCAAAGGTAACAAGGTGCCGCGGCTTGTTGAGGGGGAGTCTTGCGCCTCTGGCATGTAGAACATGCCCGAGCGCACTGACGAATGAAACGGTACATGCCATGCCAGTAATATCGAAGGCTGATTCGAGTATAAGTTTGAAGGAAACCTGCGTGACCGCAGTGTGGGTCGTCGTGGAACACGGAACAAATTTCGGATGGGAGGTGCCGCGGAATGACGAGTAACCACTGACGGCCGCCGGGTGTGTAATTTTGCCGGTACAGCACGTCTTCGGGAGTGACGAAGTGCTCGGCTTGCCGATGAAACGTCAGAGAAGATGGAGAAGGGGTCCGACCAGCCAGAGGGTCTAGAATGGAAGCAAGAAAAGGGTCCTTGTGTTGCTCAGACGGCATGTCGCAGATGGTGAGGGTGGTGGTATCGCAGGTAATATGTGTAAAGCAGGCAGAGTCAAGAGACAGCAGCGAACAGGGGAGGGCGTCTGCGTCTGAATGCTTGCGGCGAGAGCGATACACCGCGCGGATATCGTATTCTTGGAGCCGTAAAGCCCATCAGGTGAGGCGGCCACATGGATCTTTTACTGACGACAACCAGCACAGGGCATACTACGTCAAATGGGCGTCCGTACACGTAAGGCCAACATTTTTCTATCGCCCAAATAATGGCAAGGCATTCCTTTTCAGTGACAGAAGAGTTGCTTTCGGCTTTTGTAAGGCTTCGGCTTGGGTAGGCAAGGACGTACTCTTGGAAGCTATCTTTCCGTTGCGCAAGAATAGCGCCTAGCCCGACACCACTAGCGTCTGTGTGGATCTCAGTGGGTGCAGATTGGTCGAAGTGTCGCAGAACAGGAGGTGGCGTGAGGATGCGGCGCCGTTCGTTGAAAGCGTCGTCACAATGGGGAGACCATGCCGAAAGGTCTCTAGAGCCAGCGAGGAGCTCGGTGAAAGCAGCGATGATGTTAGCGAAATTGCGGAGAAAGCGCCGAAAATAGGAACAAAGACCGATGAAGCTTCGGAGCTGTTTCATGGCAGTTGCTTTGGGAAACGCTGAAACGGCTGTTAGTTTGGTGGGGTCAGGGAGAGTGCCGTCCTTCGAAACCACATGCCACAAAGTAAGCTGTCGAGCGGAAGTAGCGCTTCTTCAGGTTCAGTTGCAGTCCCGCGGCGGAGAGGCAAGCAAGAACTTGCTCGAGGCGGGTTAAATGGGACGCAACATCGGTAGGAAAGACGACAATGTCGTCTAAATCACAAAGGCAAATAGTTCACTTGAGGCCTCGACGGATCGTGTTTATTATACGCTCGAAAGTAGCAAACGCGTTGCAGAGGCCGAATTCGTAGATGCCATCGGGCCTAACAAAAGCTGTTTTTTCGCGATCGGCCTCTACCATGGACACCTTTCAGTAGCCAGAGCGCAGATCTACGGAAGAAAAGAATAATGCTCCCTGTAGGCAGCCTGGGGCATCGTCGATGCGCGGTAGAGGATAGACATCCTTGCGCGTGATGCGGTGAGACGGCGGTAGTCCACGCAGAGGCTGATGGATCCGTCCTTTTCCTTCACAAGCACAACTGGAGAGGCCCAGGGGCTGCTGGACGGCTGGATTATTCCACGCTTGAGCATATCGTCTACCTGTTGATCGATGACACGGCGTTCGGAAGTCCACACACGGTACAGATGCTGTCGCAATGGTGCTTGTTGACCGGCATCAATACGGTGGAGAACCCCTGACGTCGTTCCATCAAAGAAGACTGGTCGTGGTTGAAGGAGGCTCGAAAACGCTGGAGGCGTTGGAGAAGCTGTTTCTGCTGCACAAGCGTAAGGTGGTAATCGACGGCTTTGCAGAATACGTCCATAGCAGTAGCTGTGTCAGTTGCAGAAGTGATGGCACAAGGCAGTAGTGATGCGTGTTTCCAAGCATTGAATGGTCGAAAATGTCATCAAAAGCGACGAGGCTCCCCAGACATTCGCCGCGTAGTAGGAGAGACGGGCAAACAGGGGCGTTGCACGCGCAAAGTGTTGCAGAACCATTGCAAAGTTTGTGGACGGCAAACGGGAGGACGAATGTTCGGTGACGCGCACTAGTTGCAGATGGTTGAAACAAAACAATAGTGTTAGTGGAGCAGGCGAAACACAGGCACTAGGACTGCGGAAAAAGGCTTGATGTGGAAGTCAGCTGCGGCAAACAGTTTAGGGGTACTGCGGTCGTCGAGGTCAGGTCATGGAGTCGACAATGTGAGTTCAGCACGAGCGCAGTCGACGAGGGCCTGGTGAGTAGAATGAAAATTCCATCCTGGAATGACGTCTTAGGATGATCGCGGAAGAACAAACTTGACAGCATACCGAACATCTTGAACCACAACGCGAGCTGTGCCCTGAGCAGAAGACGTAATGTAATGCGATGTCGCTGTACGCAGGGTAATATTCGTAAGCGGCGTGGTCACTTTTCTCAAACTGCAGCACATTTTCTCACTAATGACAGAAATGACGGCTCATGTGTCGACAATTGCACGTACGGCGATAAAGCCTACTACTATATTGTCACGTAGTCGTGACGTCGACGAAGGTAGCAGTCGAGTCGGCGTGTCCAAGGTGAAACTTTTCATTTGGCCGAACTAGCGGCCGGGGAAAGGAAAGAAAAGCTACAGCAATGCACACTGTACACTGATAGCGGCGAACAGAGCGTCGGCCGTCGATAAACTGCTCATGGCTTGGACGTGCCGTCTTTTATACGTCACGCATCGAACTTTCCAGTCTTGAGTAGCACTGATAATTGGGCGAGTTGGTACAGAGGTACAGATGCATGGCCAAGGTCAATCTAAATAGGTCGCGAAACTCGGAACGAAAAGTGGTCGGAAACCTATTGCGACAAACATCAACACCCGCGTGACGATTAAAGCGCTACTAGGTGAGGGGGGGACAAATAATGAAAACAAAAAATTAATTAAGCGTTTATTTTCATTAGTTTTAATTTTATTTGTCACGAATTAAATTAGTAGATTACTTTAATCAAACTTTAGTCTTGGGTATGTGGTTGAGTGGTCAATTTTTTTCGTTTATTTTCAGAAACAGCGGGCACATGCAGGCAGTCTGGTAACATGGGCCAACGGGTTTTGCGCATTTTGAGATGCAAATGGCGTCGCTCGTTTTTGCGCAGTAGATTTGTGCCTGTCGTCCGTAGGTGATTTCCTCGCATAAGAGTTGTTTTCTAGTAGCGGTACTTGGCAGAAGGTAATATAGCCCATCGCAGCCATCGTTAACCGTTTCAGTGACTGTGTTTTGCCAGCGCACGGCCGGCGTGCTGTCGCCCTTCGGGACGATGAGTCCGCCACGCCACGCGAAGAAACGCTGCGCTGTCTACGGATGCAAGAGGAACACGTGTGCAAGGTTTGTGTGTGTGATGATGTGGATCGTGTGGCCCGTGACGGGGCGAAGAGGGAACGACAGTTCTGCTCTGCGGTACGCCTTGGAGGGGAAGACGACGAAAAGGAAGCGCGACCGGGGCGTGCGGCTCGAGGAGCTGGAGTGCGACACGGTTGGAACGGCAGCCGCTGGTCGGCGGCTCGGGTCGCGACATCGCTTAACCAGGCGTCCGGCAGCCATGTGGACCTGGTGAGCCTGATTCCCGCTCTGTGCCCGGTGCTGACACAGAGACCGGCAGCCTAGTCTGTCCCTGGCCTGAGGTCCTGGGGCCCGAGTGTTGTCACGAGGTGGCCGCGGCTGATGTTGGCGACGGGCAGCTAACCTGCGCTGCAGTGGCCTGGTGATCTACCGGCCTGCAGTGCCATCATCTCCACCACTACCACCTCGCCACGGTCAAGGCAGCGTGACTGTTGACTGCCCAAGGAGTACCGGTGACGACCGACCTCGCCGCAGTGGCAACAGTTCATAACGGCGAGTAGGACAGTTTGTGTGCGAGGCGCGTAGGACGTTTAGGATGTAAATAAGGAATGCTGTAGTGTGTTGTGTGTGAATCGTCAGAGTTATCGGTTGTGTTAGTCTGTGTTGTGTGTACAGAATCACCTGACTGCGGGTTGAATTATTTCGGATCCTGGGCCCACATTACACCATCACAGTGTGCACGTTGAATTGTTATCCTACTTCTGATTTCTGTGTTATATATTTTGGGGTAATATCCTGTTCAACTGCAATATTTCGCCAATAAAATACACCTTATTTATCAAATCTGTCTTTTTCGTCTTCCCGTTACCTTGCAGGCTTCCATTATGGAGCCGTCATAGGGATAAGAAAAAGAACATGCAGCTATAAAAAAAAGTAAGAAGCGGCGACCTGTCAAAAAATTTCATAATTTCGCGCCCATCGCTTTAAAACGTGACGTCATTTCCGCTTCCGGTTGTGACGTCATATTTTTCTTTTTTTTTAAATTCTGTTTGTCCCCTCCTCACATAGATGGCGACTGTTGCAACAATTAGCCACCGGCTTGACACGTGGGCTTCTACGGAAGTTACGCTACCAGTTTACATATACCTTGGCATGGCTTCAGAACGGCGCAACAAGGAAGACGGAAAGACGAAAGATCACACGAACACACATGAACACCAGCGCCGACTCACAACTAAAGTTTATTTCATATCACAGAGCAGATATATACACACACGTGGCTACACAAAACGCAAAAAGAACAACCAAAGCACGTTAACCATTCAGGTACAGGATTTCTTTATGCTGCAGCGCAGTTGAGGGTGAGCTGATACAAGAGTGTTTTTAGGGGCGAAGCTCCTTAAGGCGGCACCCGTTCGTCCCTCGTAGTCGTAGTCGTAGTGCGTAACCAGTCTTACGCTTTGACCTCCAAGGTGGTGCCGGTGGGAGATTTTTCCTGCGCGTTGTTGAACTGTGCGTGATGTTGAACTGTGCGTGTTGAACTGTGCGCGCTGTGCGTGATTAAACAATAAAACTTTTGTTCAAAACGCCGTTGATTGATGAAATAAACCAACGAAAGACGCCAGATGTTTTGTAAAAGCAAAACGGAAGAATGCCAGATGTTTCTAAAGCAAAACGAAAAGACGCCAGCTGCTTAACGAAAGACGCCAGATGTTTTCTAAAGCAATGGTTTTCTAAACAATGAAAATTCACAGCGTACATGTAAAATTAAAGTGAGCTGCAAGTCGTCATAACTCATCGAACCTTTAGTATAAACGCGCCCGATCTCACGTCGGTGATGATGTACTGGGCAGAATTCACGGAAGATTCACGGTTTACCGATGAACCTCCGCAGCTTCGCCCACTCATCATCATTCACTCCGTGGATATGCTGTGATTTTTTTATTTTGAATGTTCCATGCTTCGATAATTTCCCGAGTCGTCTTATCATGGTGCCTTGAAATAGTGTTTATGAGGCTACACTGAGGCACGCAGCTGCACTTCTGACAGTGCTTAGAAATGTGCGATCTTTCCGGATGACGCTCGTGAAGGTGTTGAGAAATCCGGTGCGGAAGAGGTCCGATGATGTTAGCGTGGACTCTCGATTCTCGAACCAGGTCCTTGCGCCATCTTCAAGGGCGAAGTAGACATGGCGTAGCTTCTCGTCGCAGTCCCAGTTGTTGAACGTGGAGACCCGGTCGTATGCCTCCAGCCAGCTTTCTGGATCCTCGCATGGTGATCCGCGGAATGTCGACGGCTCCCTCGGTTGATGCATGACGACCGTTGCAGGGGCCACCGCGGCTGTCATTGTGGCTGTTGTCTTCGTTGTGATCCTGGTCCTGTCCGGTAGGGGTCCGTATTGTGGGGGTAGTCCTTCCAGTCTGCGGCTGGCTTGACTGCCGCTAATGGTGTCGGTGTCTTCTTCGCCACGTGGGCTGTGTTCACGGCTTGACGGGGGCGTCCGGAACATGAACGAGGAGCACCTCCACCAGATGTCACGTGGTCGTGACGTCGACGAAGACAGCAGTCGGCGTTTGCAGAATGAACCTGTTTATTTGGCCGAACTTGTGGCCTGGTGAATGAGAACTAGAAGTACAGCAATACACGCTGTACAATGATAGCGGCGAACAGGGCGTCGTCCGTCGATCAACTGACAAGCGGTCAAATGCGTCGGCTTTTATACAGGTGCTATCGCACTTTCCAGCGATATCGCTGGTGGCGGCGTTATCTCTCGATAAAGCTGGAACTTTCGCGTGCGGCGCGAAATCTTAACAAAACGATCTACTACAACCGAGAAGTTTCTCGCACACTGCTTCGCGGACAGCCTCGAGCGCTGATAACCGTCCTTGCTGGTCAAACCCAAAAAACATCATAATAAAACAAGAAGTGGGCGTGGCAATATACTGTCACGTCTATATATGATGGTAGAGGAATGTGTACGAGCATTCGCGGGTTACCCGATCACCTCCGAGCAAGCTCCTCTAACATCATTCACTTCGTGGATATGGCGGTGAATTTTATTTGCTACTCACAACCGGAGCTGCATACCGACGGAAGAAGCGATCTTCATTCAACACGTGCAATCGCTGTCATCAACGAAAGCACGGAAGGCGTTTTCTTCGACCTGCTTCCACCAGGAGGCGTGGTGCCCATCATCAGCACTCCGCAATCTCTAGGCATCTTGCGATACCGCCTTGCTATAAAAGCAGACTACCGGCCGCCTGTTTCTTTCACTTGGCAGTGGTGACTACGTTTCTCGGAGCTCAACTAAAGATCACTGCTTGTTTTTGCTACAGGTTAGTGCCGACTGTACACCTACATTTTTGTATTTATATGTTATTGTCACCACTGCCATTTTTGAGTTTGTGATTGCATGCCTTATTTGCGCATCTGTTGCTGCACGGTAGCATTGCTGATATGGCTAAGGAACTAGCGAAGCTGAAAGAAGAGATGAGGGCTGAATTAATTGAGGAAATTAGACAGGAATTCAAATCTTTGAAAGACTCATTGGAACGTGATCTCAGAAATGAGATACGGGAAGTGCGCAATGAGCAACGCCAGATGAGCAAAAGCATTGACTTTTCGCATGAGTCAGTTGAAGAGATGAAGCAGAAGCTGGTTTCTGAATCCTCGAAGAATGCTAGTCTGGCAAAGGAAAATGATGAACTACGCGCGAAATGTGCTGCGCTAGAAAAGAAAGCAGGAGAACTTCAAAGGCGGCTCACAAATTCAGAGCAGTACTCGCGAAGTGCTAATCTGGAAATCCAGGGTGTTGTGGAGAAAGAAAATGAGGACCTTGCTACTATTTTGTCTGAAATAGGCAATGCAATCTCTGAGCCTATCAGTTCATCTGACATTGAGTGTTGCCATCGTGTTCCAACTCGCGGCCCAGATAAAACTAACATTGTTGTTCAATTTAAATCCAGAGCTAAACGCGACGCTGCTCTGAAAGAAAGCAAAGAAAACAAGAATCACGAACAGAGACTTGGGGTTAGAATCCACGTGGCCAGTTTACGTGAATGAACATCTGTGCTTAGCGCTAAAGAGGCTGCTTGGCATGGCAGTGAAAAGGAAATATGAACACAAATGGAAATCTGTGTGGACCAGCAACGGGAAAATTTATACAAGGAAAAACGACAGCTGTGGTGCTTTGCAAATATCGGAAGAACGTGATGTTGCTAAGATTACGTCTGTTGTTTCTGATGCCACTGGAAAAGCTCGCTATGAACCGTCATGGGATATCACGATTTCTTCTTACCGCATTGTTTGCAGTTGCAGCAAAACTCCAGTACCTCCTTTCTGCACTTGAATTCTCGATCGGCAACTAATAAACAAGAATCTGTTAGCAACTTTTTAAATCTGTTCTCCTTCAAGTTCGATATAGTTATGTTAACAGAAACATGCTACCATGACAGCAGTACTCGGCTATACCTTGATGGTTATGCTGATTACGTTTTAAATCGAGCTGAGAGGTGAGGAGGCGGGCGTCGCAATCTAAGTCGCATCAGGACGAAAATGCGAACAAGTAGCACAATTTTGTAAAACAACATGTGACTATGAAATCTTAACACTTCAACATTTGTCCGATATAATTGAAGTCGTGTATCGCCCTCAAATTGGAAATATTTTTGCCTTTATGAATTTCTTTGATAATTTACTGGAATATGTTTCTGCTAACGAATTTAGCCTTGTATGCGGGGGAGGCACTAACATAAATTTTCTTGAAAATAGTGCTGTCACAATGGAGTTTACTAATAGACTTAGTAATGCTGGTTTTCTCAGCCTAATTAATACACCAGCTCGTGTTACGACCTCTTCGTCAACATGTCTTGGCATTCTTATTTCGAATATTGGAACTTTAGTAGAGCATACTGGAACAGTTACGTCAGGCATCAGTGATCATTGTCCTGTGTTTAGGACATGTCGTACGAATGTTGAAAAAAATCATTCTAAGTCAAATGTGTTCGCTATACAAGACTTAAATGATAGAAACATGCATCTATTCAAACGTGACGTTTCTAATTATGACTGGTCTTTTTTTATATGAAACAAGTTAAGTAAATGTCGCGTACTCCAGGTTTCTTTCTGCATTTCTACAAATTTACAAAGTACATTTCCCTTTCAAAAAGGTTAGGCAGACGAGAAAGAAAAGAAAACCCTGGATTACGCAGGAAGTATTTAAAATGATAAAACACAAGGATAAACTGTACCACAGATTTCTTGCTACACGCTTGCCTGAGGCTCTGACAATGTTTAAACAGTATAGGAATGAACTAAATGCAGAACTTAGACGTGCCAAGAATGATTTCATGAGCGTCTGTTTGGAGACGCCACAAGTAAACGTCCTGATACCTTGTGGAGCATTATCAATAAAGTTCTTGGTCGCGAAAAGCATTCTGCCTTACCGGACAATATAATCAACAATAACACCGACATCTCTGGTTTAGCGCTCGCTAATCATTTCAACCAGTACTTTGCAAGCATAACCGTGCCACAGCAAACACAACAAGCTCCGCCAGATACGGCATCGTTTCCTTCCATTTCAAACAGTTTATTTTTAAATCCCACTAGTGAAGATGAGGTATTTAGTACTTTCATGAGCCTTAAGAATAGTAAAGCGCTTGATATTGACGATATACAGATAAAGTTTATAAAATATTGTTACGGATACGGTTGAATTATGTTTATTTACAGGGCGAGGTTGATGGTCAGGTAATGATGGCGTCGGTAGGCTCAACCAGCTCACGTCTTCTTCCTCTTCTTCTAGCTCGGCTCATACCCGTTGCATTCCCCGGTTCCCAGACGAAGCCCGCTGGGCGAGTCTGAATCACTGAGAATGTGCAGGGTGAAACCGCTTGAGACGGGCAACATGTACCAGCTGGGTCCGGCTTGACCGACGGCCAGCTGACGTCAAGCGTGCGACCACGTACGTCAAATCGCTCAAACGATCAGCGATGACGAATGGACCCGTGTACTGGGCTAAAAACTTTTCGCATAAGCCCCGTTTACGCTGCGGGGTCCACAACCACACGAAGTCTCCCTTGCAGTACGAGACAGTCTGATGGCGGCTGTCATAGCGTTCTTTCGATCGCTGCTGCGATGCCACAGTACGAAGGCGAGCAATACGCCGGGCTTCTTCGGCAAGACACAGCGTCCGCGCGACAGAGTAGTCGCTATGAATGTCAAACGGTAGTATGGTGTCGATGCAGCTTAGCGGTGGACGTGCATAAAGGAGGTAAAATGGACTGTAATCGGTCGTCTCATGCTTTGCAGTATTGTACGCATATGTGATGAAGGGGAGAACATCGTCCCAGTCTTTGTGGTCGGAAGATACGTACATGGCCAACATGTTAGTCAGAGTTCTGTTCGTACGCTCTACAAGCCCATTCGTCTGAGGGTGATAAGGCGATGAATGACGGAACTGCGAATTGCACAGACGAACCAGTTCTTCTACGGCGTCCGCGACGAACTGACGACCACGATCACTAATGATCACGCGGGGAGGACCATGCCGAAGAATGATAAATCGAAGCAAAAA